>NC_141148.1:100907014-101244514 GCF_053477565.2 Lygodium microphyllum
TGATAGTTATAACTTGCAATGAATTTCTTTTAAGTTGTTTCTTTTCAACTAATATAGATTCTGTCTTGTCAGAATGTCGAAGCTTGGAAGCATTCTTTAGTATTATAAGCAAAGCCGATTGTCCATGGATCTCAGTCCAGATCTAAGGAGAGAACAATTTGGAAATAGAGTCTCCAAGATAAAGGACCACTTTGGTCTGCTAAAAGGATCCTAGGGCAATTTGGTCTAAATAAGAAAACCCTGCCAAGGACAACTAAGAATCTTGAGACCCCAAGTGATAAAGTTTCATGATGTTTCTATTGCAAGGAATTAGGTCATTTCAAAAGAGAATGTCCAAAGCACCCTAAACACCAATGCTCCTAGTGCCACAACATTGGACATATCCACGTCAATTGTCCCAACAAGACTCAAAGAGCACTTGAACTTACAAGGATTGAAGTTGTACAAGCTTCAGTGATCTAGAATCTACCAAGAAATTATCAGATACTTAGGAATAACCTAGAAGATATTCACGAGATGTAGCTACAATAAACTTTCTCTTGTAATCCAGACTTGGATATATTAAATACAATAAGTTGTTGTTTCAAAAGACCGCATGCTTATGAGTGGTTAGAGTGTCGCAACGAATGCGTGATAGGTCCTATCCCACAAGTTCCAAAATGAAATCCCCAGTTCTTCCGAGATGAGGACATCTCGAGTTCTCTAAGGGGGAGAGGATGTAATATCTCTGCCCCCCTCTGCATAGGAACCTCCCCTAATTTTTATTAAAATTAAATTGATTTTTAAAAATCTTTCCCCCCCCATCATCGCCTGGTGGGGCGGAAGGGAGAAGACGATAACAATGGTGAGGAAGCAGTCGATGCTGACGAGGAAGGAGTGGAGGAGAAAGAAGACGATGATGAGGAAGATTAGGATGACAACAGTGATGACGATGGGAGGAGGGGCACACATGTGCCACCTCCCTCTCCCCCAAGGACTACAATTCGACCCTTCCTTCTTTTCCCCCCATCGCAAGGGAACGGACAACTTGGATGTTGCACGAGAGAGAGAGAGAGAGAGAGAGAGAGAGAGAGAGAGAGAGAGAGAGAGAGAGAGAGAGAGAGAGAGACAACGAATATTCCAAGGTTCATCCTCCCTTTCCCCTCCTTAGAGGGAGGCCACACGCGTTTACTCTTCCCTCCCTTATTCACGAGCTTAACCCCCCCTTTGCAATAGAAGAGAGTCACCTCGACATGCTATCTCTTCGATGAGAGAGAGAGAGAGAGAGAGAGAGAGAGAGAGAGAGAGAGAGAGAGAGAGAGAGAGAGAGAGAGAGAGAGAGAGAGAGAGAGAGAGAGAGAGAGAGAGAGAGAGAGAGAGAGAGAGAGAGATTTATAAGGTGAAAGTATGGACCCCAAACGGAGGAAGACATGTATCAATGGTAATACTGTGTCCAACAATGGAGCCACCAATCAAGGCGTTATTGCTAATGCGAATAAAATGTTGGGTACAGATAAATCATCTTCAAATACCCAGGTACTAATTGCCATCTTCTCTATTCATTGAATTTATTTTATCTTATTGTTACAATTTGGCATTTGATTGTTCCTTTTAACCCAATTTAGTTGCATATGGCTTATTTGTTGATAGAGCAATTACAAGGAAGAATTAGTCAAGGGTTATGAATGGTATAGTTGTTAAAAGAATGACATTAAAAGATTATGCATACAAGTGCTAGGTTAAAGCATAGTCAAGGGTTACAAATAACATAATTGCTAAAAGAATACGACATTAAGAATCATGAATATAAATTCCTAGTTTAAAGTTTAGATACTTCAAAAGTACTTAGCCTAAGAGCCCAAATATGAAGAAAAACTAGATTCTAGCTCAATGCAAGGCTTGTTGGAGTTCAGTTACTTGAGATCATCTTGCACTTATCTTATCAAGTATTTACACATTATACCTATAACATATTTGATATATGAGAATAATTTCCTATTTGCTTCATGGCTTCAACTAAGAGCTAGTACAAGAAATTAATTATAAGGATTAAAACTAAGATGTCTTGAGATCTATCTGATAACTACAACTTTCACCAATCCAATTGAGGGTTGAGTTATCGATCAATGTAAGTGACCTATAGAACTTACATCCCGTACAATGTTTAAACCCTTAACATATGCCTTAGCTGAAGGAAGGGAGTGTTAAGTAAAATTTTTCATAGTATTGCTCTTAGATCCCAAGGGGGAGAGCGAATATGTGGATGAAAGTGTTATCGTGTCTACTCTTGCACTGTTTGGAAAAGAATACCATTGTTTTTGTTAGTTGATCAAACAACATCCTAAATTCTTTTACATTCAAGTGATTGTTGGATTGTGATTTGGATGATTATTCCAAGTGCTTGTGATTGATGGTAAATTCATGGCAGGGGTCTGTGATGACAAGTTGCCATGGGAATAAAGGAATGTTTGCTGAAAGATGATATTAGGACTGAATGCTTTGTTTGTGCTTGATTCCTAAATGATTTAATTAAGGAAAGGTTCTTTGCACGGGTGGATCACCTCCAAGATCTCACCGCAGATCAACTCGAGAAGGGCACTACTCGATTCATGGGCTCAAGTCAAGTGGTGAAAAGGCCAACCACTGGAATAGTATTTCACTCTTAGGCAGCTTGTGGGATAGGTGGAGTTGTGTACACCCCTTGACAAGTCTAGAACAGAGTTGAAGACTGCCATGGCCCAACGTCTGGAATTGGAAGATCCTATTCTAGATAAAGGATGGAAATTATGGTGCCATGTGATTTGGACCAGGTACTTTTGCAAGGCAGAAGGAACATATAATTTCTCATGTATGGGCAGCAAACAAAGATTAACTTGAAGATAAGTTAAGAAACTTGCTTGTCAAAAGGGCTGCTTGCTTTGTTTTTGTGTCAGTGCCATAAATTACGCAAATGAATCCTGTTCCCTAAAAGGCTTAATTAAGGAAGCTGATTTTAAATGTCACACATAAATGTGGTAGGACCTAATTAAATAACTAAAGAATGCCTATTGAGGGAAGTGGGTGGGCGGAACCCCCGATGGGTTTGTCCTACAGCAGGGTGGTTTGAGAAAATTGGGAGGCTTCTCACAAGGTTTTACAAATCCTTAGGAATTGTTAGGTTAGAACCCCGATTCATACAGTTTTAGGGGATCCGAATGGGACTATGCCCTATGGGTAGAGAGGTTGAGTGGTGCATCCCTCTCGCTTCCCATTCTCTTTGAACCAAGTGCGGCATGGATCCGCTTTAGCTTAGGTATCTCTACATGAAGAAGGATATCCAAGACCCAGACACTAGAATGCTGTCAGGAGACCTTGACCACTAGGAACCCGAATTTCAGGTCGATCCCAGTGGGTTGAAAGCTGAGAACGTTCCATTGCGAGGCGAACTCAAGAAACCCTAGGTGACAAATCCCCGTAACATTGCACGGGAGTATCGAGCAGTGTCACTTAGATTTGTCTCAATGGTCTGCTAAAAATGTGCCTTAGGCAGGCACATTATAGTGCATGCTTAAGGGCAAGGGATTACCTAACCAATTTTTGGTAGAAGCTGTTAGTACAGTAGTTTACATTCTCAATCAGAGTTACACAAAGACTCTTAAGAGAAAAACTCCTCATGAGACCTATTCTGGTAAGAAACCATTTGTCTCTCACTTTAGGACTTTTGGATGTGAATGTTATGCATATGTTCCAAAAGATAAGAGAAACAAGGTAAACCCAAATAGCAAAAAATATATATTCTTGGGTTATAGTGATGAGAAAAATGATTACACCAAGAGGCAAAGAAGATCATAGCGAGTTGTATTGTGATATTCAAGGAGTAACCATATATAGTGGAGGAGAAGAATATAAGTTCTTCCTCCACTTTATCATCTAATGAAGAAATAGTCCACTATGAACCTATCCTAAGAGCTATCCCTACCCTCAAGGAGGAGGAAGCGTCATCTTCAGATGACGAGAAAAAAGTTAACCAACCTACAATCATGCCACTGAAAAAGCCATTGGTATGATGGATAAAGTAGCTCTATGATCACAGTAATCCTATGTCTACCAAAATTGAGAAAAAGGAAGATGGACCAAGGAGGTCTCTGAGAATAGAGGAGCAAAGAAAGGCTTTTGCTCACATAGTCAATATGGCCTTAATGACTGAGATTATGAGAGAAGTAAAGGAGCCAATGGACTTGGAAGAAGTGCTTGCTGATCTAGCATGGAGAATAGCTATGTAAGCTGAATCTGATAGCATAATGAAGAATGATACTTGGGAGCTAGTAGATAGGCCAAAAAAGAGGAAGATTATTGGTACCAAGTGGGTTTGGAAGGTTAAGTACAAGGCTGATGGAAGCTTAGAAGAGTAGAAAGCTAAATTAGTTGCACAAGGATTTTCACAAGTTAAAGGATTTGATTTTCAAGAAACATTTACTCCAACTATTAGAATGACCACTATTCCCACATTACTTGCAGTGGCTACGCATAAAAAGTGGCCAATTCACCAAATGGATGTTAAATCAATGTTCTTGAATGGTGACCTCACAGAGGAGGTGTAAGTGGCTCAACCACTGAGGTTTGAAGCTCCCCATTTTTAAGAAGGCATTGCATGGGCTGAAACAAGCCCTAGAGCATGATAGTGGATAGATAAATTCTTTTTAGGCTTAAATTAAAATATATATCTCAAATGCTAACTTGTATGTTTATAGGGATGGTGAAAAGTTTGTAGTAATTGTCCTATACATGGACAACCTTCTTATAACATGTGATTATGAAGATATGATCCATCAAAGTCAAAAGGTTTTGAGCTCTGAGTTTGAAATTACAAACTTGGGCTTGTTGCACTACAGTTTAGGGATTAAAGTCTTGTGGCAAGAGTTTGGGAATTGAAGTTTGCTAGCAAGAGCCTCGTAAAATCTTCATCTCTCAAAAGAAGTATGCATGGAAAATCTCAAAAGCATTTGGCATGACCAAGTGTAAGGAGATAGCTGCACCTATGGAGGTTAATGTGAAGTTATCCATTGATGATACGTGAGCACTAGCAGACATTGGGAGGTGTAGGAGGTTGGTTTGCAACCTCATTGTTGCATGGCCATTTCCAAAAATCTAGTTTTTCATTCTTGCACCAAACACATTGAGATCTAGTATCACTATGTGTGTGATTTGGTCGAGGATGGGATAGCAGAGATGGTCTACTATCCAATGGAGGAGAATGGAGTATATATGTTCACCAAAGCTCTTACGAAGTATCTACCTCAAGTTTATCTTCAAAGACTCGAGGACATAGTTTGGACATTGAGGGGGGGTGTTAGATATGCTCAATACCCCATCCTTGTAAGATGCCACCGATGATATTTATAGGTAGACATTGAGGGGGGGTGTTAGATATTCTCAATTACATAGAGGTAGACATTGAGGGGTGGTGTTAGATATGCTCAATACCCCACCCTCGTAAGGTGCCACTGATGATCCATGGTGCTCTAAGTTGTAAGGCTCTTATTTTGTGAAGAAGCTATGTGTGAGCATGGACATTGGTTGACTTAAATATTTTGAAGTGAGTGGACATCTCACTTTTCTCATGCATAAAGTAATTACATGTTTTGCAAGTAGGATCATCAATAAAGGAAACATAATAAATTTGCAATCTTTGTAGGACCTCACATATCCAAATGTATCAATTCAAGTGGCTTCTTGCATACATGCTTTTCATATGGAAAAACATGCCTTTCTTACTTTCCAAATTGACATGTTTCATATACTTTATGCATCCCACCAGCTCTACACTTAGACAAACTATCCACAATCTTCTTTGACTGCAAGTCTTTCAGCTCATGCATTCACATGACCAAATTTTTAATGCCGAATTTCAATATCAGCTACAATATTTGAACCTTGTCCAAACATGGCAGTATCCATTTTAGGCAGACTTACATTGAGAGTAAATAGTCTGCCAGCATGTTTCCCTTTTGTAATCAATCTACAATCACTTTAGGATCTTCTACATAACAACCATATGATGTGAATTGAACCTGAAATCCTTGTTCTATCATCCGATCAACAAAGACTAAATTTTTTGTAATATTCAGTACATGCAACACATTAGCCAAGCATATTGTTTTACCATCTTGTATACTGAAAGGAACATTTTCAACATGAGTAATGGATTGAGTTGTATCATCCTCTATCTCCATATATCCTAGAGACTTTGGACTATGCATCTCTCTAAATGACTCTCCTTGAGAAGTCACATCGTTACAAGCACCTGAGTCTACATACCATACATCATTCTTGAGTAAACCATTAGCAGTCATAGTATTCATAAAGTACTATATAATAAATAATTGTTCAATTATGTCATTATTGTTTTTGCTACTAGATGTATAATTGCCTTACTTCTTTTTTCTATTTCTAATTTCAATCTTATTTTTGAAGTAGTTTTTAGAAATGTGGCCTTTTGAACCACAATGCCAACACTCTGTGCTATCACCAAAATTCTATTGCCTATTAGAATTTGCAACTTGGCCTATTCGACTTCCCTTTCCTTCAGGATTTCCCTTCTCTCTTTTTTTTTGTGTATCATAACTTCGATCATGACCACCATCTTAGCTTTTGCCACGATCTCTACTTATGCTACTAGAGTAAAGCATCTACTCAGACTTGTTATTGCTTTGAGAAAAAGAGAAATCCAAGCCAAGATTCTTCTCCTCAAGTATTAGTATAGAAATCAAGTTTACAAAATCAAGAATATCATCCCTCATATTCATAGATGATCTAAACCTCTTGTATTCATCTCCAAGTCAATCTAAGTACGCATGCACAATATCATAATAATCAACTAGTACACTCATAGATCCAAGAGTTTACACAATACTATTGATATTCAAGGCATAATAATTAATTGACATGTTCTCTCTTTTCACTTGGTTCAACTCTGACTTGAGCTATAACTTTTCGGCCTTTGTGTTTACTTTGAACAATCTTGCTAGATTCTTTCATGCAATAATGGGGATATCAGATTTTGCAATAAGCAACCATGCTATCTATGACATTGATAGATAGCCAATACATGACTTTACTTTGTGCATGCTCCCAATCTTTCCTATCCTTTATATGTTTTGTAGTAGTATTTCATATTGGAACTTTGGGTGCTACTGCCATGTCTCCTTCAATGTAATTCCAAATATCTTTGCCCTTCAAGAAATTTTTTATCTTGAACTTCCATGCAAGTTAATTGTTTTTATCAAGCTTCTCACACTGATAATTTGGTTCAAGTTGTCAAACATTTTGACAAAACAAACAACCTTGAAGAAAATTTGGCATATGGATGCATCTCCTATGGTTCTAAAAATGGTTATGATTCATGTGTGTGGATCATAAATTGGTTTAAGTGGTTGGAATTTCAAACATGCAGAGGACATGAGCATGGCTAAGTAATACATGACATGTTTTTTGACTATGATGCCAATATGAATTTCCTCTTCCTCTTGCTAGTCATCAGCATCAAGAGGCCTAGAAGAACCCACATTTTGTTCTAAACCAACATTAACTACTTGCTCCCCATGTTGAGTGCCTTGTCCAAGATTAAACATTGCATTTTCCTAACACTTTTTGAATTTCCAAGCTGAGAGGCATCATCAGTGCTTGATGCCATCTCACTATATAAATACATTCTTGCTATAATACTCAATTGATTACAATTCTTGCTATCATATCCTAGGGGAGTACTACCCATGGGTGCAATCACTATCTGCTTTGGGTTTTTAGTTGGAAGACCCCGAGCCTTAGTATGATACTCCTAATCTATATGGCCCGAGTGTTAGCAATGGGTAGCAACAAACCTATTCTTTTTTTAGGGTTGCTGCCATAAGGGTTTAGTTTCTTTGGTGTCTTTGACTTTGTCTAAGGAAGGGATGCTAACCTTCTTGTGGGTTGCCTTACTATCTTGAAAATTCTTGCCATCTTCAAATTTTCCCTTCAAGGAGGAGGACTAGAGCCCCATCTAAATGTGAGAATGGAGAAGAGGCCCTTTTGTGGAATTGATCATGTAGCCTTGCATAATGTAAGAATTGACATTCAAACTCATGGAAAGTTGGCAATCGGGGCAACGCAATGATGTGTTGCACAAAGTGAAAGTATTTAGGAGGGGCAACCTTTTTAAGGAAAATGTAAGTTGGTTGTCATTTGACTTCAATGAGCCAATAGTGGTGAACTTGGCAAGTAGCCACCAACTTGAATTTCAGATCATTCCCTTCCTTAATAGAAAAATCCTACATCTCATAATTGAGATTGATACATCGGGTACAATCTCTCACCGCATATCAATCGAGGAGATGACTCCAACCATTGGATGCTAGGGGAAGATGTTGTAATTATGAGAGAAACTCAAAAAATAAGCCCTGCATTAACTTGGCATTTGTTATAGCATGCAATATCTCTATTGGTAGATATGATTAGGGTGGGCTAAATGAGGGTTCAACATAGGCTCTAAACCAACTACTAGGTCCCAAAGACCTTGGGACTCAAGCATTTGTTGCATCAAGTTAGACCACAAGTGGTGAAATTAGAACTATTGAAACGAGTCTTATCCATAAATACATTCTTGGCCATAGCAACTAGAGTGTTAGTGCTAATGAAGGAATAGATGAAGGGAGTGAGTCTTGAAGTGGAAGCACGAAGCGGAAATAATAGCTATGATGGAAGGAGTAAGAGCAATAGAGAGAGACATACACACAATGTGGTAACTCCAATAGTCACAATGTATGATTGGCCTTCCCTTTATTCAATTGTAACTGAAAGAATAAAGAATGAAGTGATAGTGATGGTTTCCCACCACATGTAGTGTATAGGTTTGAGGGTATGTGGGTACTGTCAGTGTAACTAATACACAGGCAGCTAGGCATAGACATCTTTACCTTGACCCACATCCCACTTAAAGGAAAATGTGCACCTAGTGAGGAGAGAATAAGAAAAAAGTTACAAAGTATAAATGTACATAAGTACAACATGATGAGGAAAGGTGTCATCTCATCCAATGCCCATCAACTTTCTAAGGAAGGCAAAATGCTCCACCAAGAGAATTTTAGTGAGCAGATTTGTAGGATTTTAGTTAGTTGAGATCTTGACAAGGTCAATCGACATGTTCTCAATTATCTCTCTGATGAATTTGTAACACACCTCAATGTGTTTCATCTTCAAATGGAAGACCAGATTCTTGGCCAACTGTATAGCACTCATAAAATCTAGATGCATTGTAGGAACCACATTAGTAATGCCAAGGTCGATGTAACTAGAGAGCCTATTTGCAAGCCTCAGTGGTGGCTACAACATAATCTATCTCTGGTAGTAGATAGGGATGTGCATTTCTACACCCTAGATAACCAAGAAATAACACCTCCAGCAAAATCAAAAACATAGTTAGAGGTGGACTTCCTACTGTTTGCATGTCTTGCATAATCAAAGTTAGTGTATCCCATGACTATGGTATCCTAGTAACCATAACATATGCACATAGTTGTAATGGCCTTCAGGTACCTCATGATACCCTTAGTGACATCCCAATGCCATCTACCAGGTATAGCCATATAGAATGCCACAACTCCCATTGCAAATGCTATGTTGGGATGAGTGGCTATCATGGCATACATCAAACTACCCATTGTGGATGCATAAGGGATCTTGGCCATCTTGGCCTTTTGCTCATCAGACTACAGATAATCGACTTGACTAATCTTCACATGAGAAGGTAAAGGACAGCCAATAGGTTTGACATCTTGCAAATGAAACTGCTCAAAGACCTTGTTGATGTACTTCTTCTGTGACAAGTAGAGGAGTCCCTTGGAGAGATTACGTGTAATGCATATCCCAAAAATATGTGAGGCCTATCCCATGTCCTCCATCTCACAGCTCTTCTTGAGCTAACCTTTCAAGGCATCCAGCTCATCATGAGCACTCCCAAAAATCAACATATCACCTACATAGAGGATCAAAATCATAAGGTTGCCATCATGAGCCTTCTTCCTGTATAAAGATGGATCCATATCATTGTGAGAATATCCTTGTGAATGAATAAAGGCATCAAACTTGTGATACCATTCCCTAGGTGCATGCTTAAGGCCATAAAGTTTCTTCTTCAATCTCACATTGGGTGGTCCTTGCCAAGTTCTACAAAGCCCTTAGGCTGCTCCATATGAATCTCATCATGCAAGTCCCCATGAAGAAAAATTGTCTTGACATCCATTTGATAAAGATCTAAGTCAAGCTGAGCAATTAAAGCCAGTATCAAGTGTAGGCTAGTCATCTTCACAACAAGAGAAATGACTTCATTAAAGTCCACACATATTCTTGCTTGAAGCCCTTAGCAACTGTAGAGGCAACCACCAAGACCCATGGATTGCTTATTGTTCAAGTGTTTCAAGTGAGCACTAATGGCTATCTCTCACATTGCCGATGCGCTATCTCTCCCTATGAGTGTATGAGCTTATCTTTCTGCCTGATTGAGTTGCTTCCTCTCTCAAGCACTCCAATAGCTCCATGATTCATGATGCATGCTCTAGCATCCTCAAGCCTCTTCCTCCAAGTTCCATCCTCCATAGCCATGCGTGAGGCGAGAGAAGAGAAGAGAAGAAGAAGAAGAGAGGAGATGGTGGAGGGTTTCACCTCCAAGATCCCTCACCCTCACACACTCACTCTCTCACACTCTCACACTCCCTCTCTTAAGCACTCACAAGCAAGCAAGAGAAGAGAAGAAGAAGAAGAAGATTCCACTTTGCCACACACCAAAAAATGAGCTCTCATTCAATTTTTGAACTTTATATACAAAACCCTTTTTCCCTTGGGCGGTCATCCCATTTTTACATGACCAGCCATGGCCTAGGCCCTTTTTTCCATTGTTCTCCTATCTTCCTAGCTTCCTTCCTACCGCCCATCTACCTTTACAAATTACACGGGTGAGAGCTTGGCACTCTTTTGCAGAGGTTTTGGCTGCACCTTTATATTTAAAGGTGTGCCTTCTTGCTTTTGGCTTCTTGCAACTCCCATGGTTGCATCTTGTACTCCTGCTAGTTGTTCCCATGCTTTTAGATTTCTTCCAGGGCCACTCTCTTGTAGGGTGCCTTTTTCTTTTTTCCACCTTGTGCTTTTCCTCTTGATGCCTTGTTTTCCGCTTCCTTTACTTTGCAGTAAACATTACCCCCCATCTAGTTGAGTGCCAGTCCCATGGCATAGCTGGGTGGTGAGTCGGACGGTGTTGTTGGGTAGCCAGGTGGATTTTTGAGTGTGTAGATGAGCCGCCTTGTTGGAAATTGTGTTGGAGGGATTTATGGAACTGAAAGGCCCTTGTGTTGGAAATGAGTCCTAGTGCTAGAGGGATTTATGGACTTGTTGAAGGGATTTATGGAACTGAAAGGCCCTTGCATTGGGAATGAGGCCTGGTGCTAGAGGGATTTATGGACCTGTTGGAGGGATTTATGGAACTGAAAGGTCCTTGATTTTGGAATGAGCCTTGGTGTTAGAGGGATTTGTGGACCTACTGGAGGGATTTTGGGACTGAAATTAAATATTGTGTTGGATGGATCCCTCTGTTGGCCCTCCATGCTTGTCATTTCTTGCATTGTTCCAAATGAGCTTCTTCATTCACTTTTTGATAGGGACTGTTGCATGTGCCCCTTCCTTTGTTGTGCATGTTGGGTGGCACGTTGCATAAGATGGGGAGTGCATTGCATGGATGATGGGGTCTTTAGAGCTGGTGGTCAGGGCCTTTGTTTATACCTGGAAAGAAAAGAAGATGCACTACTTGGGGGTGTGTCTGCCTTAGAGTGGAGTGTGAGATGCTTGTGCATGTGGAACTAGGAGATGGATCTAGCCTTTGGGAAGCCCACAGTGATGTCCCCAGTTTGTGCATAAGGGAGGTGTGGTGCAAGGAGCTTAGGGTGACAGGTCCGAGTGTTATATCCCTAGGTGTGTCCTGCCCCCTTGATGCGCCCTAAGCATGAAGTGGGGGATCAAAATGAGGCTAGGGGATTAGGGATGGAGCCAGCCAACCGAGGCCAACGGACGCACTTGGCTTGAGAACCCCTAGGTGCGGTGACTAGGAGCTATGTGCAATTTGCAGTTTTTGCGTGGTGTTTCTTTCCATTTCTTTTTCTTTGCCCTTTTCTTTTCTTCTCTTTCTTTCTCTTTTAAAAAAATAAATAAAGTTACATAGTATTGACAGAAGTTTAATCTTCGTCATCGAAGTGAGGTGGAGAAGGGGGACCTAATAGATTTGTTAAGAAATTGGTGGATTTTGAGGTACCCCTTGAGGTTTAGGCAGATATGAAGGGTGGTGGTGGAGAGGAGCAAATGGTTGCAGCAGGTGAAGTGGCTATCATTCATGTCCTCTAAAATATCTAACTAAAATGAAGGCAATAGAGCAGCTCGCATCATTAGCCTAGCCATCACGCAACTGTTTATAGAGTTAGGGTCAAAATGGAGTACTGGGAGGTCATGCTCCTCTGGAGTGGGGTCTTGCCTAAGGAGTATCCTAAGCAATCTAAGGTAATTACAAGTAGTAATAAAGGTGGGGTCAGGGCATGAAGAGAATTTGTTAGTGAATTGGATTAGGGTATCATACAAGTTTTCTGATGTGAAGATGAGGGCATCTTCATATGTAGTACAATGAGGGTTATAGATTATGGGGAATTTGTAATGGCTGTGGGCACTAGAGTCAAAATAACTGGAGTCAAAATCCACTCCCACCCTTTGAGTGTAGGGCATGAAGGTTGGGTCATTCCGCTCGAAGGGTTGAGTGTTGCAAAAGGCCAACCAAGTGTTCAAGTTGGTGTCACAGACCCTTCTTCTCCACATAGGTTGGCATTCGTAGCCGAGCATTGAGCTTAGCAGTTCAAAAACCTTATCTTTCCAAAATTCAACCCCTTCAGTGGCTCATAATGTGGGGTTCTACTCTCTCTTCTTCAGCCATTTCTATAAGAATCTGCCTTTGATGTTAATAACCCCCTCCACCACCTTGATGGGCAAAACCCTATGCAAGGTATTGGGGAATTGAAAATTAAGGTCTAAGGGGCTTTTGGACATTTCTTGCCTTTTCCTGATTACAAGGTCAACATCGAAGCTTACTGGGCATTGTCCTCACATGGTGGGATAGGTGCTTGGGGTGCCCTCACCTCCTTGGCATTCGATTTTTTCATTGTCTCCTCCACCATTTGTTTTCTTCTTTCCCTCAATCCGGCCTTTATTTCTGTGGAGGTGTCTATGTGTTACTGCTCTTTGGGCCGCGGGGAAGGAGGCGGTGGGACAGCTCTTCTTCGTGTGGTCCCATTCCAAAGTTCACATCCACCTCCCTCTCCTAGCTTGGCTCCTGCCACTCCTCTTCGAGGAACCTGAGTATGTTTACTTCCTATGAAGTTAGGCCTACCAATAGGAGATAATGGCATTTCTCTTTCAAGCTTGGGCCAACTCCACTAGGTTGTGGCGGCATCTGCACTCCTGCTTTCAGTGCCCTACAAGCCATTCCCAATTTCTTTTTCATTGCCTCTATGGACTCTCCCTCTACTTGTTGGGTGACGTCCAATAGGGTATTCAAGAAGGCACATTATTGGGTGTGGAAGCTCACTTGGGTGGCTTCCGCTTTGATTTTAGTAAGTATTTTTTCTTTTTCGACTTGAGCAAGACGACGTGCCAAGGTTTTGACCCTTTTTTCGTTCTAATTAGCCCATTCTTCTGTTCTGTTGTTCATATCTTCGAGGCTTTTCCCCTGCCTCTAGGCTAGCACTGTGAGCCTTCGTTCTTGATCTTCCATTTCTGCCCTTAGCTTTTGCTACTCTTCCTGTGCTGAGGCAGCCTCTTGGGTTAGGTTCTCCACCTCTCTTTCATACCTATGAGCTCTTTCCTCCTGAAGCTCCTCCAGCTCTTCTATGGCTTTAGCGATTTTTTGCAATTCAACTTGTAGATATTTGTAGTGTGCCACAATTTCTTCATTGTGCCATTGCAAGCATCATATGGATTCGATTTCTTCATTCACTATTGCCTACCATTCCGCTTCTACCCCTTCCTTAGCTCATAGCTACTCCTGCAACTAGTGAACTTCCCTTTGGGCCATGGCTATTTGCATGTTCTCTCCAATTGGGATGCAACAATGGCCTCTTTTTTGGCTTCTAGCTCTGTCGCCACGATTCTCCTCTCCTCCTTGGCTTTCTCTAATTGAGAGAGAAGCTCCCTGACATATTCATTGTATTCTTTGGGTGGCCTCTCTATCGCTGGGACGGAGGTTGTGGAGCCTACCACCTTTTGCCTCTTTGGGTCTCGCCTAAGTCTAGCCAAGTCTAGTCGATCATAGCTTTTAGCCAATGTCATGAAAGTAGCATCCAAGCATCGGAGCCAAGCAACCAAGTTGTCCCCTATATTTTTAGCTAAGTCTGCAGCCAAGGTTAAAATTGATCCTCGCGCATAAGAGGGTCTAAGCCTGACAGGTGGTTGAGATTTGACATCCTAGAGAGTCCAATAGCGAATGTTTGTTGCTTGGTTTGCTCCTAAGGTTGTAGCTATAAAATATTACACGGTGCAGCAAATAGAATCTGAGCAAGAGATAGAGAGTACACAACAGATAAGAGGAGAATCAGTAAATTCTTTAACTCCAAACAACTGATACAAAGATGGCTCTGTCCACCCATGCGCTTCCACTGTGTGAAGCTTAGATGGCGATCTAGACAGAAGATAGGTGAAGAGCTTAAGGCTAGCTAGAACAACAACTCTGACTGGGTGAAAGATGAGTGATCGATGGCTGTGAAGGGGTTTAGCTTTTATAGCCTGCGAAGGACGTGAGGTTGGCCTGACCGACCTACCATATAAGCCTCCACTAGTCGGCCAGGGAATATTCCCTTTACCATCGGGCCGGGGGCGCTGCCCCCGGATCCCACTGCAACTCGATGCACTGCGCCTCGAGTTGCTACCAGCTTAACCACTCCGTCTAACCCAAAGATTAGACCCACAACGGTCACCTTTTTGCCATCTGGTCACATAGACCTCATCTGATATACAAGTCAGGACTCAACCAATGTCTGGGCTCACATTTGGCTTCTCCTCATAATGGGGGCCTTACAATTTTGAGCACCATGGATCATTGCTAGCACCTAATGAGGGTGGGGCATTGATAATATCTAACACCCCCTCTCAATGTCCACCCATAGGTGAACTATCTTCTCGGCCCAATGCCGAGTCTCTGAAGATGAACTTGAAGCAGATCCTTCGTAAGTGCTTTGGTGAAGATATCTACTCCATTCTCCTCTGTTGTAGACCAGTTCCACTATCCCATCCTCCATCAAATCATGCACATAGTGATACTGGATCTCTATATGTTTGGTGCATGCATGAAACACTGGATTTTTGGCAATGGCGATGCAACTCTGATTGTCACATCTCAGCACAGTTGGTTCTTCATCTTGCACTCCCATATGCCATAGAATCCTTCTCAACCATACGGCTTCACATGTAGCAAAACAAGCTGCCTTGTACTTTGCTTCGGTAGAAGACAATGCCACTGTTGGCTGCTTCTTACTAATCCAAGAGAAAATTCCTGAACCCAAAGAGAAACAATAACCAGAAAGTGACTTCTTGGAATCAATGTCTCCTGCCCAATCTGAGTCACAGTTCCCCACAAGAGAAGTTCCGAAACTGTATGTGATACCATAGTCAAGAGTTTTCTTCAAGTATCTGAGCACCCGCATCCCAGCCTTCCAATGACTCTCATGAGGTTTGTTTGAGAACTTGCTCAAAACACCAACAGCAAAACTGATATCTGGTCTGGTGTTACACAAGTAGATCAGACTGCCAACCAACCTCCTGTACCTCCCAATGTCTGCTAATGCTAATGTATCCTCGATGGATAACTTTGCATTCACCTCCATAGGTGTAGCTATCTCCTTGCACTTGGTCATGCCAAATGACTTCAAGATCTCCCATGCATACTTCTTCTGAGAGATGAAGATCTTTCCTGGCTCCTGCCAGACTTCAATCCCCAAACAATAGTGCAGCAAGCCCAAGTCTGTCATTTCAAACTCAGAACTCAAAGCCTTTCGAGTTTGGTTGATCATATCTTCATAGTCACCTGTAATAAGAAGGTTGTCCACATATAGGACAATCACTACAGACTTTTTACCATCCCTGTAAACATACAAGTTAGTATCTGAGGCACATCTTTTGAAGTTTAGGTTTAAAAAGAACTTATCTATCCACTGGTACCATGCTCTAGGGGCTTTTTCAGCCCATATAATGCCTTTTTCAGCTTACACACTTTGTTCCTAGAATGGGGGGCCTCAAACCCTGGTGGCTGAGCCACGTACACCTCCTTCTTGAGGTCACCATTTAAGAATACTAACTTAACATCCATTTGGTACACTGGCCACTTCTTGTGGGCAGCCACCACTGCAAGTATCGTGTGAATAGTGGTCATTCTGGCAGTTGGGGAAAATGACTCTTGAAAATCAAACCCTTCAACTTGTGAAAATCCTTGGGCAACCAGTCTAGCTTTATACTTTTCTAAGGTACCATCAGCCTTGTACTTTACCTTCCAAATCCACTTGGTGCCAATAACCTTCCGCTTTGCTGGTCAATCCACTAGCTCCCAAGTGTCATTCTTCATTATGATGTCATACTCTGCCTGCATAGCAGCCTTCCATGATGGATCTGCAAGTGCTTCTTCTAAGTCAGTTGGCTCCTTTACTTCTCTCATAATCTCAACCATCAAGGCCATATTGACTATGTGAGGAGAAGCCCTCCTTTGCTCCTCTATTCTCTGAGACCTCCTTGGTCCATCTGCCTTCTCCTCAACAGATGCAGGCATAGGATTATTGTGGTCATAGAGCTGGTTCACCCAGCGTGGCAATGGCTTTTCCGGTGGGGTGATGTCAAGTTGGTGAACTTTTTCCTCATCATCTGAAGATGATGCTTCCTCCTCCTTAAGGATAGGGACAGCTCTCGGGACAGGTTCATAGTGGACTACTTCTTCGCTTGATGATAAAGTGGAAGAACTTGCCTTCTCCTCCTCCACTATATGCGGCTCCTCCTTGAACACCACATCATGGCTCGCAATGATCTTCTTTGCCTCTTGGTCATATAATTTGTAAGCCTTCTGCTCATCACTGTAACCCAAGAAGATACATTTTCTGCTTTTTGGTTGTAACTTGTTTCTCTTCTCATCTGGAACATGTGCATAACATTTACATCCAAAAATTCTGAAATGTGAGACAGATGGTTTCTTACCAGTGTAAGCCTCATGGGATGTTTTTCCCTTGAGAGCCTTTGTGTAGCTCCGATTTAGAATGTAGACTGCAGTATTAACACCTTCAGCCCAAAAATGGTTAGGCAATCCCTTGCCCTTTAGCATGCATCTTGCCATCTCCACAATGGTGCGATTCCTACGTTCCACAACACCATTCTGCTGAGGTGTGTGAGGCGTTGTCAATTGACGCTTGATCCCTTTGCTCTTGCAAAAGCCTTCAAACTCCTTTGAGTTGAACTCACCACCACCATCTGTTCTAAATTTCTTCACACTTTTCCCTGTTTCATTCTCAACAAGTTTTAGCCATTCTTTAAACTTACCAAAAGCTTGAGCCTTATCACGAAGGAAGTACACCCACATCTTCCTACTGTAGTCGTCGACAATCAACATAAAATAAGAAGATCCCCCCAAGGCATGTGTAGGCATCTTACCACACAAGTCAGCATGCACCAACTCTAGAGGAGCCTGTGCTCTATTCTTGCTTTCTTGTGGAAATGCCTTTCTCTGTTGCTTGCCCATCATACAAGCTTCACATGGTTCCTTCAATTCAGTAATTGTAGGTAGGTGAGCAACCATACCTTGCTTTTGCATCTCCTTCAACACTACAAATCCAATGTGTCCAAACCTTTCATGCCAAAGCTTACTTGTGCCCACTCCAACAGTGGCTGTAAGAGCACTTAGCTCATACAGGTTGTTCCTTCTTTCTCCTTTGCCAACAATTGTGCCATCACTATCAAGAATTTTTGCACATGTCTTCTTGAACCTCACTTCATGACCAAGATCAGTTATGGGAGAACTGATAAGAGATTTCTCCTGATTTTGAGAACATACAACACATTTGAAAGCTTTTTGACTTCACCATTTGTAGCAACAAAAGAAATAGTACGTGTGCCCGCAGCAGGGCATTTAGCATCATTTCCAACCGTCACAGTGATGGATTCTTGTAGAGGCTGCATAGAACTATATAGACCTTTCTTGTTGGTCATGTGACGGGAGGCCCCACTATCCAATACCCATGAGTCAGTGGTAGATTCTTCTTGCGCCGAGGAGCACACTTCCTCAATGGTCGCCATGAATAATTCCAACTCTACTTCAGCCGTATTGGCTGTCTCTTTCCCTTTACTTTTAAGGGTACCATTCTTTTCATCTGCCTTCTTGACACAACAATCTACAATTGCATGTCCTTTCTTCTTGCAGTAGAAGCACTCTCCTTGAAACTTCTTCTTGCCGCCCTTCTTCTTTTTGTCACCATCATTTTTGGTGGAGGAAACACCTTTGCCTTTTGCATTGGCAGAGAATGCAGCATCTCCATTGTTGCTTCCTTCTCGGGCTTTCAGCCTCAACTCCTCCTCAATTAATAATGCACAAAACTCCTCAAAAGTCAAAGCTTGAGGTCTCACCTGAGTATTAAGGGCAGCATCAAACTTTTGTGAACAAATCCAAAGACACCTCCGAGCTAGCTCTTCGCTAGTCTTTTGTATCCCAGCGCCAGCCATCTGGTCACGCAGATTCTTAATCCGAATGATGAATGCTTCAATCGTATCTCCTTCAGCAAACTTCTCCGCTGCTAGTTGATTCTCCAAGTTTTGAATCCTTGTTTGGTTTTGTGTTTCATACTGACTCCTTAGTACATTCCAAGCCTTTGATGCTTTGGTTGTATGCTGAATCAAAGTCAAAACACTGTCAGAACAGCTTGTAACTAAGGCACACAATGCATCTGCATTCCTTCGTTTCCAAGCTCGTAGAAGATCTGCATTCGGAGGAATCATCACACTAGGATTTGATGGGTCGGGGGTAGGCTGTGGTTCTGCGTCAGTCCCCAGTACAGTCTCCAGAAACTCATAAGAATCAAGGATAGTTGTATTTTTGAACTTCCACAAGGTGTAGTTTGTACCATCTAACTTGCCTTCGCTAAAGGTTGGTGGACGAATCCTCAGTGTTTGAATAGCTGGTACAGCAACACGACCTCCTGCACCGCTTCCCGATGCGCCAGAACCACTTCCGGAAGTCGACATAGTTTCTCTTTGCTATTGAAGCCTTTGCCTCTTGCATACTCTCCGATCTCTAGAGCCCCCTGGGCTCTGATACCATGTAAAATATTACACGGCACATGGAACAAAATTTGAGAAAGAGATAGAGAGTACACAACAGATAAGAAGAGAATCAGTAAATTCTTTAACTCCAAACAACTAATACAAAGATGGCTCTGTCCACTCGTGCGCTTCCACTATGTGAAGCTTAGATGGCGATCTAGACAAAAGATAGGTGAAGAGTTTAAGGCTAGCTGGAACAACTCTGACTGGGTGAAAGATGAGTGATCGATAGTTGTGAAGGGGTTTAGCTTTTATAGCCTGCGAAGGCCGTGAGGTTGGCCTGACCGACCTACCATATAAGCCTCCACTAGTCGGCTAGGGAATATTCCAGGGAATATTCCCTTTACCATCAGGCTGGGGGCACTACCCCTGGACCCCATTGCAACTCGATGCAATGCGCCTCGAGTTGCTACCAACTTAACCACTCCATCTAGCCCAAAGATTAGACCCACAACGGTCACCTTTTTGCCATCCGGTCACATAGACCTCATCTGATAAACAAGTCAGGACTCAACCAATGTCCTGGCTCACATTTGGCTTCTCCTCATAATGGGGGCCTTACAACTTTGAGCACCATGGATCATTGGTAGCACCTAATGAGGGTGGGGCATTGATCCTATCTAACATTAGCTTGGCCTTATGTTGGATGGGCTTGGCTATAGCTGTGGTTGACATGCCATGAGGTACTTCTAAGATCTGAGGGACATCATCAGGACTAGATGTGGTTGGTTTGTCAGTGGGTTGGCAGGTTGCGGTTTTGGGTGTTAGATTGGTTCATGCCCTGTTGAGCTAGGCTTTGGAGGTTCCATGGATATAGCGGTCTGATTCTCTTATGGTTTGAGTGCTTTTGACGGGACATTTCGTGTGGTCAACTTGAGGGTGGCATTTGAGTAGGCCCTTTGGTTGTTTGGGGTTTAAGTAGCCAAATCCAAGTGTTACCCTCATAGTAGCCTTGTGCTTGCAATAAGGTCTTAGGGACCCACCATGGCCTAATCGTACGTCAATGTTTATGGTTTTGTCTTGGCTTTCTAGGTTTCGAGTGTTGGAAATTAGCCTTGCGAGGCCGTGGGTTTCTATTCCTAGGTAGCAGTCCCTATTTCTAAGGTACCCATTTGAACTGGGGTTCATGGTCGTCAACATTGGGTTTAGTGGGTTGGTGGCATTGAGGCTTGGTGGGTTGTGACAAGTCACAACTCCCCTCCTTACTCTTGATGGTGGGTTTCTCTATCAGTGGCTTTGTGGACTTGGAAGGAGTCACACTGCCCTTGTTGAAGGCTGTAATTATGCGGATGTTACCCACGGCTAGGTGGACGCGCTGCAACTCGTATTCAACATGGCAATGAGCTTGCTTTTTAAAGGTTCATCCTAACATCAACTTTGTGCTAGTATCTTTAGTGTTCGGAAACACATAGAAGATTATCGACATGCTTTCAAACTCGATAGAAACTACAATCTTGCACTTTCCCAAGAGTGCATAAGGTTGGCCTTCATAAGGGCTAGGCTTAGCATTAGTGGGCTGCAGTTGCAATTTGCCCATTTGGGTCCAATGGTCATGGGTTAAGACATTAAAATCACATCCCTCATCATTCAATGCGTTGATGGTGCATGTGTGCTTAACAGTAACCATCATGTTTAGGTAAGCTAGTTCTACTACTTCCTCATCCTCACTGTCCATCTCAGTGATAGTAGCTACTCATACGTGGATAGGGGGTGCTAGCATTGGGGGCTCATGCAATGGGTGCGTGGGAGGGAAACACTTCTTTATGCAGCTGCCATTGAAGAAGCCTATGCCCTCGCCCTCTAGGGTTTCGAGTTCTACGTTGCCAGTTTGGCTAATGGTTCGAACCTTAAGAGGTCCTAGCCCCTGAAACTTCAGTTTTTGCTTATGTCCTTTGACTAAGTATAACAATGCTAAGTAACCCTATTCGAAGTTACGCTGCTTGACATGCTTGTCAAACCATCGTTTGCGCCTTGCCTTCTTGCATATTAGTGCATGGGTGCTCAGTGAAAGGTGAGAAGGATCAAAGCTTGCACACGAGCTATGGCGGGACAAGAAATGGGAACTCCAACAGTCACAATGTGTGACCGGGCCTTCCTTTATTTACTAGTCACTAAAAAATGAATGTAAAGAATAAAGTGACGTGATGGGCGCCCGCCACCTGCAGTGTGCAGTGGCAGGTACTATCAGTGTAGTAATACACAGGGCGGCACGGCGGAGGCGCCTTTACCCCAACAACCTCCCACTTAAAGGTGAATCTACCCCAGTGAGAGAGAAAAGAAAAGAAAAAGACAGTACAACTGTACATAGGTACAAGGGATGAGGAAAGGCAACATCTCATCCAATGCCCATCAATCTCCTAAGGAAGGCAAAGCGCTCAGTAGTGAGGCTTTTCGTGAGCAGATCTGCAAGATTCTCGTTAGTGGAGATCTTGACAAGGTCAATAGACTTGTCCTCCACGACACCACGTATGAAGTGATACCTCACCTCAATGTGTTTCGTCTTCGCATGGAAGACCGGATTCTTAGCCAACTCAATGGCACTCATAGAATCCAAATGCAGTGTAGGTATAGCATCAATCCCAAGGTCAGCAACTAGACGGCCTAGCCATATGGCCTCCTTGCAAGCCTTAGTTGGCTGCAACATACTCGGCCTCAGTGGTAGACAAAGTCGTACACTTCTAAACCCTAGACATCCAAGAGACAGCACCTCCAGCATAGGTGAATACATAGCCAGAAGTGGACTTCCTACTATCTGCATGTCCTGCATAATCGGAGTCAGTGTACCCCACGACCCCTGTATCCTAGTTGCCATAGCAAATACACATATCTGTTGTGCCCTTCAGGTACCTCATGATACCCTTCACGGCATTCCAATGTTTCCTACCAGGTGTAGCCATATAGCGTACCACAACACCAACTGCAAAGGCAATATCTGGACGAGTGGCTATCATGGCATACATCAAACTGCCCACGGTTGAAGCATAAGAGATCTGGGCCATCTCGGCCCTCTGCTCATCTGTTTGCGGACAATCGGCCTATGATACCTTCACATAAGAAGGCAATGGACAGCCAATAGGCTTTACATCTTGCATGCGGAAGCGCTCAAGGACATTATGAATATACTCCCTCTGTGACAAGTAGAGGAGCCTCTGATGCCTGTCGCGTCTAATGCGCATACCAAGTATGTGAGATGCCTGTCCCAAATCCTTCATCTCAAAGCTCTTCTTCAGCTAAGATTTAAGAGCATCTAGCTCATCATGAGCTTTCCCTACTATCAGCATATCATCCACATAGAGTACCAAAATAAGCAATGAACCATCACGGGTTTTCTTCATGTAAAGACACGGATCCATAACACTCCTGCTATAGCCCTGTGACTGCATAAAGGCATCAAACTTATGATACCATTCCCTAGGTGCCTGCTTCAAGCCATAAAGACTTTTCTTCAACTTGCACACTAGGTGCTCCCTGCCAGGTTCTGCAAAGCCCTTAGGCTGCTCCATATAGATCTCATCATGCAAGTCCCCATGTAAGAAAGTCGTCTTGACATCCATCTGATATAGATCTAAGTCAAGCTGAGCAACCAAAGCCAAGACCAAGCGCAGGGTGGTCATCTTAACCACAGGAGAAAATACCTCATCAAAGTCTACACCATGCTCCTTCTTAAAATCCTTTGCTACCAATCTAGCCTTGTATGCCGGCTTGTGGTGTCCAGGGGTACTTTTCAGCTTGTACACCCACTTGCATGGCAAAGCCTTCTTGCCCTTAGGCAAGGCAACCAAATCCCAAGTCTAATTTTTATGCAAGGGGTCAATCTCAGACTGCATAGCCCTCTCCCAGGAGTGACTGTCACCCCTGCGCATAGCCTCATCATAAGTGAAAGGCTCTCCTGCATCTGTAACCAAAACATAATGCATAGAGGGCTGAAATCTATCAGGTGGACATCTGTCTCTAGCAGACTGTCTCACTGCAGACTCTGCTGCCTGCCCAGCTGCCTGTCCAACACCCTGACCATGAGCATCTGCTGCAGCTGTAGGCTGTCCAACTGGTTGTGCAGGAGCTCTAGGCTCCTCCTGAAAGATCACTCTGCGGATCTCAACCACCTTCTCAGGCTGCCTGTGCATCTTATCTTCATGGAAGACTACATCATGGCTGCGTACTATTTTCCGCGCCTGCGGATCCCATAGGCGATAGCTCATCTCTCCTGAATCACCATAACCAAGAAAGATGCATTTAATGCTCTTTGGATCCAACTTACTCCTCTTGTCCTTGGGCATATGGCAGAATGCCTCACATCCAAAGACACGGAGATGCGCATAAGAGGGTGGCTTACCAGCCCAAACTTCCTCTGCAACCTGGAAATCCAATCCACTAGAAGGCGCTCAGCCAAACCATTCTGGGCGGGGATGTAAGGGGCGGTCAACTGACGCTTAATACCCCTGTCATCACAAAACTGCTCAAAAGCACGTGAGACATATTCTCCCCCATTGTCAGTCCTAAGGCATTTCAGCCTATACCCAGTCTGGTTCTCAACAAGAGCAAGCCAACGCTGAAAGACTGCCAAGACATCGGACTTTTGCTTTATGGGATAAGCCCACACTTTCCTAGAAAAATCATCAATGAAGGTAACAAAGTACTTCGCACCACCCATAGACATACACGGCATGGGCCCACAAACATCTGAATGCACCAAAGCCAAGGCCTCACTCACGCATGGCCTACCCGATTTCTTATGCGTAGACCTATTTTGCTTACCATAAAGACAATGATCACACGAGTCAAAACGTGCATAGTCCAAAGGCGGAAGATACTGCAAACCAGATAACATTTTCATTCCCTTCAAAGACATATGCCCCAAACGGGCATGCTAAAGTGATACATGTGGGATAGAGCCTGTTGGGGGTAAAGGCGCCTCCGCCATGCTGCCCTGTGTATTACTACACTGACAGTACCCGCCACTGCACACTGCAGGTGGCGGGCGCCCGTCACGTCACTTTATTCTTTATTCTTTTAGTGATAGTTTAAATAAAGGAAGGCCTGGTCACACATTGCGACTGTTGGAGTTCCCATTTCTTGTCTCTCTCTTTCTTGCTCTTGCTCTCCCGCCATAGCTCGCGTGCAAGCTTCGATCCTTCTCACCTTTCAACTGGTATCAAAGCTTGGCATTCTCTTGCTCGAGCTCGACTCAGTGCTTCCCGACCTTCGCATCGACTCGCTTCATGCATTGGGTCTCCATCCCGGCAGCCATATCCGATCTCCCCGAGCTCCCGTCACTCCCCGGCTTCCCGAGCACCTTCCCAGCCTATTGAGGCACCTTCAAGGCATTAATACTGAGGTATTTGATCATTCTTTCAGGGTTTTATTTCAGTCTACAGGTTGCAAATAGCAAGGGCAGCCATGGCTTCAAACCCTTGAAGCTTATTCCCCTCATATTGTGCCTTACACCTATCAAGGCTCAAAGAGGCTTGTCATAGGCCTTTGATAGGCCCTTCTTGAGCCCCCCATTACCCCCTTTTCAGCCCATGTGGAGCAGCAGCAAGTTCAGCACCAACAGGGCAGATTGCATCATTTTTTCCAGGCTGTGAGCACTCATCTACTTCAGCTCCACACTTGGCCATTGCTTCTTGCTCTCTACCTTGATCAAGAGGGCTATAGACTTCATGTTTGATGTCATTCAAGCTTTGGGCATTGGTCTTGATCATTCGGGGCTGATCTCTTCAGATTTGGGACTGTCATAAACTATCATAACATGCTGAAAACAGGGCAGCACCATTGGCATTAGCATTTGTTGCTTATACTCCATTCCGGTTGTGCTATTTGATGCCCATATGTGGTCTACATGATGCCTAGTGCCTTGGGAATGTATGCACATGATTATGCCATGATTTTGGCCTGAAATATTGGCTGATTTGGGACTGTTATTTACTGTTATACAGTGCTAGAAACAGGGCAGCCACACTTGGCTTTGGCTTTTGATGCTTATACTCTACTCAGGTTACCTTATTTGATGCCCGTATGCGGTCTACTTCCTACCCAGATGTATTGGGGATGTATGCATTTGGTTTGACCATGATTTTGGCTTGAATTCGGGGCTGAAATCTACTGTTTAGAACAGTAAATACATGCTGGAATAACAGTGGGCTGAAGGTACTTTACAGGCTTTGGCACTTACCTACCGATACCGGATGTATGCTTTGAGCTTTGGCATGATGTCTCTGACATTTGGGGACGGCTTGGAGCATATGTATAAGATTATGGGATGCTTTTGACCTTCACATTAGCTCCGTCTTCACTGGCATTTGGACCGACTTGGCATGCTCATGGACCGCCTATGCCTCATGTCTCTGCTTGACAGTTAGGCTTTTGCATTACATGCTTTGGTTCGTGACATATGCTATTTGGTTCGTGTATGCCATACCGACATTTGGAGCTTGGATTTGGATGTATTTGAGCATTCCCGGCTTACTTGATCACTAATCTTGGTTGCTATTTGGATGTCATTGAGTTGACCGAGAGCTTATTTGGGCTTATGTATTGCTTCATGGTTAATACGACCGGTGCTTCATGTATGTCATGCTCTCTTGGATGCGCTTGATGCATTGACAGGGTCACTTATCATTGGTGCTTTCTCTTGGGTTGTTTGAGCTTCTGAGCTCGCTTTGTACACCTTTTGTGCCAGTGGGAGCATTTTATATGCTTGCTTGACCTTTGACAGTTGCATGCTATTGGAGCACTTACATGTGTTTGGAGCAGTTTATGTCTTGAGCAACTACATACACATTGAGACTTTGGGATCATACTCCCATCTTTATGGATATGCATTGATGTACTCTTGGTTCACAGGATGCTTATGAGCTAAGTCTCATATTTGGATCTTTCTCTTTGAGCAGACACCTATTTGTGTCAGGTTTTGGCAGTTACAGGAACACTTTGCCTAGAGTGTCTGGGGGTGTGCCTTTCACTGGCAGATGTTATTTTGACATGCTTCGGTGTTGAGCTCATTTTCTTTTCACTGTCATTGGCCTTGCTTATGTCCGTTTCATGCCGGCTTTGGACCTAGCATTGTTTGCTTGACATTGGATCCTATTTTGGGACAGTTTGCTCTCTAGATTGCATACCTGCAATTTATTACAACAAGCAGTTATTGGTGGACTAAGGTGTACTTTTCATGCTGAAATATCCTGATTTGGTGTACCGCACCTAGTACTAAGTGGGCAGCAACTTTTGGCACACTTTGCTCGCCCTTTGGACCCCGTTTTGGTCATTTTTGGGCAGTTTCTACAATAAAACAGCAAGCAATTTTGGACTGTTTGGGCATTTCAAGCCTGCATAATGGCGTCATCTTCGCATGATAGTGCCATCTTTAACATTACAAAGTTAGATGGTACCAACTACTCTTACTGGAAGAGTCAAATTTGGCAGGTCTTGGTGCAGAAATCTCAGATTAAGCCACTTCGGTTGAGTGGGGAGCAGCCTGAAACTATGGACAATGACGACTGGCTTGAACTTGATGAGCTATGCAAGTCCACGATTGTATTGTCTCTCACTGAACAGGTACATTATAATGTATTTGAGGAAGCACAGAGTGCATGGGATCTATGGAATAAGATCAAGAATCTTTATGATAAGAAAAGTCCAGCAAGTCAAATGTACTGGTTGAAGCAGCTTATGGATCTGCGCATGAAGGATAATGCGACTATGTCTGCTCACTTGAGCCAGTTCCACGCTATACTGAAGAACCTGACTTCGCAGGATATCACCTTTGGAGAGGAAGTAACTCCTCTTTTCTTGCTTGGGACTCTGAATGAGTCATGGGATGTTTTCCGTACTGCTCTTTGTGCCTCTAGTGCTACTCTAAAATTGGCAGATGTTGAGAGTACTCTTCTTCAAGAAGAGGTGAATCGTAAAAACTTAGATGCCTCTCGTGGTAGTCATGCTTTGACAGTTAGAGGCAGGAATGACAGGTATGACTGTGGTAATGGCCGAGGTCGTGACTCATAGAAGGGTCGGTCTAAATCTCGTGGTGGCAAGTCGCGTGGGCGCAATGCAAATGTCACTTGTCATCATTGTGGGAAAAAGGGCCATATTAGACCACAGTGTCATGAGTTGCGCAATGAGAAGCGCAAGGATAAGGGGAAAGATAAAGTGCAGGAGAAGTCCTCTGATCGCAGCATAGTACCTGCGAAGTCCAACGTCAAGATTGAGGAAATTAATGTCACACAGACTGAGGAGTCCGATGGTGGTGATGAGTTTATACTTGCAGCTAGTTCTTCTGATGCTTCACACTTGACTGAGACACCTAGTATGTATGCACAGTGCTGGTTATTGGATTCATGTGCGTCCTTCCATGTGACGCCTTACCGTGAGTGGTTTCACTCTTACCGTACTGTATCTGGATCAGTCAGACTTGGAGATGACAGGTCTCTTGATATTGTGGGCTGTGGAGATATTCAGTTGCAGTTTTCCACTGGCAGTTCCTTTTTGCTCAGGGATGTACGTCATGTACCTACGCTTACGCGCAGTCTTATGTCTGCAGGACAGCTGGATGATACAGGGTTTCATGTCTGTTTTGGGGATTCTGCCTGGAAAATTACCAAAGGCAGACTTGTGCTTGCTAGAGGCGCCAAGGCTGGCAGCCTCTATCCTCTTGTTGTACCTGGGTCTTCTGTAGACCATGTTTTGGCAGTGGGCTCTATCCCACATGTATCACTTTGGCATGCCTGTTTGGGGCATATGTCTTTGAAGGGAATGAAAATGTTATCTAGTTTGCAGTATCTTCTGCCTTTGGACTATGCACCTTTTGACTCGTGTGATCATTGTCTTTATGGTAAGCAGAATAGGTCTACGCATAAGAAATCGGGTAGGCCACGCATGAGTGAGCCCTTGGCATTGGTGCATTCCGATGTTTGTGGGCCTATACCTTGCATGTCTATGGGTGGCGCGAAGTACTTTGTTACCTTCATTGATGATTTTTCTAGGAAAGTGTGGGCTTATCCCATAAAGCAAAAGTCTGATGTCTTGGCAGTCTTTCAGCGTTGGCTTGCTCTTGTTGAGAACCAAACTGGGTATAGGCTGAAATGCCTTAGGACTGACAATGGGGGAGAATATGTCTCACGTGCTTTTGAGCAGTTTTGTGATGACAGGGGTATTAAGCGTCAGTTGATCGCCCCTTACACCCCACCCCAGAATGGTTTGGCTGAGCGCATGAACAGGACTATTCAGGAGCGTGTGCACTCTATGCTTAGCCATGTAGGCCTACCCCAGAGTTTTTGGGCTGGGGCAGTTAGTACGGCAGTGCATGTCATAAACCGATCGCCTTCCAGTGGATTGGATTTCCAGGTTGCAGAGGAAGTTTGGGCTGGTAAGCCACCCTCTTATGCGCATCTCCGTGTCTTTGGATGTGAGGCATTCTGCCATGTGCCCAAGGACAAGAGGAGTAAATTGGATCCAAAGAGCATTAAATGCATATTCCTTGGCTATGGTGAGTCAGGAGAGATGGGCTATCGCCTATGGGATCCGCAGGCGCGGAAAATAGTACGGAGCCATGATGTCCTCTTCCATGAAGACAAGATGCACAGGCAGCCTGAGAAGGTGGTTGAGATCCGCAGAGTGATCTTTCAGGAGGAGCCTAGAGCTCCAACACAGCCAGTAGTACAGCCTGCAGCAGTTCCTCCACAGGGCCAGGGTGTTGGACAGGTAGTTAGACAGGCAGCAGATCCTGCGGTGAGACGGTCTGCTAGAGACAGACGTCCACCTAACAGATTTCAGCCCTCTATGCATTATGTTTTGGTTACAGATGCAGGAGAGCCTTTCACTTATGATGAGGCTATGCGCAGGGGTGACAGTCACTCCTGGGAGAGGGCTATGCAGTCTGAGATAGACTCCCTGCATAAGAATGAGACTTGGGATTTGGTTGCCTTGCCTAAGGGCAAGAAGGCTTTGCCATGCAAGTGGGTGTACAAGCTGAAAAGTACCCCTGGACACCCCAAGCCGGCATACAAGGCTAGATTGGTAGCAAAGGGTTTTAAGCAGGAACATGGTGTGGACTTTGATGAGGTCTTCTCTCTTGTGGTTAAGATGACCACCCTGCGCTTAGTCTTGGCTTTGGTTGCACAGCTTGACTTAGATCTATATCAGATGGATGTCAAGACGGCTTTTCTACATGGGGACTTGCATGATGAGATCTATATGGATCAGCCTAAGGGCTTTGCAAAACCTGGCAGGGAGCACCTAGTGTGCAAGTTGAAGAAGAGCTTGTATGGCTTGAAGCAGGCACCTAGGGAACGGTATCATAAGTTTGATGCCTTTATGCAGTCACAGGGCTATAGTAGGAGTGCTATGGATCCGCGTCTTTACACGAAGAAAGCCCGTGATGGCAATTTGCTTATCTTGGTACTCTATGTTGATGATATGCTGATAGCAGGGAAAGCTCATGATGAGCTAGATGCTCTTAAATCTCAGCTGAAGAAGAGCTTTGAGATGAAGGATTTGGGACAGGCCTCACATATACTTGGGATACGCATTAAGCGCGATAGGCATCAGGGGCTTTTGTATCTCTCACTGTGGGAGTACATTCATAAAGTCCTTGAGCGCTTCCGCATGCAGGACGTAAAGCCTATTGGCTGTCCATTACCTTCTTATGTGAAGGTATCACAGGCCGATTGTCCGCAGACAGATGAGCAGAGGGCCGAGATGGACAAGATCCCTTATGCTTCAGCCGTGGGCAGTTTGATGTATGCCATGATAGCCACTCGTCCAGATATTGCGCATGCAGTTGGTGTTGTGGCACGCTATATGGCTACACCTGGCAGCAGACATTGGGATGCTGTGAAGGGTATCATGAGGTACCTGAAGGGCACAGCAGATATGTGTATTTGCTATGGCAGCTAGGATACAGGGGTCATGGGGTACACTGACTTCGATTATGCAGGACATGCAGATAGTAGGAAGTCCACTTCTGGCTATGTATTCACCTATGCTGGAGGGGCTGTCTCTTGGATGTCCAGGGTTCAGAAGTGTACGGCTTTGTCTACCACTGAGGCCAGGTATGTTGCAGCCACTAAGGCTTGCAAGGAGGCCATATGGTTAGGCCGTTTAGTTGCTGACCTTGGGATTGATGCTACACCTACACTGCATTCGGATTCTATGAGTGCCATTCAGTTGGCTAAGAATCCAGTCTTCCATGCGAAGACGAAACACATTGAGGTGAGGTATCACTTCATACGTGGTGTCGTGGAGGACAGGTCTGTTGACCTTGTCAAGATCTCCACTGACGAGAATCCTACAGATCTGCTCACAAAGAGCCTCACTACTGAGCGCTTTGCCTTTCTCAGGAGGTTGATGGGCGTTGGATGAGATGTCGCCTTTTCTCATCCCTTGTACCTATGTACATTTGTACTGTCTTTTCTTTTTCTTTTCTCTCTCACTAGGGCAGATTCGCCTTTAAGTGGGAGGTTGTTGGGGGTAAAGGCGCCTCTGCCGTGCTGCCCTGTGTATTACTACACTGACAGTACCCGCCACTGCACACTGTAGGTGGCGGGTGCCCGTCACGTCACTTTATTCTTTATTCTTTTAGTGACAGTTTGAATAAAGGAAGGCCCAGTCACACATTGTGACTGTTGGAGTTCCCATTTCTTGTCTCTCTCTTTCTTGCTCTTGCTCTCCCGCCATAGCTCGCGTGCAAGCTTCGATCCTTCTCACCTTTCAGAGCCCACTGCCAAAACATGGTCTACAGAAGACCCAGATACAACAAGAGGATAGAGGCTACCAGCCTTGGTGCCTCTAGCAAGCACAAGTCTGCCTTTGGTAATCTTCCAGGCAGAATCCCCAAAACAAACATGAAACCTTGCATCATCCAACTGTCCTGCAGATATAAGACTGCGCGTAAGCGCAGGTACATGACGTACATCCCTGAGCAAAAAGGAACTGCCAGTGGAAAACTGCAACTGAATATCTCCACAGCCCACAATATCAAGAGACCTGTCATCTCCAAGTCTGACTGATCCAGATACAGTACGGTAAGAGTGAAACCACTCACGGTAAGGCGTCACATGGAAGGACGCACCCGAATCCAATAACCAGCACTGTGCATACATACTAGGTGTCTTAGTCAAGTGTGAGGCATCAGAAGAACTAGCTGCAAGTATGAACTCATCACTACCATCAGAATCCTTGGTCTGCATGACATTAATTTCTTCAATCTTGACGCTGGACTTCGCAGGTACTATGCTGCGATCAGAGGACTTCTCCTGCACTTTCTCTTTCCCCTTATCCTTGCGCTTCTCATTGCGCAACTCATGACACTGTGGTCTGATATGGCCCTTTTTTCCACAATGATGACAAGTGACATTAGCATTGTGCCCACGCGACTTACTACGTGACTTTCCACAAGATTTAGACTGACCCTTCTGCAAGTCACGGCCACGGCAATGACCACGATCATTCCTGTCATTCCTGCCTCTAACTGTCAAAGCATGTGAAACACGAGAGGCATCCAAGTTTTTGCGATTAACCTCTTCCTGCAGAAGAGCACTCTCAACATCATTCAGTTTCAGAGTAGCACTAGAGGCACATAGGGCAGTGCGGAATACATCCCATGACTCATTCAAAGTCCCAAGCAAGAAAAGAGGAGTTACTTCCTCTCCAAAGGTGATATCATGTGAAGTCAGGTTCTTCAGTATAGCATGGAACTGGCTCAAGTGAGCAGACATAGTCGCATTATCCTTCATGCGCAAATCCATAAGCTGCTTCAACCAGTACATCTAACTCGCCAGATTTTTCTTATCATAAAGATTCTTGATCTTATTCCATAGATCCCATGCACTCTGTGCTTCCTCAAATACATTATAATGTACCTGTTCAGTGAGAGACAATACAATCGTGGACTTGCATAGCTCATCAAGTTCAAGCCAGTCGTCATTGTCCATAGTTTCAGGCTGCTCCTTGCTCAACCGAAGTGGCTTAATCTGAGATTTCTGCACCAAGACCTGCCAAATTTGACTCTTCCAATAAGAGTAGTTGGTACCATCCAACTTTGTGATGTTAAATATGGCATTATCAGTCGAAGAGGACGCCATAATGCAGGCTGGAAATGCACAGACAATGTAAAACTACTGGCTATTTTACTGCAGAAAATGCCCAAAATCCACTGAAATGAGCTCCAAATGGCGAGAAAAGTGTGTCAAAAGATGTTGCCCACTTAGTACTAGGTGCGGTATACCAAATCAGGATATTTCAGCATAAAAAATACTGCTCAATCCACCAATAAATGCTTGCTGTAATAAATTTCAGAACTGCAATAAAGAGAGCAATCTGTCCCAAAACTGGATCTCATTTCAGAACATAAAGAGGACAAAGCAAAGCCAAATGACAGTGAAAATACATGAGCATAACACCGAGAGATGTCAAATAGCATCTGCCAGTAAGAGGCACACCCCAGACAATCTAGGCAAAATATAGAACCAACTACCAAAACCTGACACAAATAGGTGTCTGCTCAAAAGAAAGCGGATCCAAAATTGAGACTCAGCTCATAAGCATCCTATGAACCAAGAAATATACTCAATGCAACATCCAATTGTCGGAGTATAATCCCAAAGTCTCAATACATCTATAACTACTCAATGACATAGACTGCTCCAATAGCATGTAATCCCTGCTCAAGGTCAAGTAAGCATGCAAGATGCTCCCACTGGCACAAAAGGCGTACAATCGAGTTAAGGGCTCAAGCAACCCAAGACAAAGTACCAGTGACAAGTGACCAAGTCAATGCATCATACGCTTCCCAAGAGCATGACATACATGAAGCAACTGATGTAGCAACCACCAAGCAAGACATAATCCCAATGGCAAGATATCTGTCAAGTCAATACATCCAGTAGCAATCCAAAGTCAATATCCCTGTGAGTCGGAAGTGCTCAAAACATCCAAATCGAAGCTCCAAAATATCTGTCAAGCATGGACGAACTAAGAGGCATCAACCACGGACCAAAGCATGTAATGCATAGAGCTTATCCGTCAAGTACAAACAATAGGCATAAGCGGCCCAAATGCCAGTCAAGTCGACCAAACTGCCAATGACAAACCAATAACAACGAAGCAAATGCGATGCTCAAAAGCATTCTAGAATCACGATCATGAGTTCAAAGTCGATCCCCAAAGTGTAATACATCATGACATAACCCATAGCATACATCCGGTATCGATAGAGAAGCAATACATGTGACAAATGAGCTTCAGCCCGCTCATGTACAGCAGCTCTAAACAGTCCAAAACTGTCAATTTCCAGCCCAAAAAAAATGCCAAATCATGGGCAAATTGAATGCATACATTCCCAAGACATTAGGCATCATGTAGACCGCATACGGGCATCAAACAAGGTAACCGGAGTAGAGTATAAGCATCAAATGCCAATGCCAAGTGTGGCTGCCCTATTTCCAACACTGTATAACAGTAAATAATAGTCCTAAATCAGCCAATATTTCAGGCCAAAATCATGGCATAATCATGTGCATACATTCCCAAGGCACTAGGCATCATGTAGACCACATACGGGCATCAAATAGCACAACCGGAATGGAGTATAAGCAACAAATGCTAATGCCAATGGTGCTGCCCTATTTTCAGCCTGTTATGACAGTTTATGACAGTCCCAAATCTAAAGAAATCAGCCCCGAATGATCAAGACCAATGCCCAAAGCTTGAATGACATCAAACATGAAGTCTATAGCCCTCTTGATCAAGGTAGAGAGCAAGAAGCAATGGCCAATTGTGGAGCTGAAGTAGATGAGTGCTAACAGCCTAGAAAAAAATGGTGCAATCTACCCTGTTGGCGCTAAACTTGCTGCTGCTCCACATGGGCTGAAAAGTGGGTAATGGGGGGCTCAAGAAGGACCTATCAAAGGCCTATGACAAGCCTCTTTGAGCCTTGATAGGTGTAAGGCACAATATGAGGGGAATATGCTTCAAGGGTTTGAAGCTATGGCTGCCCTTGCTGTTTGCAACCTGTAGACTAAAATAAAACCTTGAAAGAATGATCAAATACCTCAATATCAATGCCTTGAAGGTGCCTCAATAGGCCGAGAAGGTGCTCGGGAAGTCGGGGAGTGACGGGAGCTCGAGGAGATCGGATATGGCTGTCGGGATAGAGATCCAATGCGTGAAGGGAGTCGATGCGAAGGTAGAGAAGCACCGAGCCGAGCTCAAGCAAGAGGAAGCCAAGCTCTGATACCAGTTGAAAGGTGAGAAGGATCGAAGCTTGCACACGAGCTATGGCGGGAGAGCAAGAGCAAGAAAGAGAGAGACAAGAAATGGGAACTCCAACAGTCACAATGTGTGACCGGGCCTTCCTTTATTTACTAGTCACTAAAAAATGAATGTAAAGAATAAAGTGACGTGACGGGCGCCCACCACCTGCAGTGTGCAGTGGCGGGTAATGTCAGTGTAGTAATACACGGGGTGGCACGGCGGAGGCGCCTTTACCCCAACACTTAGAAGCCAGGTTTTTGATAACAGGTTTTTGATAAGCGCTCAAGATCAATTAGGTGTTTCGTCCATGCTTCCTTCCCTTCCCATCTTTCCTGTAGGGCTATCCTAAGGCTAGCTACGAAGAACTCCAAGGGTAGGATTGCCTCCATACCATAAGTCAACTTGAAGGGGATTTGTCCTATAGCCATCTTGTGTGCCAGGCGATAGGCACACAAGGTCGCCATTAACTTGTTATCCCAATCACTACGCGAGACAGAGATGGCTTTGGTTAGGATGTTTACTAAGATTTTATTCGTGGACTTAGCTTGATCTTTTGCCTAAGGATAATAAGGTGAAGATTTCTGATGGATGATTAGGAAGGAGGGCAGGAGGTAAGCTATTAATTCGCTGATAAAGTGTGTGCCTTGGTCGTTGACTAGTTCGATGGGGTACCCGACCGTGAGATCAACTGCTCCCATAAGAACTTAGCAGTGGTCCTAGAATCATTCTTTCTTGTGGCTCATGCTTTTGCCCATTTTGTTAGATAGTCGATGGCCACAATGATGTATTTGTCTTGTGAATATTGTGCTACAAGGCTAATGGGTCCGATGAAGTCAATCCCCCCATTCCTCAAAGGGTTGCCATGAGATAACTGGGGTTAGCTCCATGTGATCCTTATAAATCAGAATTTTAGTCCGTTGGCACTTATCGCAATGCTTCACGAATCGTGTTGTGTCTTAGAAGAGGATAGGCCACCACAGCTGGGATTGTAGCACTTTGTGACCTGTTGCATCTTCACTAAAATGTCCTATTGTGATTCCGTCGTGTGCCTCTGCAGTACGCCATGCATCTCATGCTCACACATGCATCTACGCAGTAACCTATCTTGTTCGAGCCTATAAAGTTGGCATGCTATCAGCTGATAGGGTTGGATCTTTAGGATGAGCCTCTTAAGTCAATGGGCTTTTTCTATCGACCGTTCTTGCAGTTCATGCTCAAGGACTTGAACTATGTCATTTGCCCAATCTGGCATCATGTCAGCTCTAAACAAAACCTTTTCACTAGATAAGGGGAATAGATTCGCATTTGGCAATTCATCCATAATGCCTTGTCTAGTTGCTTCTCCCGTGGGGATATGAGACAGATGGTCAGCCATGTAATGCTACTTCCCTTTACGCACTACCATGGAGAAGTCAAACTCCAAAAGTAGTAGAAGCTATCTAGCGACGCGTCCTGTAGTGCATGGTTTGTTAACAAGTACAACAAGGCTTGATGGTCAACAAAGAAAGTAAAAGGCGTAGCCAAAAGATAATGTCAAAAAGTATTTACAGCAAACACCATGGCCAACAAGCCCTCTCTCTCTATTGTTGAGTAATTTATTTCGGTCTCAGTGAGTTTTTTGCTAGCAAAGCTCACTGGGTAATCTAGATTATGTTCACCAGATCGGCACAACATAGCTCCTACAACGAATTTCAAAGTGTTGATGTGCACACGAAATGTGAATGTCCAATCTGGGGCTCGTAGGATTGGTGTTGTGGTTAGAGCCTTTTTCAGTTCCTCATACGAGCATTGGCATTCCTTGATCCATTCGAATATGATCAATAGCTTGTATAGAGGTCGAGCAATCAATGCATATTTCAACATAAACCATTGCGATAATACCCTATATGTCCTAAGAAGCACTGAACACCCTTGAAATCAGTTGGGGGTGGAAGATCAACAATGGCTCTGATCTTTGAGAAATCTATGGCAATGTCATTCTTCGACACCATGTGCCCTAGGATACATCCATGCTTCACCCAAAATTGGCACTTCAAGGGGTTCAATGAGAGACGCTACAGTCGACATCTTTCAAAGATCGCTCGGAGTCTATTTAAGTGTTCTTGCCAAGTAGAGTGAACACACAAGTCATCCACGAATACCTCTGACTCCTTCCTCAGTATGTCTTTGAATATTGTACACATCAATCATTGGAAGGTGGCTGGTGCATTAGTCAACCCAAAAGGCATGACTATGTAGGCAAAAATGCCCCATTCAGTGGCAAATGCGGTTTTATTCCTATCGTTAGGATGTACTTGCACTTGATTGTATCCAGAGAAGCCGTCCAAGAAACTATAGGCCTCTTTGCTAGCCACTCTCTCTAGCATGTGCTCGATGTAAGATAGTGGGTAATTATCTCTCTTTGTAGCTGCATTTACCTCCTTGTAATTGACACACACTCTAGTCTTTCCATTCTTCTTTAATACGATGACTATGGGGGAAACCTAGTCCGTGTGTTCAATTTTGTAGATGAATCCTACTCTCATTAGCTTATCAATTTCTTCCTTGATGGCATGGGCATGCTTCGGATTCATGGGATACAATCGTTGCTTGACCAGCATTGTGTCAGGTGTCATGGGTATGTTGTGAGTCACCACACTTGGGTCTACCCCTTTGAGCTCTTCTAGGGACTAAGAAAAGACATCTACTTACTCTTGCAAGAGAGTAATGAGACTTGATTCGTCTTGCTCAACCAAGTCATTAGCTATAAAGAGAGGTCATGGGGTCTCTTCCTCCCTGGCTAAATTAACCTCCATGACCTTGGCGGGTCCCTCGATTGGTTCACTTGCTTGCCCCTATCATTTGGCTCCCAATAAGATCACCACCCTATCTCCATTTTTGAACTTCATGAATCATTTTGGCAGGTCTTGTGGTTTTTGTTGTTCTTCTATCCGCGTTTCTTTGGGTAGCTTCTATCGTTCCTCCCTTAACTATCAACATCTTAGGTGAACGGGCAGATCCCCCTTGGTATATCTAGTCTTGGGAGGTCAAGGTATTTCAAGATCACTATTTGAGCTGACTTTCAATTCAGAATTAAACCCTCGTCTTTGCTAGAAGAGGGGCTCTCTCCAAATGGTCGTAGCTCAGAGAGTGAGTCCATTCGCAGTAGTGAAGCATTAGTCGGATGGGCTAGGCCTACCTGCTCGTAGTCAATTGCTCCTGTGTGCTCCAACCAAGTTTGATTGCAGTCCTTGTGTCTGACTCCTTTCTCTGCTCTAAGGGCACTCTGCTTTCATGGTCCAGGGTCTACTCGTACTTGTTCAATCACGCGTCCCCCAATGTCATATTATAAGGTATCGATTTCCCTTTTGCTCTCATCATTGAAGGAACAATAGTCCTCATATTCATCGTCAGAGCTGTCTTTGTCTGGTTGCTCATCATTCTCCAGGTTCTGACACATCACTTCTTGCTAGTCAAAGATTAAGGACCAATTGTACCTCAAGTTTAAATTGTGTACCTTGGACCATTGCCATTTAGGCTTGTGTAAGAGGTCTTGGAGTGGCTTAATATTCATTGTTGGATTGCTAACCAACTTGTTGGTCAAGTACCCTAGGATCTCCAGGAGCTCTCATCTATTGTTTGGGACTTGGAATGCAATAGGGTTGGATCTTCCACATATGCTCCCAGTCATCATGCAAACTGGCACTGAAGGTGTGTACTTGAGCTTGCCAGTTGCCTTGATGGCTTGTTCATACTCCTCAGTGTCTAAGAACGATAGGTCGATGGTAGCAAGGACATGCATCCAATCTCGCTCGTCCTCAGGCACGGGATATACTTGGTAAGGGCCCCATAGGATCCCCTAGTCACTAGGCAAAGTGGTTACTTGCTGGTTTGGAAAAGGATGTTTTTCCTAGTAAATATTATTAGGCTGGTTGCTTCAGTTGTAGATGATTTCCTAAAGGGATAATTAAGGAAGGATGGTGCTAGCTACCCCCGTGAACCACCAAACCCTAACCAAGGGGGTTATGAATCTACACCGGGAATGTGGACTGAACCTACCGCGAGAGGTCTCTCCGTGGAAATTACTTGGCGTAGGAGGACGCTTGGGTTCTAAGGGGGGCTCTGGCCGTAAAATTTGAATGCCTCCGAACCCTACACAAGTGTTCTACGTGACTTGAGATGGGATCTCAAGGCCTTGATACTAGTTACAAGGAAAAATCTTGGTAGGATAAACCTTCACGTTTTTATTTCCGAGAGACATAGGGCTATTTTCTATGGAGGCAGAGAGAGACACTTAATTCTCCTGTATGGGCAAGAGACAAAGATTAACTTGGAAATAAGTTAAGGAACTGCTTGATCTTGTTTTATCTTGCCTTCGTGTTTGTGCCCTGATTTGCATGAACGAACCTGTGCCCTAATGGGTTAATTAAGGAAGCTGCTTTTATATGTCAAACATAATGTGATAGGTAATTAGATAACTAAGAAACCCTGAGGAAAACGCGGTGGATGTGACCGAGTCCATCCTACGGAAGGGTAGTCTCGGTTAGCCGCCGAGAGCTTTCCTCATCAATGGATTTTATCGATGCAAATGTTAGATAGACAAGGACCTTAAAACTTGTAAGTTAAAACCCGATTCATGCCATTTTAGGGGACTAGAATGGGACTATGCCTTATGGGCAGAGAGGTTGAGCGATGCATCCCTCTCGTTTCCCATTCTCCTTGAACCAAGTGCGGCATGGATCCGCTTCGGTTTTGGTGTTTCTGCGCAAAATAGGGCATTTGAAATCCGACACTAGACATCTATTGGGAGATTGGACTATTAGGAACCCGGCCTTCAAGTCAATCCTAGTATTCCGTTGCGAAGCAGATTCGGGAGACTCTAGCTGACAAACCCTGTGTCATTCCTTGGGAGTGCCAGGCGGCGTCTTCTAGGATTATCTCTCAATGGACTGCTAAAGGCGTGCTCCACAAATATATAGGCAAACACATTACATGATGATACATGCCGCTTACTCTCAAACAGACGGGTTGGCCGCCACCTCTTTTGAGATTTCATGCTGCATAGAAGAAATCTGCTAAATAATCTAATGGATCACCCTAGAATACAATCAAACACATCAAGATTCTCTCTCGACTCCTCATTTCAATGCAAAACCATCACCCTTTGCAAATCCTTCTCGACTGCCATGTCAACATTCGTCATCAAAGTCACCACTAGCTAGAGAATAGAACCTCTTAAGTGGTGTAATGAAGTGCCTACAATCACCGTATCTAGAATCCACAAGGAGGTAAGGCATGATGCACAATCCTTGAAGACGGGCAATTTCCTACAACACCTACCTCTCCTTGAAATGCTTGTAAATGGACAACTGCTTGATTTTCGATTCCATCTCCTCCTTTGTTTTGGCTTGCATTTGGCTCTTTTCCTTCCTCCTTTGCAAGTTGCAATCCTTCTAACTTTGTGTAAATTTGTTTTTTCTTCTTAGCACATTCATCACACTTGAAACTGAAACTAGAACCATTTGAGTTTCCAATGACACTAGCCTTTGATTTGGTAGTCTTGGATCCTACTAAAGCAATAGCAGCTACATCATCTTCAGCTTTCAATTCTATAGAACTATCAAGCTGAACAATTGGATCTTTCATGGGCTTCAAGCTTTCCTCCTGTGAAGGATCCAACTTTGAACCTAGCTTCATTGCTTTTGAATCCTAAACCTCTTTTACAACTACATTCCCAACCGTACCATTATGTCAATGTAGCTTGCATGGCTACCACACCTATAAACTTGAAATCGAAACTCAAAGTCATCTCCATACACAAACTATTGTTTATGATCCAATAGTTATACATTCTCCTCTTAGACAGAAATCTATCAACTTTGTCAAGAGATGTACATGCAATTAGAAGAATCATTTAACCACACCCAACTTGTGTTATGGTTATAACTCATAGCAATCCAAGTAAAGCATTGTAGAATATCTCTTCTCATCTCAGTGCGAGTGCTTTAAACATTATAAACAACATCCATATCTCATACAAGAATTACCATCACATTGGATTAAGCCATCCCTTGTATATTCCCACTTATTCATAATTCTACATATGCCTTCTTCCATAAACTCCGTTATGGATTACACATCCTTAAAGTTTTCAAAATGAACATTCTCTTCATATGAACCTTGTTTTTCTTGCAATGTGCCCTAGCAAAAATATACTATGAAACAAAACTTCATGCCTAATCATTCATGATTTGAGAAATATGAAATGTTGGATCCATGTGATGCAACCAATCAATCGGTGCTCCACACAAAAATTATGAATGCACTGAAGAAAATGTGCCTGACCTATCTACATGTGCTCGTACAACATGCATAATGCAAACAAAAAGACACACACAACGGACAACGAATTCCTAATGATGCTAGCCAATGAGTTCAAATTTTTGGCGAAAAACTCTGCCCTCAGGTTCGCAGTGGTGGACTCATAGTGTCACAATAGTGGTACATCAACCCTCCTACCCAAAAGGCAAAATCCCATTTCGACCCCCTAAAACAATGCAAGTTTGTTTTACCTAGTGAGTAGTTGAGGAATTTATCATCTTCCTATTTCTATTGCCAATTTAGAAAAGCTCCCAGCTAACCGAGACCACCCTACCATTGGATGGACCCGTAAAAGGTCACGCCCACCCGATTTCCTTTTATAACAGTATCATCTTTAGTTTTTTAATTACCTACAGTACATTTATTTAAAACATATACAACCAGGTTCCTTAATTAGTCCGTTAAATCACATGTTCCTTCACGTAATTTATCTCATGAACACGCATACAATTCAAACAACCCTTTAATTTTTAAAAAAATCACTTATTATATTGGAAGTTTATTACAATTTTCATTTTTTCAATCCTGCGGAAGATATAGAGAATTCCACTAGGGTATTCTACCCACCAAGTTTCTTCCTTGTAACTAGTATCAAGGTTCCAAGATCCCAACCTGGGTCACAAAGCAGCTCGTCAGATTCTAGGAGTATTGCAAATTTTGCGGCCAGAGCCCACCCTGGCATCCGGATTTCCTATTGCTCGAGACTATCCCTATAGACAGACCTTTCCACTACGGAGCCAGTCTAAGCCTCTCGAAGCGATAATCATGACCCTCGTGGAGTAGGGTCTCATAGCTAGCTTGGGGGTAGCCTAGTCCGATCTTTCCTTTTATCTTGTTTGTCGATGTTTTTAATCAGAGATCTAGATTCTAGCAAACACAAACAATCCTTTCAACAATGACAATCACACCATCATATAGTTCACAACTTCACATAGCCAAGGTAGATCCTTAACCTAAGGTAACCTTACATTCTAACGAGGATTCTCCTTCCCATAAAAAAGTGTTGAATATAATTATTTCAAATTTATTAAGCAAGACAATAATTTTCCGTTTAGGATAACTTACCCAACATAAGTGAATTTCCTTTAGTTGGTACTTAGAAAAATAGTGTGACAATAACTTAACTAGATGATTTACAAGACCTTTAAATAGACTCATTTTTTTAAACCATCAATCAGCACTTAACCTTGTCACATGTGACAATATATCAAGTTATTTTACTAATCTCAAGTGCGCATAAAGTCCTTTACTTATTTTGTGCAATAGCCTCCTACAACTATTTCCATCACGATTCTACAAATTATAATCTCGACTAATCTAACTATAAATTATAGGTGTTGTTAACCATTTATGCATGTATTAATACACTCTCTAGATGAAACTGTCATTTCGTGTAAGTGTAAATATGGAAGCTAATAATTATGTACTTAATTTTTATATGGATGCTATCCATGTAATCCAACAAGTAGTTTTTATAATTATTTAATGCAAAAGCTAACATTTTATGTAAAATTTGGGCAAAAACGTTATTATTTTATGTGGCGATATGAAAATACACTCCCGACGTTTCGTTGGTAGTGGAAATTCTAGAAACCTCAGGCACTCCCGTATCTCTGGCAATACCCCTTCTTAAGGTGGAATGAATTCGAGATGGGAGAGCGCAAAAGAAGATTGCCAAGATGAAGACCGAGACAGAGGGGGAGGTTGAGTTAATTTTCTTCCTCTCTAATCCTCTCTCTAACTCCCTCTCTTGCAGCCTCTCGGGATCTTCTTCCCCCCCTCTCTCTCTCTCTCTCTCTCTCTCTCTCTCTCTCTCTCTCTCTCTCTCTCTCTCTCTCTCTCTCTCTCTAGTTCCCTCTCGCAACCTCTTAGGGGGATATCCTTCTACCTCTTTCTCTCTCTACCTCCCTCTCACAGCCTCTCGGAATCTCCTTGTGCATCCCTACAAGCTGAATAGAGGGCATGCCCTTATATAGGTAGAAGGGAGTACATGCCGCCTCTCCCTTCCCCTCTCTTTCTGCCTTCTTTGGGTAAAGACAGCTCCTCCACTCATCATGGCGAGCTTCTTTCTCTATTTCTTGTTTTATTTTATTTTTTTAATTGAATGCATGAAAAAGGGGAGCATTGTGAGGCTATTGATGCCTATGTATAGGGATAAATAATATTTTTTTGGCAATGGTGATGATTATGATGATGATGATGATGATGATGATGATGATGATTGGGGGAGGGGCCTTTACGGTGGCCATCAATTCGACAACCCCCCCCCTTAATTCTTTTTTTACGTTAGTTTTTCTAATGTTAGGTTTTTTCAGTTAGTTATTAGTTTTATTAAGGTTAGTTATTAGTTTTAGTTAGTAAGGTTAGTTCCTTACTAACTTAGTTACTTCCTTACTAACTTAGTTAGTAACTTACTAACTTACTTTCTTAACTCTTTTAAATTTTGAAAATATTACATCCTGCTCCCCTTAGAGAAATCGAGATGTTCTCATCTCTAGAGAAACCATGGGTATTGTTGATAAAGAACATTCTTATCTATCCATGTCTTCTTCAGGATAATCTTTCCACTGGACAAGGTATTCTCTAAGGGTTCTACTTCTCAATTTTCTCTCCCTTATGTCAATTACTCTCTCAGGTTGTAGCTCAAGGATTCCTTGGCTAGGTATTACAACTTGTTGATCATCAAGGATATGGTTAGGGTTATCTACGTATGCTTTCAATAAGCTAACATGAAATATATTGTGGATTTTTATTTTCTCAAGGAGTTGTATCTTATAAGTGCTTGATCCTAAGCACTTGAGAACCTTGTAGGATCCACATTATCTTGGGCTTAGCTTCTTAAATTCTCCTAAAGATAAAGAACTCTTCTTTGGATGGATATAGACGAAGACCATGTCTCCTTCTCTGAAGATCCGTTCTTGCCTTTTCAAATGAGCATCATACGCCTTTTGTTGGTCCTTGGTAGCTTGAATATCTTGTTTGATAATCTTGATTTGATCATCTATTTCTTCTAATATTTTTCTAGAAGCTTCTACCCTTAGAGTAGAATTGGAAAAATTAAGTGGCATACGGAAATATTGACCATATAGTGCCTAAAATGGAGTCATCTGAATACTTCGATGATAGGAGGCATTATAAGTAAATTCCACTAAGGGTAGATACTGAATCCACCTTTTAGGTTCCTTGCTGCAATATATGCATAGAATATCCTCAATCACCTAGTTAACTCATTATGCCTGCCCATCAGTTTGTGGATAATAAGCAGTGCTAAAACAAAGTTGGATTCCAATGGCTTCAAGTAAACTCTTCCAGAAATGTGATGTGAAAAGAGAATCACGATCACTGATGATCCTTTTAGGTAACCCATATAACCTAAAAATCTCTTTTACAAAAATTCTTGCAATATATGAATCTTTGTAATTGGTTTTTGTTGGAATAAGATGAGCAACCTTTGTTAGCATGTCTACTATTACCATCACTGAGTTATATCCTCCTTACACAAAAGGTAACCCAACTACAAAGTCCATGCTAATAAACTCCCATTTCATCTGGGGAATGTCGAGTGGCTAGAGTTTTGATGGTAACTTTGCATGTTCAGATTTTACCCTTTGGCAAATTAGACATTCAGTGACATACTTAAGTACATCACCCTTGAGTCTTTGCTAGTAATAGCTTTTCCTGATAGCATTAAGGGTTTTTGCATAACCCGGGTATCCTAAAAAAGGAGAGTCATGGGCTTCCCAAAGTATCCTTCTCTTGAGAGTCTGACTTGAAGAAATGCATAGTTTCATTCTAAAATAAGCAAGTCCTTCCTCTTCATTTGTAGAGAATTCTTGATACTTAGTCTTGAGCTTGGGATCTCTTTATTCTGAACTTCGCAAAATAATTGTTGATAGTCTGGGTCCTTATTTGCTTCATCCTTAGTCAACTTAATGATAGGATTATTTGGCATTGATACCATTGTAGCCAAAGTTTGTGCCCTAGATGGTTCTTCAGCAATAAGAGCATTAAGGAAGGCTTTACGACTAAGGGCATCTGCTACTATATTTTCTTTACCAAGTTTGAACTTAATTTTTCATCTTTGCCTCATATTAAGATCAGATTGAGTAAAAATCCACTTAAGACTTTTATGATCTGTGACTAAGGAGAACTTTTTTCCAAGCAAGTAATGTCTCCATAATTTGAGAGCATGAATCATATCTAGCAACTTCAAGTCATGAGTAGCATATCTCTTTTCATGGGCTTTCAACTTTCTCGAAGAGTAAGCTACAAGATGACCTTCCTTCATTAGTACGCATCCCAATGCGAGAGAGCTAGCATCTGTGGGTGACAACTTCAAGTTCCTTGCTTAAGTCAAATAGCCTTAAGATAGGAGCAATTATCAAACTATGCTTTAGTTGCTCAAGGATAGATTGTTCAATTGGTGTCTAGCTAATGGCAACTTTCTTTTTGAGTAGGTCTGTAAGAGGTGCTACAATTTGGGCATAATTTCTTATGGATATATCCTATACCATCCTGTTGGACCTAGAAAACTTCTCACTTCCTTGATAGTGGTTGGGGGTGGCCAATCTTGAATATCTTTGACCTTGGCACTATCTACTGATATACCTTCGGCAGACACTATGAATCCCAAGTATTCAATCTTCCTTTTGAAGAAGAAACACTTCTTCTTCTTGGCATACAACTTGTGTGCTCTCATTGTCTCTAGGATAATGTGAAGATGTTGCTCATGTTCTTATTCCTCCTTAGAATAAGTTAGGATGTCATCAAAGAATACAAGAACAAAATCATTGAGATGAGGCCTGAAAATGTCTTACATTAATCTATTGAAGGTAGCTGGAGCATTTGTCAACCCAAATGACATCACAATGAATTCAAAATGACCGTATCTTGTGTTGAAGGCGGTTTTAGGAATATCTTCATTCTTGATTCTGATCCGATAATATCCTGATTGAAGATCAATCTTAGAAAAGATCATTGCTCCTTATAGAAGATCAAGAAGCTCATCTATCCTTGGGATCAAGTACTTATTCTTCACTATTACCTAGTTTAGCCCTCGGTAGTCGAGAGTTCCATCTTTCTTATTTTGGAATAATACTCGGGCTCCCCATGGTGAACTACTTGGCCTCATATACCCTTGTTCTAGCAGTTGTTTGAGTTGCTCTTTTAGTTTGATGGCTTCAAGAATAGACATTTTGAACGGTCTTTTTGCAGCTGGAGCAGCTCTTGGAAAAAGTTTGATCTCATGATCGACTTCTCTTTCTGGAGGTAGCTCAGTTAGCTCTTCAAGAAATACGTTGACGTATTCTTTTAACCAGGATGGTTCTCTCTAACCATCTTGATTTACCTTATTAAGCTTGATCAAGTAAACATATAATCCTTTCTTAAGGTTGATGGGACCTGAAATGGGCCAGCACTGGCTATGGCACTAGCCGGACTTCATGCTCATGACAAACAAACACACCCTCATGGCCTCGCGGACCAGGAGCATCTATCTACTGCTAAAGGACAAGCTGCCCTAAAGCCTAATCTATGCATTTACAGCTTATAGTCCAACGTTTCCCTTCCACATAAACTCCTCAAAGGGAGAACGCTTACACATTGGCAATGCCACGATCACATACATGGAGGCAACCTCTCAGTAGAAACATGACGGTCCCACTGCAGCTCTCCTATATGGCAGGGATTGGCCCCTTGATGCGCTGCTAAAACATATAAAACAAACGAACACACTCCACTCTTCATTTTGAATCCAAGAGATATACCATGTTTCCTCACCAAACAGTCCCTTAGGAAACCGCCCCTCTATCCTACGGCAAGTGATAACCTTACACTCTCAATCGTAGGTCAAATTCCTAGGAAAACAAGTGCTATGCAGTCCAGGAGCTTTTCCGTTGAGACCATGAACCATGCATAGTGCATAATGTGAACTGTTTAGTGCACAAACAGAAGAAAATCAGCATTGTGCATCGTGCGAAACCAATCTTTTCATGATTTCCATGCTAACGTTTATGTAATGAGAAAAGACACCGAGCCTTACGCTCATGCTGCCTTTCCCTTTATTCTAAAACAACGTCCTGTAGGCATGATGCAACACATAATCCAGATTTTAATTCATATTTTGATGCTCAACCTCCCCTCTCACCCTGTCGTTTAATATTTTGCATTCGTTGATAGGTGAAAAGAGTCATTTTATATGTCTTTCTTTACAAAGAAAGCGATAAACATGAATGGAAACATAGAAACGAGGGTAAACCAAGGCCAACCTCGTGCTTTACCTTCATTATACATTGCACAAACACACACGTAATTTTCTGTAATTTTCATTTTACCATTTCCTAATTTTCTCCCATTTAAAACCCATTTTCACCATTTTTTGGTTTTTTTCCTCTATTTTCTTCAATAAAAAATGACTAGAAATTAAAATTGATTGTGGACTGTGGCCCTTAGGTTCTTTGACAATAAAATTTCAGGTTTTGTAGGCATTATGTCTCATATTTCCCATTTATTTTGCAAAAACCCATTTTTATCCCTTAAACGCGTGTTTTACGAGAACCCCATTTTTACCCCTTAAACTCGTGTTTTACAGCTTTTATAACATTAATTTCAGCCATATCACTTATGATTTTCTGATTTTCTGATTGTAAACTGTTGAAACTCATAGAAAACAGCATCATAATGCATAATCAGCCCATGGGAACAATGTTTCATCAATCAAATAGCATAAAAACTCATTTTTCCTTCATAAAAATTGAATTACCGCTTAGGCTTCATGTTTCGGGATTCTGATTTTGGTGCGGGACTGTGGGTCAGCCCTCATTCAATGTCCAGCATCTTCACAATCAGCAATCTTCATGTCTACATTGACTCGGAAGCAATCCGGTTCCAACCGGACAAGCTTTCATTCACCATTCTTCATTTTCCTCTTGCACACAAGAACAACCCCTTAAGGGAGAGAGAGGGAGGAGAGAGAAAGACTATATTTCCATCTCTTCATTCAGGCCACCATTGCTTGAGTGAAGACAGGTGATAAGACTGGCCCACAGGGAGAAGTTGCCCCCTATTGTCCATTCCATAGCTTCATCACAGCCAGAAAGTCATGATGTGGAGAGAAGATGCGCAAAAATCATCCGTTGTTGATCACGCCATGCTCCCACATTCTCTCTCCACGTTTTTTGCTTCATATGGTGCATAAAATTTTGGTGGGTGGGGGGGGGGGGGAGGGGGGTCCAAACTCAAAAGGCATGCCCAGTTTTGGCCTCCCAAGTGTCCACCTTTTCATATCTTGACCATTTGTTGTCTCCTTTGAGCTCCGAAAAATCCTGGGTGTCCAACTTGACATCTTGCATTGACTGGCAACTCCTGACAACCTGCATGGCAGTCTGAATAATTAACAAAAATCCACAAGTGTCGCTCGGGCGCCTTTTAAATGCTTTCTTTCACTTGGTGCTTAAAATCGTCCGAGCTGGAGCTGTCGCCTTTGATGTTAAATATTTTTCCCCTAAATTCCGAATTTTTTGAAAAATTTTAGACACATCCCAGGCTCAAAACTCCGCTCTCATTGGTGACTACGGGATAGGGCAACTCAGCCCGTCAAATCCCACAACAGATCTGCACAAAACAACCAAAGGAAGCATCAAGCTGATACAAAACAGATACATATTAAAACACAGCACAATGCTCACCCTACCCCCTGACAAAACCAAGGCATGAAATCCACAAGGAGTAGGCCTAGCATAATCTGATAGAAGGTCCGAAGCTAGTCACTAACCAACTGCTCCAACATGGCCAAACTAAAAAGAACTATCAAAGAGGTCGCCCTAAGTGGTGGTCTGAACTACCTACCTAAGGACAACACAACCAGGAGATCCTACTAGGCGAGGACTCTTATAGCCTGATCAAGAAGTATTTTCTTTTAGCACATTTCTTCTTTTAGGGTTTATTTCCCCATACTCGGGCATGTAAAAAGGAGGGAGCTGAGCGTAGTGACCCAAGGAGAACAAGGCATCGGCCTCAGGTCTTGTCTTGGTACCCAAGAACCTACCAAGCCCTCGCAAGGCGACACTGAATCCTTTTTTGATGCTCACTTTTATTTTCGCTCCAACCTTCCTTACTTTCTTCTTTTCTAGCAAGATGCCACCCCTAGGAAGACAAGACATCGGCCCTGGGTCTGACTCGTCCCCAGGAACCTACCAGGCCTTCGCAAGGCAATGATCAACTGCTTATAAATTTTCCTTTCTTTTCTTTTCTATTTTTATAGGGGTTAGAACCTCTTTTTATACACCTTTATTTTATTTTTTTTCTTTTAGATATTCAGGGCTTCTTTTTTCCTCTCTATCTTATCATTTTTCCTTTGGCAGGCTTCTCTAATTGCCTCACAACTAACAAGAAATCCTAGAACGGCTACCTAGCAGGCTAGCAAAACAGGGTCACTAGGACTGCTTTCTGAAACAGGTCTTTCGATGTCTGGCAATGTCTTTACAGGAGGCAATGACTACTCAGACCTCCCTCAGACATACCTAACCGAAACCTGGGACTTCATGCCTTGGTCGCCGGTCCCCAATAAGAAAAGAAAATCCCCTACAAGTACACAGACACATATAGCATAAAAACACAGTACTCGTAAAGGAGAGATATCACCTGGATAGGGCCACGAGAAGCTTCCATGCAACAAAGGCTCCTTCCAAGCTTGTCTTCGAACCTGTCTAGCACAGGACTCAAACAAGAAACCATTAACCACACTTGCACTAAACAGACAACTGGCCCTCTTGGCCTAACAAAATCTGGACGTAATATCCAAAGCAGCTAGCCTTCCTAGCTTAAAACTAGATAGGTCATTTTAGTCACGTAATACTGATGTCCTTGGCATATACATCACACCCTATTAGACTACCTAGGGTGCCAAGGATAGCATATCATAGGTCAACTAGCCCCATGCTACTCATGCAAGTTAGCTAAAAGCTTGATCTTGTATTTTTTGATCTTAGGTTTTTTGTAGAGCTACAAGTCCAAGCCTTTCCACAAATAACTCATCAATAAGACCGATCCCTTCTTAGGCACTATGAGCTGAATGAATGGCCTCAGTGGGCTCGCATGCCCCACATTAATTATCATCCGAATAAAGTGGTTGTTCAAGTGGCTGAGTGGCTCCTTTAGGAGAAAGAATCATAGCTTTGTACTCATTCGAACCTCCTCTATTTGGGTTTTCACATAAATCAGTGCTGCAACCCAAACTAGGTAGAGCTTCAAGCCTAGGCACATCACATGGGTGTATCCCAAGGCAATGTATATTATCAAATGTATATCTAGTCTTATCCTCTTGGGGGTTCGACAAAATATATCCAGATGGGATCCTTGGCCTTGCGTCCGACACTCCTGCCATACTTTTGGAGATTTTGGGTCTCCAAACCCATCTCACATTTCCCTTAATATTCTTGCATTCCCTCAATTTGCTGCATTGGTCTAATGAACTCAATGCAAACTTATCCCTATGGCCAAATGGCCTCACATCCTTATGACCTTTGTGAAGCACAGGTGGACTTTTAGCATTTTGCATCCTCTTTACAAAAGATGTCTTTACTTGTTTACATCCATACTGCAAATTTTTTTCCATAAGAACCATGCTTTCACTGAAGGGAACAACATCCACCCAGAAGCATGATTCCAACACCAAAGGTCTCTCAAGAGCCTTACTAGCAACAAAATTAGAACCACACACAGAATGCTTATCAGCACTTATAGGCCCATTGGTTCTATCCATGTTGCCATCACAACTACCTCTCGTGGAAGTGTTGTAAGCCTTAATGGGACTTACATGGCTTGGAACCTTTTCATTGAGAGGCATGTCATTACTGCTCGTAGGATGGCCATTTTCTGCTTTGAGATTTTGGCCACCAAGGTTCCTCTCATAGGTTGCCTTGGTATCAATAAGTGAGCTGTCTTCTTGCAGAAATGGTTGGAAGCTAGGATGCACTTGTACTGAGTGGGGAAAACTCCAAAAGTTTTCCCAACATCTCTGAATATGACCCTCATAGTCAATGGCATGCATTTTTGCTTCCCTTAACGACTTAGGATTTTGTAGTCCCACTTGGATTTGCGTATTAATCTCTAAACCATTCAGAAAGAGCTCGCATAGCACATAATCTGGTAATGCACTGGCTCTTCTTGGACAAAGCTTAAGAGTACTATCAAAGGCTCTAGCATACTCTTTAATAGAAGGATAAGACTCCTATCTAAACTGCATGAGCTGCCCTAAGACCTGAATCATAGGGAGCTTCTTTTCATATTCATCTAAAAATCTATCACAAGACTCTTCAAATGATTTGATCGACCCTCTTGGGAGGCTCCAGTACCATTTCCTACCTCTCTCTTTAGGGTACTTGGGAATATGAGCATCCGACGTATATCGTCGAACCCACTTGCAATGCAAGTTAGGCCATATTCTCTTAAATGAAGCATCAAATCCTCATTTGGCAACCCATAAAACACTGGGAGATCCCTATAAAGAGGAGGACATTTAGTCCTCACCTTTGCGATCAACACCGGGTCATTAAAATCTTCATATTCATCATGATCTGGGTCCAGCCTCTTAGGATCTTTAACCTCTTCCATCCCCACCCTTTTCGGTGTAGGGAGGTTAATATCCCCATTGACATCCCTTTCTACTAACTCACTGAGTGGTCTAGGGAGTCCTATAAATTTCAACATGTCATTTTGATTCCCTCTTAGAGGATCTTCCATACCTTTCCCTTTAAAAGGAAAGTCCATAACGGGTTTATATAAGAGCTTTTGGTCCTTATCTAAAGCAGATTTATCATTACCACTTCTTAAAACTTCGGAACCATGCCTTTTAAGCAATGGTTTTCCCTTGACAGCTAGGGCTTCTAACATCCTTATGATGCCTACTATGTCATCATGGTGACCCATTACACGGGATGTTTCAACCACAAGCATATTCCATCATATATCAGCACTTTCCCATGGCCTTATGGCTTTACCATGATGACCTGCTGATGCCATAACTACCCTAGTTTCCAATATGCTTGTTTCATGCCCTCTAAGTTGATGCATGGTTAAACATGATTTCTTTTGGGTAGAGACCATACCAAGGCGAACCTCGGCCCATGCCATCGTATTAGAGGATGGGGTAACCACTAATTGACTACTCTTTTCATCACATAAATTATCTTCTGCAAAGGACTCGTGCTCTACATAACTAACTAAGTCCATTAGAAAGTTTTGTATGGGGAAAGCCAAGTTTTTCCATCCTTGAACAAACCCAATTCTATGGATACTTTAGGGTCCCTTGAAACCCTAGATTCGAAAACCGCCACTTATAGGAAGCTCTCGGCAGACGCACCACTGATGGGACCTGAAATGGGCCGGCACTAGCTATGACACTAGCCGGACCTCATGCTCATGATAGACAAACACACCCTCACGGCCTCACGGACCAGGAGCGTCTATCTACTGCTAAAGGACAAACTGCCCTAAAGCCTAATCTATGCGTTTATAGTTTATAGTCCAACATTTCCCTTCCACATAAACTCCTCAGAGGGAGAACCTTTACACATTGGCAATGCCACGATCACATGCATGGAGGCAACCTCTCGGTAGAAACACAACGGCCCCACTTCAACTCTCCTACATGGCAGGGATTGGCCCCTTGATGCGCTGCTAAAACATATAAAACAAACGAACACACTCCACTCTTCATTTCGAATCCAAGAGATATACCATGTTTCCTCACCAAACAGTCCCTTAGGAAACCACCCCTCTATCCTACGATAAGCGATAACCTTACACTCTCAATCGTAGGTCAAATTCCTAGGAAAACAAGTGCTATGCAGTCCCAGAGCTTTTTCGTTGATACCATGAACCATGCATAGTGCATAATGTGAACCGTTTAGTGCACAAATAGAAGAAAATCAGCATTGTGCATCGTGCGAAACCAATCTTTTCATGATTTCCATGCTAACATTTATGTAATGAGAAAAGACACCGAGCCTTACGCTCATGCTGCCTTTCCCTTTATTTTAAAACAACATCCTATAGGCATGATGCAACACATAATCCAGATTTTAATTCATATTTTGATGCTCAACCTCCCCTCTCACCCTGTCGTTTAATGTTTTGCATTCGTTGATAGGTGAAAAGAGTCGTTTTATATGTATTTCTTTACAAAGAAAGTGATAAACATGAATGAAAACATAGAAATGAGGGTAAACGGAGGCCAACCTCGTGCTTTACCTTCATTATACATTGCACAAACACACATGTAATTTTTTGAAATTTTTATTTTACCGTTTCCTAATTTTCTCCCATTTAAAACCCATTTTTTTACCATTTTTTGGTATTTTTCCTCTATTTTCTTCAATAAAAAATGACTAGAAATTAAAATTGATTGTGGGCTATGGCCCTTAGGTTCTTTGACAGCAAATTTTCAGGTTTTGTAGGCATTATGTCTCATATTTCCCATTTATTTTGCAAAAACTCGATTTTTACCCCTTAAACGCGTGTTTTACGGGTTTTATAACATTAATTTCAGCCATATCACTTATGATTTTCTGATTTTCAGATTATAAACTAATGAAACTCATAGAAAACAGCATCATAATGCATAATCAGCACATGGGAACAATGTTTCATCAATCAAATAGCATAAAAACTCATTTTTCCTTCATAAAAATTGAATTACCGCTTAGGCTTCGTGTTTCGGGATTCCAATTTTGGTGCGGACTGTGGGTCAGCCCTCATTCAATGTCTAGCATCTTCACAATCAGCAATCTTCATGTCTACATTGACCCGGAACCAATCCGGTTCCAACCGGACAAGCTTTCATTCACCATTCTTCATTTTCCTCTTGCATACAAGAATAACCCCTTAGGGGAGAGAGAGGGAGGAGAGAGAAAGACTAGATTTCCATCTCTTCATTTAGGCCACCATTGCTCGAGCGAAGAGAGGCGATAAGACTGGCCCACAGGGAGAAGTTGCCCCCTATTGTCCATTCCATAGCTTCTTCACAGCCAAAAAGTCATGATGTGGAGAGAGGAGGCGCAAAAATCAGCCGTTGTTGATCACGCCGTGCTCCCATATTCTCTCTCCACGTTTTTTGCTTCATAAGATGCATAATTATTTTTTTTGGCGGGGGGGGAGGGGGGGGTCCAAACTCAAAAGGCATGCCCAATTTTGGCCTCCCAAGTGTCCACCTTTTCATATCTTGACCATTTGTTGGCTCCTTCCCCGTCCTGGCTCCGATTTGAGCTCTGAAAAATTATCAAAAATCCACAAGTGTCGCTCGGGCACCTTTTAAAAGCCGCACGACAATCTGAATAATTATCAAAAATCCATAAGTGTCGCTCGGGCGCCTTTTAAAAGCCATCTTTTACTTGGTGCTTAAAATCGTCCGAGCTGGAGCCGTCGCCTTCGATGTTAAATATTTTTCCCCTAAATTCCAAATTTTTGGCAAATTTTAGGCACATCCCAGGCTCAAAACTCCGCTCTCAAAGGCCTTTCACAATTTGAGGAGCTTTTGCTAATTGAACTTTACGTTTCCCTATTTCACCTTGTGTAGTTGCTATTTCACCATTCAGATCCTGAAATGTGACTTATCTATTTCCACAATGGATATGAGCATCATTGGGAATCAGCCAATCCATTCCCAATAAACATTCATAAGCTCCTAAGTTCATTACTCTAAACCTCATACTTGAAAGGTTTCCTCCTAGGTTAAACTCAGAATTCCACGAAGGTATTCTACCCACCAAGATTCCTCCCTTGTAACTAGTATTAGGGTTCCAAGATCCCATCCTAGGTCATGAAGGCGCTCGTCAGTTCTAGGAGTAATGTAGAATTTATGGCCAGAACCCCCCACAACATCCACATTTCCTACTACTCGAGACTATCCCTTTCCACTACGGAGGCAATCTAAGCCTCTCGAAGTGATAATCATGACCCCCTTGGAGTAGGGTCTCGCAGCTAGCTTAGGGGTAGCCTAGCACGATCTTTCCTTTTATCCTCTTTGTCAATATTTTTAATCAGATATCTAGATTCTAGGAAACACAAACAATCCTTTCAACAATGACAATCACACCATAGATTCTTAACCTAAGGTAACCTTACATTCTAATAAGGATTCTCCTGAAGGGGATGCAATGTCAGTGGAGAAGGAGAAGAGGAAGATGTGGGAGAGAAGAGCACACACAATGTAGGTGCTGTTCAACTGAACTGATAGTCTTATTGCACTATCATATTATATATGAATAAAGAATGGGCGGTCACAGTGTACATGGGTAGGCCCAGAGGCCTTTTACCCCAACAACCTCCCACTAAAAGGCCAATATGGCTGGGGAGTGAAAACAAAGAAAAGAACAAAAACATAAGGTGAGGAATATGACATCTCACCCAATGTCCAATCGGAAAGCGAGCTATGCAAGAAGTGTCATGAACCTCTGCAGAAGAAGAGTCAAGCAAAAAGTCTATGGCATCCAAGAGATAAGTGATCCCGCAGCTCCATACAATGGAGCAATCCAAGAATGCTTCTCATGAAGCAAGCACAACTCATAATGCACAGCTATAAAGCATCAAAGTTGTGCATAACATCAGCATGATGCATATAAGATAGCAGAGCGACGTCAAACTCTCAAGAGTCAATCACTGAAAGAGAGCCAATATTTAGGGTCTTAAGACTACATGTGGCCGTAGTGAAGTGGAAGACTGACATATGGCTGACTGTCCAGCCTACAAAAGTATAAGAAAATGGCTCTCATGAGCCTGCAAGGGTCTAGCAACTGACCACCAACATCCTAACCCTAACTGCTATGCATAGCTACGTCATCTGGGCCAATAAGTGCCTCATTTTCAGCATAAACAGCTTGTTGTAATGGCACTATAGCTGCGGTAAAATCAGTCATAAAGCATACTGAATGCTCATCAAGAGGTCTGAGAGGTGTCTGCATCTCATAGAAGACAGCATGACAGCTACATATGACCTGCTAGGCATCCAAATCCCATAATATGTAGGCCATAAAGTCACCATCTCCATAACCAAGGAGGATACATCTATGTGACATAGGCTCATGTGGCATATGTACAAATACCTAGCAGCCAAACATCCTCAAGTAATCATAGGACGGTTGCATGCCACTCCATGCCTCATGGGGTGTAATATGATTCAAGGTCAAGCACAGTGTCCTGTTAACCAAATAGACTGCAGTCATAAGGGTCTCAACCCAAAATCCATAAGACAACCCATGTGTGGTAAGTATAGAAGCAACCTTTGCCTATAAGGTTAGGCACATGCCGTGAGCAATCCCATAAAACCATGGGCACAAGAAATCAATGCCATATAGCTGACAAGAGGTCCGAAAGTCGGGAGAGAGAGCATGACTCTCATAATCCATCTACAAGCACCTAGGCCTGCTACCAGCAGAATCCATAAACCTGTCAAGCATAACTACAACATCCTCAATCTACACCAAGGGAAAAGCCCAAACATGGTGGGTAGCATGATCAACAAAGGTCACAAAGTATGATGCTCCACCAAGTGACTAGGAAGGTATAGGTCCATATATTGCACAATGGATAAGATCTAGAGGATCATGCCTCGTACGATCGCCGTAAGCCAAGGGGGCTCTCCAAGGACCAAGAGTAAAATCAGGGCAAGCATCAAGATCTGTAAGTGACATAAGAGGCAACAATGAGTCTGAATGAGACAAGATCTCCAACTTTCTGTAGTGCATATGGCCTAGGCGATAATGCCATAACAATGCATGTGGTATCCGAATAACTATAACCATAAAATCTCCCACATGAGAGACATGCACTGGGTAATGAGAACCAACTCTAGAACCTCTGGCCAAAACCAAGCAACCACGACAGATCTTCCATGACCTATCCTGAAGAGAAATAGAGTAACCTGCATCATGCAACTGACTGACAGAAATCAAGCTGTTAATGAGCATGGAAACATGTAAAACATCCCTAAGCATAAGAGAAGTTCTATTAGGCAAAGCTAGGTGTATGTCCCCTATACCAAGAATAGCATAAGTCTGCTCAAGGCCCAAAGAAATGGATCCATAAAACTCCCTATAAGTAGAGAACCATGCTCTATGTGGAGTAACATGACAAGATGCCATAGAATCCAAAAGCCAATATGAGGCGTAGGCCATATCACTAAGCAAGAAAGTTGTAGGAAAACTAGATGATAGGAGTAGATGCTCAACTGCATCATCATGGGTAACAACATGTACCTCACCACTAGTAGCAGTGGTAACACCCACTGCATCTCCTGTATCTCTGACTCTCTACTCATGTCAAGTTTGTCTCTGTCTCTGTTGCTCTCTAATCCATCTGAAACATTTTCTTTTAACATGCCCAAGCTTCCCACGATGGAAGCATATCTATAGAAGACGACAAGGAATCCAAGTCATCATTAATAGGGCTATCCATAGCATCCATGGAGCTCAAGGAGTCAAGGGCTGTCCTAACATAGGGAACCTGCTCATCAAGACAACTGTCAATAGAAGCACAAGTGGTAGAAGCATGCTGGTGCAAGTACTCTTCCATCCTCACTGGAGAGGGAAGCATAGAAGCATCAATTAGGGATGCAAAACTCCCAAATGAAAAAGACTCGTAGCTAAGTGCATGACATAACCAACCACAATAGTATAAAGGCTAAGACATCTGTCAAAAGAGCATATGGTATTTAGCCATGAAATCAGCCCATAACCATAATGGCAAACATGACTCTATCAGACCACATAGTAGCATCCAAGTCAATGCAAGACCGGTAAGTGGCATAAGATCCTACAATGGTCAAGCTCTAGGAGAAGCCCAAGTATCTATACAACAACATCCAAATAAGTGGCTCTGTAAAGTACATGATAGTAGACAAAGTGCATAGCTGGGTAAGCATCAAGAGCAACTTCTCTCTAACTTGTATGGGCAAAAGCAACCCAACTAGCATAGAAGCTAGACAACATAGAAGCAACAAAGCCATAACTGCTAAACCCAAGCACTATCAAGAAGTCCACTAATCAAGGAGTAGCCTGCAAAGAACCAAGAATCAATGAGCAATGAAAGCTCAATAACCAACTACCAAGACAATGGAGCAAGCATTGCTCAAATATGTATCTGCATCCAAGTAAATTCAAGATCCATAATCGGGGCATTAAGGGCCAAATAGCATCCAAGCTGCATAAGTGATAAGCCAACCAAATGCAAACTGCTCCACAAAATTCTCAAATGCAAATTGATTCAAACCCAAATATCTACCATACTGCAGCCGAACCCAAAAGCATCCACATCAGACATCACTCCCATAATGGGTAGCATAGGGTATAAACCTTGTCAAGTGAAATGCCAACTACAAAGAAAATGACAGTGAACCAAAAATTGAGCTCTACTCTTTGCTCAAGAAGTATCCGAGAGCATAAACATCAAAGTGGCATTATCCAAATACATCAGCATATTATCCCAAGTAGTCGGGAGCACCCGTAGACCATAGGCATAACCAAACTGGAGGTAAAATAACCTGTCAATCAAGGTAGCATAAATTCCAACCAATAACGAAGTGTCAGCATCCAAATCAATGCTCAATAGCTCTCAAATAGCATATCTGGGCATATACCATGATGAACAAGCATCAATACATCCAACAGGATACCCCAATGTCAACAAAGAGCATTATGCATAAGCCATCCCTGATAAAACCTTGCTTCCCAAACAATGTACAGTTGTAAATCCCTGCATAAATTGAGCTATGGAAGCTCAAACCAAGTCCCAAAGCATCTCAAAACATTGGGCAAACATCCTCAAAGCATTTTGGCATCAAATACCAAGCCTTGGGAGCATCACATAAGCTAAGAGCATGACATTTTCTTGCTGTAAATCAACGCAGGTCTATTACAAAAAATGTTGTGATCAAAATTTGGCAAATCTGACATCACTATTGCATCCGGAGCATGCCAAAACCCTAAGTTAGACTCTTACCTTTCCTAAATCGGGTTTCGAATGCCCGAGATATGAGAAAAAAATGGGATTTTTGAGCCAGATTTTGAAAAGGCTCAAAAAAACGCGAGCTACTACTGTGAGGGCTACTGGTTATGCTGAGGATAAGGGGGTAAATGGGGGCATACAAGGTTCCCAATGACGCCAAGGAACACCTGTAAAGAGCCTATGAGGGCCAGGGAGAGGCAAGAGATGAAATCTTACCTCGGGGGGAAGAAGCCATGGCTGGCATTGAAGCTCTAAGCTCTAGGTCTTCAATCCAGGCTGAAGTAATGTCAGGCCAAGCTCCACGATCAAGCTCTAATCCAAAGCTCTGATACATGTTGAAGGGGATGCAATGGCAGTGGAGAAGGAGAAGAGGAAGATGTGGGAGAGAAGAGCACACACGATGTAGGTGCTGTCCAATTGAACTGACAGCCTTATTGCACTATCATATTATATATGAATAAAGAATGGGCGGTCGCACTATATATGGGCAGGCCGAAAGGCCTTTTACCCCAACGTCTCCTTCCCATAAAGAAGTGTCGAATACAATTCTTTCAACTTTGATAAGCAAGACAGGAATTTTCCATTTAGGGCTAACTTACCCAACATAAGCGATTTTTCCTTAGTTGGTACTCAGAAAAATATTGCAATAATGACTTCATGAGATGATTTACAAGACCTTTAATTAGACTCATTTTTTTAAAGCATCAATCAACACTTAACCTTGTCACTTTTGATAATATATCAAATTATTTTACTAATCTCGAGTGTGCAAAAAGTCCTTTACTTATTTCGTGTAATAACCTCCTGCAACTATTTCCATCATAATTTTATGAATTATAATCTCGATTAATCTAACTACAAATCATAGGTGTTGTTAACCATTTATGCGCATATTAATACGCTCTCTAGATGAAACTGTCATTTCGTATAAGTGTAAATATGTAAGCTAATATTTATGTCCTTCATTTTTTATATGGATGGTTTCCATGTAATCTAACAAGTAGTTTTTGTACCATTTAATACAAAAGCTAATATTTTATGTAAAATTTTGGCAAAAATATTATTATTTTATGTGGCAATATGACAATAATAGCCTATTTCTGAGTTGTGAACAACATGGTTTAGCATAACAACATTGGGAATTTCGTATTTGCTTGCACTTGCATTCGCCACTCCCGACATTCTATTGGTAGTGGCAATTCCAGCAACCTTAGGCACTCCCATATCTCTGGCAATACCCGTTCTCGGTTGCGGTGGATCTCATGGTCTTCACACCTCATTGCTTTGGAGCCATCGTCCGCAAGTGGGTTTGAGAGATACAGAAGGTGGAATGAATTCGGGAGGATGGGAGAGCGCAAGAGAAGATTGCCGAGATAAAGACCGACAGAGGGAGGTTGAGTTAATTTACTTCCTCTCTAATCCTCTCTCTAACTCCCTCTCTCACAGTCTCGAGATCTTCTTCCCTCTCTCTCTCTCTCCCTCTCGTAGCCTCTCGGGAAGGGGGTATCCTTCTACCTCTTTCTCTCTCTACCTCCCTCTCGCAGCCTCTCGAAATCTCCTTGTGCCTCCCTATGAACTAAGTAGAGGGCATGCCTTTATATAGGCAGAAGGGAGTGCATGTTGCCTCTCTCTTCCCCTCTCTTTCTTCCGTCTTTGGATAAAGACAACTCCTCTACTCAAAGTGGGGAGCTTCTTTCTCTCTTTCTTTTTTAATTTTATTATTTTGTTTAATTTAATCCAAGAAAAAGGGGGGTATCATGAGGCTATTGACACCTATGTCTAGGGATAAAGAAGATTTTTTTGGCGATGGTGAAGACTATTATGATGACGACGATGATGATGATTAGGGGGGGCGGCCTTTACAATGGCTGTCGATTCGATGCCCCCCCCCCCCCCCCCCTTAATTCTTTTTTTAAGTTAGTTAGTTTTTCTAATGTTATTTTTTGTTAATTAGTTATTATTTTTATTAATGTTAGTTATTAGTTTTAGTTAGTAAGGTTAGTTACTTACTAACTTACTTGCTTAACTTTTTTCAATTTCGTGGAATATTACAATCTCAATGTGCTTTGTCTTTGCATCATGGAAGACAATATTCTTAGCCAACTGATGTTTAATAATTGAGCATAGTTACATGTTGGGTCTTAAAGAAGCTTGCAAAAAAAAATTGTGAAAAAAGTCTAGATTGAACAAGTGGTAGGATGAAAAATTAGAAAAACTTGCAAGCATGTTCAGACAATACCATTGAGTGGCAACTTTGGGAATTTGTGTGAGTTATGGGAGGTCAAAGGTCCAAACCCAAAATTGGATAGCTCATGGTGCCTCATCTTTTTGTGGGTAAAAGGTGGGTTTTTGTTCATATAATAAATATTGTTAAAAGGTACAAAAAGAAGGGTTGCAACTCATAAGCACTTGTGCATGTTGTATTCAATACTCAAAGATTAGATATTTGGAAAAGAGGATGACATAAGAGTGTATTCACATAGTTATTTTTCAAACTAAAAAATGAAACATCTTTATAGTTTATTCCCTTCCCCCCATAGGTTTGGGAAGGAATGTTGGAAAGACATTGGTGTGGGTTCCTTTTCCCAAACTTTTGCAAAAGAGTAAAAGTTTAAGTAAATGATTGCATTTTGCTTATTGATAGTTGATGGGAAATTACGTACGTTTCTTTAGCATATGAAGCTTCCATTATCACTTGTTGCCATATCCATAATGGGTAGTGCAATAAGTTCTATTTGGCATAGTTCCATAGGCTAGTTTCATGTTGGTCTAGATCATATGCAAGTACAAGAGTGTGAAAATGACATGTCGCATAATGGATGGTTGGAAAAATGATCCATGAAAGTAAATTTTGATTGCACATCCATCTTGTGGAGGTCCTGAAGCTAACCAAACTTTTCACATGTGAGATTTAAACCCACAATCTCATTAATGCATCAATAGCACTTTCTTCTCTCCAATCACAATACAATGATGGGGATATGAAGTTTAATATACATATTCAGCACATCGGAGCTATGTGAAAATGAATCGTGCCTTTTTGTGGAGAGGTGGTTTGCACATTCAAACTAGGTTTTGTAGAGCATACCTTAGAGCATCTTCAAATGAAGGATTCTAAAACTGGTCCATTCCAGTTTCGAAAAATGTATGCATTTTTGTGATTCTTCCTTGAGAGAGAAGCAAAGGTGGGATGTGAGCTAGAAGCATCAACATATATCAACACTTAATTATCTTATGGAGAAGGTGATGCAAGATCAAATTGGCACCTAGAATCAAACCATCTATTCACCATCTTTTAAAAAATGAAAGATGCCAACCACCTAGAATACGAGGCAACTATCAATATAGTTTGAGGCAAATCACATGCATCTCAATGTGCAAGAGAGTCACATTTCCCAACAAGAAGCATTTCCCTAGAGATGTTGGCGTGCTACCTAGAGAATTTTGTATGCCAATACATTGATGGGAGAATTCTATTGACGATGAGTTTGGGATATAAAGCATTGAAACTAGTACTCGTAGAACGATTTCACACAAACCATGGCTATTGGAAAATAAAAACCTTTGGCATAAGGGTGTAGCAAGAACTTTCTTCACTTTTACTTGTGAAATAGTAGAGAATAAGACTTGTACCATCCATGTCTTCAATGCACCTATTTCTTCAATCTTTACAAACCTATAGATTATCCCATTAGGTAGTGCATCCAATAAATGTTTATTTTCCTTTTTCGTAGCCCTAAAGTTGAATTGCATAAATCAATAGTAATAGAAAATCTTCAAGAACACACAAAACTAAAGCATGTTTATCCTCTCTTTCTCTGTTCTCCTCTCTTGTTTACATATAAAAACCTTCAAGTTCCGCACCATTTTTCCTAGCACCGGATGCTCCATGACAAAACATGCTATTCATGGTGACCTCTCTTCTCCTACCGTACCTTTTTATTGCTTCCTTGTTGTCTCAAAGCTCTATGAACTAGTAGCAAATAAGACCTATAGCATCCCTGCCATGGCTACACCTTCTGCCTCAATCTTTATGGACTTATAGATTATCCTATTAGATAGCACATTCAATAAATCTTTATTTTCTTTTTTATAGCCCCCAAGCTAAACCGCATAAATCAGCAATAGATGACATTTAAGAACACATAAAACTAATGCCTACCTATCCTCTCTTTCTCTCTCTTCTCTTATTTACATACAAAAACTTTCAACTTCCACACTTTTTTTCCCAATGTATGCTATTTCATGATGAACCATGTTGTTCTTGGCAACCTCTTGTCACAACCCACTACATTGTTGTTGCCCTCACTCAAGCTCTCTTCTTACTTGTTTTCTCTCTCGATTGAGCAGACTCCATGTGGGAGCTTTGTAGTCCTTTCTCTTCTTTTCTTGGTACACCCTTGCTAACAACCCTTAGCCAAAGGTTTTCATTTTCCAATATCCATGCATTGTGTGAATTCTTATTGTTGCAATACTAGTTTCAACAGTTAATATCCAACTCACACATGTATTAAACTATTTAAAAACTCTAAATTACAAACTCATGGTCACTAAAATTCTCTCATCAATGTATTGGAATACCAAATTCTTTGGGCAACAATCCAACATCTCTCAGGCAAGGTTTCTTCTTGGGCAATGTGACTCTCTTATGCATCGATCTCTATGTGATTTGCCTCAAACTATTGTCCCTGTTAGCAACTTTCAATTTGTCGAGTGGTGAACTAATGGTCACCTCATATTCTAGGTGGTTGTCAGCTTGTATTTTTTTGGGTGGTGAACTAGTGGTTTAATTCCGAGTGGTAGTTTAATATGTCATTGCCTCCTCCATAAGGTAATTGAATACTTGATGCTCGATCTAGCATCGTCTTATCCATTAGATAATTAAGTATTGATAACTTGGAGTACAAAAGGGTTGAAAGAGAGAAGAACAAAAGAGAGTTATGAGGGTATAAAATTATGGTACCCTTATTCTTTGTTGCCTTTACTTATATATGACTATACAGTGTATACATATACAAGGGGTGCCCACATGGCTATATGCCATTGGCCTTTACCCCAACAGCCTCCCATTTAAAGGTCAATGTGCATTTATGGTACTATAAGAAGAAAGTGAAGATACTATCCAATGCCCATCATAAGTAAAAGTGAAGAAAGTTCTTGCTACACCCTTACGAACAACCCTTAGCCAAAGGTTTTTATTTTTTAATATTCGTGCTCTTTGTGAATTCTTTATGTAGGTACTAGTTTCAACACTTAATATCCAAGTTGCATATATATTACACTGTGGGAGCTTTTGCTCAACCCCCAAGACCCAGGGACCGCATATTGTTTCAAGCATTCCAAGTGAGCTTTAATGGCTATCTCTCACCTAGCCGACGCGCCGTCGATCCTATGAGTGTAGTGAGCTTACCTTGATGCCGATACAAGTTGCCTCCTCTCTCACACACCCGGGTAGCTCCACGATCCTAGATGCGAGCTCAAGCATCCTCAAGCCTCCTCCATCTCCAAGCTCCATCCTCCATAGCCGCATGCGCGAGAAAAGAGAAGAGAATAAGAGAAGAGGAGATGGTGAAGAGCTTCACCCTCTTGATCCCTCACTCTCACACACTCACTCCCTCACACTCTCACACTCCCTCTCTCAAGAGCACACATAAGCAAGAAGATGAGGAGAAGAGAAGAAGAAGAAGACTCTTGTTGCCACACACCAAAATAATGAGCTCTTATTCACTTTTTGACCTTATATATACAAACCCTAAAATCCCATGGGCACCCATCCCTTTTTTATTTTTTTACATGACCGGCCCTTGTGGCAAGGTCTTTTTTCCATTTCCCTCTTCTAGCCTTATGCCTCTAGCCTACACCCGTCTAGTATTTTACAATTGGCACAGGAGGGAGCCGGCGCTCTTTTACAAGAGTTCTCCGAGTTTTTTGAGGCGCCCTTCATTTAAAATTGAGCTTTTTGCCTCGGCTTGGTTTTGGAGGTCGCATGCATGTCTTTGCTCTTTTTCCATGTTTTTTTTCTGCTTTTTTTTTCCTTTTTCCGCCATCTCGACCTGGGGCCATCTCGACTTGGGGTTAACATTAATCCCCTCCCAAACGGATGCCAGTCCCATGGCACTTCTGTGTTGTTGTAGGTTGGCAGGCAATTGGCCAAGTGGTGGAATGGTGAGGGTCACTTGAAGACTTAGGTGCTTGTAGGAGTTGTGAAATTTTTTAGTCGGAGGAGCCAAACGGGTATTGTGTGGTTGACGGGGCATCCGAAGTTGGTGGTTTGTTGCTCTTGGATGTTTGGAAGGAGAAGGTGCGGTGTTGTTCCTAAGGGGAGTGCTTACCTCATCGTGTTAGTGCATTGTGCTGGTGCTAGTGGAATGGGGAGGTGGGTCTAACCGCTGGCGAGTGTGGGCAATGTCCCACACTTGAGGACCCCATTTGTGCCAAGGGGTACGGTGCAAGTGGCTTAGGGTGACAAGTCTAACCATAGGCAAGTGTTACCTCCCTAGGTATGTCCTTCCCTTTGATGTGCCCTAAGCATGCAGTGGGGGAGCAAAAGTGCTAGGGGGTTGGGAGTGGAGTCGGCCGACCAAAGCCACCGGACCCGCCTAACTTAAGAACCCCTAGGTGCAGTGATCGTACTTTATGTGGTGGTAAGTGCTTCTACAAGTGGGTTATGTTGTCCAGTCAGTGTTTTTATTGATGTTGTTTTCTCCTCTCTTTTCTTTTCTTTTCTTTTACTTTTACTTTTTTTTATTTTTTTGTCGTAGTGGAATGAATGACAGCCAAGCCTAATCCTCTTCATCTGAATGAGGGGGGGAAGGAGGGCGGATGGATTTGTGCAAAAATTGATGGCTTTGCATGTACCCTTTCAGGTTCATGCGGACGTGGAGAGAGGTGGTGGAGAGGAAGGGGTGATTACACCTAGTAAATTGGTTATTGCTCATGTCCTCTAGGAGAGCTAAGCAAAAGGAGGGGAGTAGGCTAGCTCTCATCATTAAGCGTACCATAGCACAGCTATCAATAGCGTTGGGATCAAAAAAGAGGGGGAGCAAGCCGTTCTCCTACGGTATCAGATCTTGCTTGAGTAATAGATTAAGAAGCCCAAGGTAATTACATATAGTTATAAAGGCGGGATCTAGACAGGAGGAGAAGTCTGCGAGGAAGCACGTCATGGAGTCAGTTAGACTTCCTAAATCAAAAAGGAGGGCATTCTCGAAGGAGGTGGTGTTGGAGTTGTAGATGATGGGGAAGTCATGCCGCCCATGGAGGGTGGCAACAAAAATCCACGCCTACCCTACGAGGATACGCCATGAATGTGGGGTCGTTCCTCTCATAGGGTAGGGTGTTGCAAAATGCCATCCAGGCGAGCATGTTACTATCGCATATTCACATTCTCTAGAGAGATTGGCAGTTGTAACCCCTTACAGTGTGTGGCACCTCGAACACTTTGTCTTGCCAAGACTCTGCTTCCTCCGTGCCCCATAGAGTGGGGGTCTTTGCCTTGCCTTCCAGCCATTTTTGGCAGCTGCTAGCCGTGATTACCTCCTCTATTAGTTTAATCGGCAGGACCTTTCTCAGGCTGTTAGGCATAAGGAAACTGAAAGAAAAAGGGTCCTTTTCGATTTTCTACCATTTCCAAATCACCAGCTCCGCGTGGAATTGCGTTGGGAGGTCATCGGGGCATGGTGAAAGGGATGCGGATGGCCGCACGACTGGTTTGGCTTGCATCTGCCTTTTGGCTTCTTCCACTAGTTTTCTCCGTCACTCCTTGAGCGTGGTTTGTCTGTCCGGGGGCGGGTCCAGTTGTTGCTGTTCCTGATCGTGCGGCGAGGGGGATTGTGGGATTATTTCTTCACTGGTTCTTCTTATGATGAATTCAATGTCAATGTCCTCCCCCTGCCGGGTTGTCTAGCTGCGCCCCTTCCTCAAAGCCGAGTGCATCCACCTCCTAGGGGGTTAGGCCGACCAATAGTAGGTACTTTCACTGTTCTTCTAAGCTCAGCCTAACCTCCACAGGTTGGGGTGGCATCTGCAACCCCGCATGCAGGGCTCTGCGTGCGATGCTCAATTTCTTCTGCACCACCTCCAACGACTCCTTTCCCTCCGGTTGGGTTGTGTCCAGTAGTGTGTTGAGGAAGGCTTGTTGTTGGGCAGTGAAGGCTATCTAGGCGGCGTTCGCTTTGCTTTCTGCCAAGATTTTTTCTTTCTCCACCAAGGCGAGGCGCCACGCCAGTGCCTTCACCCATTTCTCATTTTGCGTGGCCCATTCCTCGGCCCTTTTGCTCATTCCTTCCATGCTCTCCCCCTGCTTTTGTGCTAGGGTTACGAGCTTCTACTCCTGGGCTCTGAGTTCTTTGCTCATGTTCTCTTGCTCTTTCCTCCCGAGGTGTAGTTGATCGGCAGTCATGGACTCGATCTCTTTTCGTTGTTGCTCCCTCTCTTGTCTTGTCTCCTCTTCTTTGGCGTTTAGTTTCTCCATCATCTGCTCAATGGTGGCAGTTTTTGCCTCCAGTTCCTTATATTGCATCAGGAGGAGCTTGTATTCCCGCTGCATTTGCACAAGTTCTTGATTCTCATCCTCAAGCCGTTGTTTGTAGCTTTCTTCCATGTCCTCTTTTGCTTTCAATTCTTGCTTGAGTTCAAATATTTGACGTTGTTGCATGGCGATGATGCAGGTTTTCTCTAGTTGGAAGGCCGCCACTGACTCTTTCTCTACCACCAACTCAGCCCCACTGCCATTCTTTTTTCCTCCTTTGCCCTCTCCAGTTGGGAGAGCAGCTCGGCGTATTCGTCGTAATTGGCTAGTGGTGTCATTGTTGCATGGGTGGGGGTGGTTGAGGCCTCCACACGCAAACGCTTCTGGTCCTGCCTCGATTCTCCATCTGCCGACTGGTCTTTTTGGCCCCGTGGTCATGGTTTCCGTTCTCTTCCCTTGGGCCATATCTTTACTGATGAAGTATTGCATCCAGGCCACCAGGTTGGAAACTTCCAGGCTGGTGGGGATGCTAGGGGTGAGCATAGTGGGTTCAGCGGAGGGTGCCATGAGTGTGGGGATAGGATGGAGGGGTGCTTTGCCTTTTCCTTCCGGAACTGCGGGCAGCGCGGATTCTGGTGCCTGCGTGCTGGAGATAGGCCCTTCTTCCCTCGGTTGATTCCAGGCTTCTGGATCATCCGCCCTGCATTGCTACTCGATGGACCGGCGTGTGGCCTCGGCCAAGTCCTCCTCTTCCTTTCTTCTTAACGCCTCTTCCTCCTCCACAACTCTTCTTTTTCTTTCCTTTTTGGCCTTTTTGTATTCTTCCTCTAGTTTCTCTTTTTCTTCCTGCTCTTTTCTTCTTCTCCTCTCAGCTTCTTGCTTTGATGCCTTTTTATCCCGCTTGACTTGCTCTATTGTTTCTTCTTCTTCCTGCTTCCTCTTCCTTTCTCTTTCCTCAGCCTCCCTGAGGGATTGTCTTTTTGCTTTTTCCAAGTCTTCCTTCTCCTTCTTGCGGCCTTCATCCTGTTTCTTTTTCTTTTATGCTGCCCTCTTCCTGGTTTCCTTGACCTGCTTTTTTCTTTTCTGTTCTTTCCCTTCTTCCTCGGTCTCAGTCCTGTCACTAGACCTCTCCTGGTGTTGATGAGGGGGTGACCTGTCAGGCATTTCCCCTTCCCCCTCTTCTGCATCCGGCATCTCTTTCATGGCCTCCTAGATGAGCACTGTTAAGATGCTCCCATAAGCGAAGAACAAGGATTTGGAGGAGGCCTTCTTTCTTTTTGCGGCCTTAGACGCTGGGGATTCTCCTCCTACGGGCATGCTTCCTAAGGCTAGCGCTCTAGCTGCCTGGTCGATGGTTTTGTGCACGTAGCCGTTCCAGTCAACTTCATGCAGGGTATGGGCTACCACATTCTCCAGTATCGGCACGCTGATTTGGTGCATCAATGCATTGTAGCGGTGGCTGGAAAAGAGCGCATGTATGAGTTTCACCTGCAACCTGGTCTTTGCATCGGGGATGTCTTGGATGCTGATGCCGTCATTCGTCAACAAATCCTCCTTCCTCATCCCCAGCATGGCATACACGTCTCTCTTCTGCTTCTTTTCCATTGTTGGTTCTACTCCCAGCACCTTTTCCACCAAGGCCGGGGTTAAGCGAACCAATACTTGCTTGGCATTCTGTCCCCTTCCCACTGTGACGGTGCCGCATTCGTTGTCGGGGTCGTAAGATCTGAGAAATTCCACACAGCTTGTGTAGTCAGGTTCTTGTGCAAAGGTACTTATTGAAGTTGCAGCTTTCAACAACTCTTCTGGCCACCTCTTCCTTGGCTACTAATCCTTCTATATTATGAATAGTTTGAAATTTTAATTGGTTGTAGGCGCGGCTCTCTAGGGTGATACTGTACTGTGTTCTCTCCTCTTCCGTGAATGGAAGCCGGTGGGCTCGGTCTTGTTGCGACATTTTTCATTCTTGTCATAAATAGAAATTTTCATTAGTGCTTTCCACATAGTAATTTCCTGATTGCTGAAAAAGAGAAACTCTATGCTTTTTGAATGAATTCATTAAGAACCATTGTAGATTTTCCTTTTCAGTCTTTGACTTTTTGCCTGTTTTTCATAATATATGTTTATGTGTTTCACTAATTTTGATTTGGTTGGCCTGATTTGATTCACCTCACTCATTCCCCCTCCTTCCAGCTTGAGAAGAATCCTTCCTAGGATTTAGGGTCAGAAGGGCAAGGGCATTTTGGCATGGTGGCATAGGAATTACTTGTGAAGGAGCCAATCATAGAATTGGGGGTTGTACTCTAAGTGAGAATCACGGTCTAGATCAGAGGGTTGAATCCCCACTTGCGTGATGTATGTGAGAATATCTGTTAGGAAGTCACCAGAGTTGACACGGCTAGCAATGTGTAACTCTTCCTCAGTCAACAAGCGGTCAAAGTAGGGGTGTCCTTTGATGTGTTCTTCCATGGGGGGCAGCCCCAAAGAGTGGTTAATACTCAATACGAGGTTGGCACAACATATGTGGGGTCGTATTCCATTGTTTTGATAGCGCAGCGCTGCTCAGCGTTGGTCATTATGCGGCACCCTTCGACTTCCCATTGCAGCCTAAGAGTGTACCAATGCTTCAAGAATGGGGAGTTAGTATCAGCGAGCTTTGATAACACTGTGATTTCTTGATCAGTGATAGCAGAAGTGGTTCGCTGATCATATGACATGATGAGGCACTGCTTGATGGCTTGCTCCTTGGAGATCTCACTGTTGAGTAATTCAGTAGCGGAGCGAGAAGCGCTTATGAATGCGAATTCAAAGGTTTCCCAAGAGCAAGGTATGGTTTGAACTTCAGTTGCAAAGGGTTCCTCCAATAATCTTAAGTCCAAGCAGTCATAGCTTAGTGCTAACGACATGAAGGTGGTGTCTAGTCGTTTAATGCATTCCACTACGTCATCCCCGGTGTCCTCCCAGCGAGGTCGGCGGCCACCCCTAAAAAGGATTTGCATTCATAGGAGGGCGTAAGGCCGACGGGTGGTTGCGGTTTGCTAGAACTAGCGCTAGTGGCAACGACGAGTTGTGATGGGGTGTGTGCTTGAGTCTAGGGTTGAGATGCTTGGATTATGGGTGGATTAGGGGCAGCCACACAATGGACGGGCTGCTGCATTCAGGGTGGATTTGAGGAGTCGGGTTGACTTGGTTGGGTGATGACTCATGTGACGGAGTCTGTTGTTTGGGCCGATAGGCTTGTGTGACTTTTTTGGGTTTAGGCATGGATGAGTCGGATGACTGTGGTTTTGGAGGGCACTATGGTGAATGGTTTGGCAGGTTTATGGGACTTGGGTTGATCAAGATTGAGGGCGGTGCATGAGTAGTGCCTTTGGCTGTGTAGGCCTTAGCGATCCAAAGCCAGGTGTTGCCCTTGTAGTAGCCTTGCGCCTGCAAGAGGGTTTTAGGGACCCATCTTTGCTTGATCATGCGGCGCTTCTTGTGACTACATCCTGGCCTCTTAGATTTAGCGTTTTTGGTTTTATGAGGATAGGAGCGGCGATTCCTAGGCGGCGGTTGCGGCTGCTTAGGATGCCATTGAGACCTAGGCTGTTGGGCTTTGGGTTTTGCTATTGTGGGCTGTGATTCATGAAATCTGGAAGGTGGCGGTCACGCACTACCCCCCTCCTTGGAGTTGGTTACGGATATTTCTACCAGTGGCGTTGTGGACAATGGTGAGGTCGGGCGGCCCTTGCTGAAGGCTGTGACAATGCGAACGTTGTCTATTGTAAGGTGGATGCACTGCAACTCATAATCAACATTGCAGTGAGTCTGCTTTTTGAAAGTTCGCCCCAGCAGCGACTCCGTGCCTGCATGTTTAGCATTTGGCAACATGTAAAAAACCATTGGAACTGTCTCAGACTCGATAGAAATAGCGGCTCTGCACTTGCCGAGAAGTGCATAGGAATGGGCCCCATATGGGCTTAATTTTGCATTAGTGGGTTGAAGTTGTGGTCTGCCAAGTTGAGTCCAATGATCGTGAGTTAAGACATTGGAGTCTGCTCCCTCGTCGATCAAGGTGTTGAAAGCACATGTTTGTTTTGCACTGACTGTAATATGGAGGTATGTGGGCTCTACGACTTCCTCATCCTCATCATCAACCTCCGTGATTGTTGCCACTCATATCTTGATAGGCGGTTCTAACATCGGGGGCTCGTGCAAAGGATGGGTGGGAGGGTAGTACTTCTTGATACGACTGCCATTGAAGAAGCCGATGCCCTCACCATCTAAGGTCTCAAGATCAACATTGCCTGTGCGGCTGATCGCACGAACCTTGTGTCAAGATTGTGGGAGAGAAGAAAGGAGTCTCACTTGTAGCTTTCTTGCTTGCACAATGGGGGAATACACACACAGGTGGAGGCTGAAAACAGTTTTCCTCTTCTTAGTTGTGTAAGCCAAAAAGAACTCTAGTACAGAGAAATAGAAGAACCCTATATATGGGTCTCAAACCAGACTCAACTAACTAAGGTGGCATACTAACTGAGCCATGAACTAGAGTAGATAAGGATAGCTGTCATCTAGCTATTATTCATGGGCGGTGTACCAACCGCATCTACAGCTAACAAGTCGGTGACATAAATACACAACAGTCACCCTGGCATATCACGAGTGAAGCTTGATATCTCAACACTCCCCCTCAAGCTCAATCCCAATTCCTGCACACCAAGTAGGTCTCTGAACTTGCGCAGCTTCTCTACGCCCAATGCCTTCGTAAATATGTCAGCTACCTGATCCTCTGTGCTGATATAAACTAGATCAATAAGACCTAGTAAAACCCTCTCCTGCACATAGTGATAATGCACCTCAATGTGCTTTGTTCTAGCATGATAGACTGGGTTATTTGCCAAGTGTATACTACTCATCTTGTCACAATAAATGACAACTGGCCCATCTGTAGGCTGATGCATATCATAAAGTAGCTTATGCAACCAAGCTACCTCACATGCAGCCATTGCTGCACCCCTGTACTCAACCTCTGTACTCGACAAGGCAACTGTAGGCTATTTCTTGCTGCTCCAAGTGACCGTAGCACTCCCAAAAGAGAACACATATCCACTGGTAGATCGTCTATCAGAAATACTACCAGCCCAATCAGCATCAGTGTATCCATGCAACTGTATCTGAATCCCAATCTCATAAAATAGTCTATACTGCAATGTGGACTTCACATACCTGAGTATGCGTCTAGCCGCATCCAAATGTGGTTTCCTTGGAGCCTGCATAAACTGACTTACCAATCCAATAGCATAGCTCAAATCTGGCCTAGTAATAGTCATATAAATCAAACTTCCTACTATGCGTCTGTACATAGTAGGGTCTTCGAGAAGCTCACCTGCATCTACGCTCAGCTTCACATTCTACTCCAAAGGAACTGAAATAGGCTTACAGCTTGTCATCCCATATTTGGACAGCATGTCCAATCCATACTGCCTCTGCAAGAGCCGTATCCCACTTGGTGATCTAATCACCTCAATGCCCAAGAAATAACACAGCTCTCCCAAATCCTTCATCTAAAACTTCTGCTTCAATAGCATTTTCACATGAAGGATATCTTCATCACTGTCACCTGTCATAATCAAATCATCAACATAAATGACAAGTAGCATAATACCTTTCTCTGTTTTTCTCACATAAAGTGAAAAATCTACCTTGGAAATCTAAAGCCTAATAGTGACAAGATACTGTCCTATCTTGTCAGACCATGCTCTAGGTGCTTGTTTCAAGCCATACAAGGCTTTCTTCAACCTACAAACAAACTCAGGATGAACAACATGCACATAACTTGGTGGCTGCTCCTCCATATAGACCTCTTCTTGTAGATCACCATGCAAGAAGGCATTCTTTACATCCATCTGATGTAAAGACCATCCCTTTGATGCAGCCATAGCAATGACTACTCTTACGGTTGCCATCCTTGCAACCAGACTGAATGTTTCTTCATAATCAATGCCATATGTATGTGCATACCCCTTGACTACTAACCTTGCCTTGTATCTGTTCCACAGAACCATCTGCATTGTGCTTCACCTTATAAACCCACTTACAACCAATTGCATTCTTATCTTTAGGCAAAGGTACCAATTCCCGTGTAGCATTTGCTTCCAAGGCATCCATTTCTTCATCCATGGCTTTCTCCCATTTTTCTTTTCCCATGGCCTGCTCAAAAGAAGTAGGTTCTTGTTCCTGTATCACTTTGACCATATATGCATAGCGAATGGCTGTAAATCCATCATATTTCAGTCTATCCACAGGGTACCTAGCTCTCATAGACCTGTGCAAAGTAGGTTCACTCCTAGGTGCTCTCAAAACATCCCTGATTTTCCTTACTCTAGGTGTAACAATAGAAGGAATACCCAACTCATCATCAACGCTCTGTTCTGAGCCACTGGATTCACCATCCACATAAGAGTGACCTGCATTCACATCAAACATGGGCTGATCTACCTTCTCTTTTCCTTTTCGTGAAACCTGCATTGAGGAGATTCATTTGATCTCAATCTGCCTGTCCATGGCAAAGAATAAGAACCACTGCTAGAGGATGCTCCAGGTCCACTAATATCTTGTGACTGTTGCTGTGAATTCTGTGCAGCATTACCATTTTGTGCATCTACATTATCAATCACATTTACTGGTTTATACCAGCTACTCATCTCATCAAAAACAACATCTCTGCTCACTGTAAACTCTCGTTGAGCATGGCACGAGATACCTCTCCAATATGCCTGTTTTTCCTTTCTGCAAATCCATTTTGTTGTGGGGTATAACTGCATGAATATTGCTGCTTTATGCCATGCTCCTGCAAGAACCTTGCAAACTCATTTGAGAGGTACTCTCCCCCTCCATCTGACCATAGGCATTTTATTTGCAGGCCTGTTTCTTTTTCAACCATAGCTTTAAGAGTTTTGAAATGCCCAAATACTTCACTTTTCTTTTTCATAAAATACACCCAAACTTTTCTGCTATAGTCATCAATAAAAGTGACAAAATAATGACAGCCTCCAATAGATACAGCTTTAGTAGTCCACACATTAGAGTGGATTAATTCCAATGGCTTCTTACTCTCTTGAACATGTCTAGGAAATGGTTTCCTTGCCTGTTTTCCAAATTGATAGGCTTCACATACCTTATGCATTTCTGCAACCTTGAATTTAGGCAATCCTGCAATAATATTTTGGGCTTGCATTGATTTAAGTCGCTGTACATTAACATGACCAATGCGTTTATGCCAGATATCAATATCTGCAACTACACCGGTCCCATGTGCAAACATTGCTGCACTCAATTCAGACATGTTTGCATCCAACGTAAACATTCTGCCCTTCTTCTTTCCTTTTGCTATCAATCGACCTTTATTTTTCATATCCTCAACAAAGCATCCATGAGAATTAAATCTGACCTGCAAGTCCTACTCAACCATTTGACCAACAAAAACCAGGTTCTTGGTGATATTCGGGACATGAAACACATCCGACAGGTATTTCTTTTTCCCATCCTACATAGACAAAGGAATTTTTCCAATATGCACAATAGGATGTGCAGTATCATCACCAGTCTCCACAAATCCTGGTTTTTCCATTTTCCTTGCATCCTGCATCCATTCTGCATGACCTGTCATGTGGTTCGATGCACCTGAGTCAACATACCACACATCATTGCTTTCTTCAGCACTTGTCACAGAATTGGTCATGTGCTGCACCATAAACAAATGCTCATTTCTATCATCACCCTGTCTACTAGAAGATGCATAATTGCCTTGTTGCAATTTTCCATTCATGATGTCATTCTGCTTTTTATAGCAGTCTTTAGCCATATGACCCATTTTACCACAGTAGTAGCATTCAACATTGTTGTTTGCATTTTGGCCTCTTTGCCATCCACCATGACCTCTTTGGCTCCCCCTGCCTCTAGAGTTACCACATCCTCCTCCATAGGACTGGTTTTCTTGAGTTTCTACATATTTTGATTTCTACCATGGCCTCCAGATTGGCCTCCTCTACCTGTGCTTCTACCTCTTCCAGCATTTGAGTAGAAGACAGTTTCTTTTGAAGTTCCTACTGATGAAGATGCACCACCATTTCTTTGCTCCTCAAAAATTAGAAGAGCAATCAACTCCTCAAAATCAGGAAATCTTCACGGACGGAAATGGATGTTCGGAACTGTGCATAATCCTTTCCTAGACCATTCAAGGTCACAGAAACTAAATCATCATCTTCCACTGGCGACCCAATGGAAGCAAGTGCATCTACAATCTTCTTCACCTTCATGTGGTAGTCATTGATGCTCATACTTTCTCTTTGCACATTGTGCAACTCTTACTTGAGCTGCATTTTCCTCGCTTGCGTATTTGTGCTATACATTTTTGACAAAGTATCCCATGCCTCCTTTGGCGTACTTACATCCTGAATATGCACAATCATAAAGTCTAAAATACTGATAGACAGCCAGTACATAACTTTTCTGGCTCTCTCATGCCATCCTTTAAATGCCTGCATTTGCTGTTGATTGGGAACATCATGAAGAACTGGTTCTTCTTCATTTCCTGCAACGAATTCCCAATATCATTTTCCCATAAGGAAATTTGTCATTCTAAACTTCCATGCTTGGAAGTTGTTCTTGTCAAGCTTTTCAGTGACAATCTGTGGACGAGAATCAGACGCCATTATAGAACACTGCAAAAAATTCTTTCACTGCAAAAACACAGCTTCAGCCTCACAAGGGCAAATCTGCAAAACTAACAAAAGTGGTATTTGACCACACAGTCACTTCCTAATGACGATTTTGCATCAATAGGCAACAAGGATGATTTTGTAACTCCCAATGTCTCTGCGCACAGGCATACGATGCAATTTCTATAGTAAATTTTCACCGACCTGTAGAACAGTGGTCGCATAGCAAAAAACTATGCCTTTTTATGAGTGCGTGCGGAAACCTTCCGCCTCCAAAACAGGCCCCGAAATGGCCTCAAATCAAAAAAAACAAAGCAACCGAGGGCTAAAGCCCTCGCCCGCAACATATACTACCCTCTTGCTACACCGCGAAGGGCGTCTCAATTTGAGATAATGCACTCTTGTACTTTCCGGCTGTGCTACCTGCAGAGACTTGCTCCCAAAACAGAAAAATGAAAGTAACACTAGTCCTCTTACCAGAACACCGTGAACTTGGTTTGCTTTCTTGAGCTCCTTACCACAAACAAGGCTCTGATACCATGTCAAGATTGTGGGAGAGAAGGAAGGAGTCTCACTTGTAGCTTTCTTGCTTGCACAATGGGGGAATACACACACAAGTGGAGGCTGAAAATAGTTTTCCTCGTCTTAGTTGTGTAAGCCAAAAAGAACTCTAGTACAGAGAAATAGAAGAACCCTATATACGGGTCTCAAACCAGACTCAACTAACTAAGGTGGCATACTAACTGAGCCACGAACTAGAGTAGATAAGGATAGCTATCATCTAGCTATTATTCATGGGCGGTGTACCAATCGCATCTATAGCTAACAAGTCGGTGACATAAATGCACAACGGTTACCCTGGCATATCACGAGTGGAGCTTGATATCTCAACACCTTGAAAGGTCCAAGACCTCTAAATTTCATTTTCTGCTTGTGCCCCTTAACTGAGTAGAGGAGCACTAAGTCGCCATGTTCAAAGTCGCATTACTTGACATGCTTGTCAAACCAAGTCTTGCGTCGGGCCTTCTCACATATAAGCGCATGGGTGGCTAGAAGGCGAGTCTATGAGAGGTGCTCGAGTTCGACCAGGCGTTGCGTCCATGCCTCCTTCCCTTCCCATCGTTCTTGAAGTGCTATTCTCAGGCTAGGAACGAAGAATTCTAATGGTAGAACCGCTTCAGTTCCATAGGTCAGCTTGAAGAGGGTTTGATCGACAGCCGTTTTATAAGCTGTGTAGTAGGCCCACAGAGCTGCCATCAGCTTGTTGTCCCAGTCGCTGTGTGAGGCTGAGACTACCTTGGTCAGGACATTGATAAGAATCTTATTCGTGGATTCTGCCTGGTCATTTGCCTGAGGGTAGTATAGCGAGGATTTGTGATGGATGATGAGAAAGGTGGACAGGAGATGTGCTATCACTTCGTTGATGAAGTGCGTGCCTTGATCACTGACCAGTTCGATGGGGCAGCCGAATCGTGAGATCACCTGCTCCCATAAGAACTTGGTAGTCGTCCTAGCATCATTTTTTCGTGTCCCTCTCGCCTCTGCCCATTTTGTGAGGTAGTCCGTGGCCACAATGATGTACTTGGCCGGTGAATACTGGGCAGTAGGACTGATGGGTCCTATGAAGTCAATTCCCCATTTTTTGAAGGGTTGTCGTGTAATAACAGGGGTCAAGTCCATCTAGTCCTTGCAAATCGGGACTTTTGTCCGTTGGCACTCATCACATTTCTTGACGAATCAGGCTGCATTGCGAAAAAGCATGGGCCACCATAGTTGAGATTGCAACACTTTTCGTGCTGTCGTGTCTCCGCTAAAGTGCCCTCCAGCAATGCCACCATTCGCTTCTGAGAGCACATCGTGCATCTCATGTTTGCATACGCATCTGTGTAGCAATCCGTCTTGCCCCAGCCCGTAGAGTTGGCTTGCGTCAGTTGATAGGACTGGATCTTAAGGATTAATCGCCTAAGTTGGTCTTTTTCTATCAGTCGATCAGGTAGTCCGTGTTCAAGCACTTGGACTATATCATTCGCCCAATATGGCATTAGATCAGTCTTGAATAAATCTCTCTCGTTGGACAGGGTAAAGAGATGGGTGTCGGGTAATTCGTCAACAATGCCTTGTCCAGTGGCCTCTCCCGTGGGAATGCACGACATATGGTCGGTCATGTAGTATTGTTTTCCTTTTCATACAACCACGGAGAAGTCGAATTCCAAGAGCAGAAGGAGCCACCGAGCTATGCGTCCTGTAGTGCAAGGTTTGTTTACTAGATAGAGCAGGGCTTGATGGTCCACAAAGAAGGTAAAAGGTGTGGCCAATAGATAGTGCCGGAATTTCTTCACATCAAACACCATGGCTAATCCTTCTCTTTCGGTCATCGAGTAGTTCATTTCCGTCTCAATGAGTTGTCTGCTAGCAAAGCTCACTGGATAGTCTAAGTTGTGTTCTCCAGGTTGGCACAACACTGCCCCCACGGCAAACTTAGAAGCATCGATATGCACGTGGAAAGTAATGGTCCAATCTGGGGCCCGTAGAATTGGTGTTGTGGTTAGAGCCTTTTTCAACTCTTCATATGCTCGTTGGTATGCCTTGGTCCATTCGAAGACGATCAGCAGCTTGTACAAGGGTCTTGTGATCAAGGCATAGTTCAGTACAAACCACCGATAGTACCCCGTATGGCCTAGGAAGCGTTGAACTCCCTTGTAGTTGATTGGGGGTGGAAGGTCGACAATAACCCTGACTTTCAAAAAGTCAGTGGCAATGCCGTTCTTCGACACCACATGCCCTAAGATGCATCCATGCTTTACCCAAAACTGGCACTTTAAGGGGTTCAAGGAGAGACACCGCTCAAAGACTGTGCGGAGTTTGTCTAAGTGTTCAATCCAGGTTGAGTGAACACAGAGGTCATCAACAAAGACTTACAACTCCTTGCGAAGCATGTCTTTAAAGATGGTGCACATGAGGCGTTGGAAGGTGGCGAGGGCATTTGTCAACCCGAAGGGCATGACTATGTAAGCAAAGACACCCCACTCAGTGGCAAAGGCAGTCTTGTGCCTTCGCCACTGTCCACAGGATGCACTGGCACCTAGTTGTACCTTGAGAAGCCGTCCAGAAAATTGTAGACTTCCTTGCCCGCCACTCTCTCTAGCATGTGCTCGGTGTACGACGATGGATAGTTGTCCCTCTTAGTAGCAGCGTTCACCTTCTTGTAATTGACGCACACTCAGATTTTTCCATTCTTCTTCATCACAATGACTGTGGATGACACCCAGTCTGTGTGTTCAATTTCGTAGGTGAATCCCGCTTTCATCAGCTTATCAATATCCTATTTGACAGCATGAGCGTGTTTTGGATTCATAGGGTACGGTCGTTGCTTGACCGGTGTCGCGTCTGGCATCATGGGTATGTTGTGAGTCACGACACTCGGATCTACCCCCTTAAGCTCTGTGTCTAAGGACCAGGCGAGCACATCTATGTACTCCCGCAAGAGAGCGACAAGACTCGTTTCTTCTTCCTCAGTCAAGTCATCGGCAATGAATAGCAGTCGGGGTGTTTCTCCTTCCTGGGCTAGGTTCATCTCTTTAACCTTGGTTGGTCCCTCAATTGGTTCACTCGTTTGCCCTTAATGCTTGTCACCTAACATAACTAATACCCTATCCCCTTTTGTGAATTTCGTAAATCATTTAAGAAGGTCCTGCGGTTTTCGTTGTTCTTCCGTTTGCATATCCCTGGGTTGTTTTGCCTTTTTCTGCCTTAATCGTCTACACCTCAAGTGGACGGGTAGATCCCCCTTGGTGCATCTAGCTGTAGGCGGCCTAGGGATTTTTGGATCACTATCCGAACTAATCTCCGACTCCGAGTTGAACTCCCTGCCATCGCTAGAAGAGGTGGTCTCCCCTAGTGGGCATAGTTCAGACGACGACTCTATCCTAAGCACTGATGTCGTTCCTGGCTGGGCTAGGCCTAATTGCTCAAGATCTATGGCCCCTACGTGTTCCAACCAAGCACGATCGCATTCCATGCGCATGACTTTTTTCTCTATCCTGAAGATACTCTTTTTCTGTGGCTTGGAGTCTGCTCGTATTTGCTCTATTTCTTGCCTCTCAGTGTCGTATTCTGCGGTGTCTACCTCACCCTCACTTTCGTCACTGAAGGATTGGTAGTCTTCATATTCGTCATGAGAGTCCTCTCCGTCAGACTGCTCGTCATCTCCTAGGGCTTGGTATATCTCTTGTTGTTGGTCAAGAACTAGGGCCCAGTTATACATGAGGTTTAAGTCATGCACTCTAGTCCATTGCCACTTGGATTCACCCAGGAGATCCTGGAGTGATTTGAAGTTGGCAACTGGATTGCTAGCCAGTTTGTCTGTTAAGTATTCTAGTATCTCCTGGAGTTCCATTTTGTTGGTTGGGACTTGGAAGTTGACAGGTTTAGGTTTCCCCTGAAGGGTTCCTGCCATCACGCAGATTGGTGCGAAGGTGTGTCATTAGACTTGTTGATTGTTTTGATGGCTTGCTCATATACCTCGTGATCGGAGAATGGCAGGTCGATTGTAGTAAGAACATGCATCCAATCCTGCTCGTCCTCTAGGCATGGGATATACTTGGTCAAGGGCCCATAGGAGCTCTTGACCTGGGTGTTACCCTTAAGCATAGCAGAGATGGCATCTAAGTCGACCGGTGAGGTCTCCCAAGTGTCCATCTCTATTCTCATGGTGTCCATTCTATTGCCAAGGAAGATCAAGCCGTTACCCTAATCTTCGATAACTCTAGCATTGCGCATCCAGGGTCGGCCTAACAGGATATCGTAGTCCACTCCCTTCATGACTATAAAGTCCACAGAGAATTGGATACCTACGATCTTCACTGGCCAATTCTTAAGCACCCCGAATGGCTTGACTCTCATACCGTTTGCTAATGTGACATTGAACCTAGCAGTTTCAACAAGCGGGTTTCCCCAAGTCTGAAGCACCGCGTGGCTAAGCACACTAACCCCAGCTCCCACGTCCACAATCCCCTTTCTCGTTGTATCACCTAGGGCTAGAACTAGTAAGACCGCATGCATCTCAGAACCTTCCCAGAAGGCATTAACGTGTAAGGATTTAGGCATAGAGTGCAGCGTCAAACTCGGTATTTGCGTCTCTGCATCATGGTCATGAGGGTCTGCCGTGACCTGCTCTCATGACCCTTCAACCCACTGCTTAAGATCGTGCCATAGGGTGGGATGCTGCCTAAGCAGATCCCCCAGGCTAAGTGTTATAGGGGTAGTCACCAACATGGTCAGGAGATTGTTGGGTGCTCGTCTCTCTCCTAACCTGGATTGTCCTGACCAATGGCCGTGAGACTGATCTGCGGTTATGTAGCACCAAGGCTTGGCCCTAGCGGCACTGCTTGTGGTGCAATTGCTTCTCTCGACTTTGATTGAGGAGGTGAGGTTGGCGTGCCTATGCTAGAGAGGTCATCGATTTCGTCCTCTATGATGGGCTCAATGTCTTTTAGATACTCTTGAGCCTCCTTCACCCATTCCTTCACTTTTTCTATGGCCTCTAACTTTCACTTCGGATGCGGGTAATCCCCTACCTTAGCGCTTCCCTTTTCAACCGTCTTAGGGGCTGAAGTCTCTGTCTCTTCGTCAGAGACCTTCTTTCCAACAGGCAAAGTTGTAGCACTTTCCATTTTTAGTGCAATTTTAGCTTCCACCTTTTCTTTTTTCGCCTGCAACTTTTCTTCCCTATTGAAGTTGTGTCAAGATTGCTAGGTTTTGGTAGTGATATGTCAGCTTGCTTTGTTTGTGCACGTGTCATGACCCGTAACGGAATAGGTGTCGCCTCCCCATCGAGGTTCTCGACTCCAAACAATCCCAATGGGATAGATGGTACATTGGCTGAGCTAGAAGATGGCTTTCGCTTTGGGCAATTGACAAAGAGATGAGTGATTCCGCACTCAACACACCTTTGGTCAGCCTTGTCTCTGTTTTGCTGCTCCCTTTCAGGGCAGCGTGATGAGACATGACCTGGGTGACCACAAGTCCAACAAGTGATTGGATCCTACGTCTGCCCTCCTAGGCCTCTACCTTGTCCTCTTCCTAACGCCATCACCGGCACGGGGCGATAATCCATGAGGACAGCATTGCCATCATCGTCCTACGAGACGTAAGGGCATATGTAAGCTTCTTCCTCATTTGGTTCTTCCATGTAGTGGACCGGCGCATCGCTCAGTGGATGGGTCACATAAGGACCAGGTGGTCTGGGTATGCCAGTAGGGTTTATGTCCATCCTAGGAACAGCTAGCTTAATGTCGTTAGGCGCAGGAAGGGCTAATGGGGCTCCCCTTCCGAAGAATGGATGCAGCCTGTTTGCTAGGTAAGGCTGGTCGTAGGGTTGTGAATATGGAAGTCTTCTTAGTAATCTACAATGCGAGACGTCATGACCGAACCTACCGCAATTAGCACAAGGTCTTCACCTAGGGTCTTGACACTCGGCTGGAAAGTGGTTTCCGCCACAGTACACGCATTGGACGTGTGGGCGCGTTGGTCATCTCAACATGTCTTGCAATCTGGCTAACTCCATCCTTACATCAGCCAAGTCTTGATTCATTTCAATGGCCTTCCCCTTATCTTGGGATGATGGGACCGATCGCTCACTAGAGGCTGACGCTCTCTCTAAGCTTCGCGAGTTTGTCTCTTCTAGGTTTGCACTCCTGGAGCTCCACTGTTTCAGCTGATCATCGACTCTGATGGCTTCCTCAAACACTCTAGCTAGCGCATCTCACTGCAAGCTCGAATTGCTTACCAAAGCCTTATATAATTTCTCATCGCGAATTCCGCTGATGAATACAATCAAAACTGCTCTTTCAGTCGACCGCTTGCCTATAGGGATTCTCTTGAAGAGACTCCTCACGTGGGTTATGTAGTCGCGAATGTCCTCCTTCTCTTTCTGCTTGATGTTCATCAAGCGTACTAGCAGATTGTCGGAGTATCCAGGCTCAACAAATCTCTTAATGAAGAGATCCTTGAGGCCACTGAAGTTGGCTCATTCTGCAGCATCTAGGCTTGTATAACAAGTCCTTCCCTTGTCACCTAAGCAGAGCCGGAACGCTTGAGAGCGTTGAGTCAGGTCATTGAGGCCGTTCGCTTCGCAAAATTGTTCAAACTACTCTACAAAGCTGTATGGATCGTCGTGGGGTTGGTATTTGTCGAGTTGCTTGGCAACAATAGGGATTTTAGACTGGCTCTTTGAGCCTTGGTTCGCTCCTAATCCTGCGAAGAGCAGAGATGTCGCTAGTCCGCAGCACTTTGCTCTGCTGCCGTGTTATCTAGCAACCGCTTCATGCGAAGCTCACTCAACGTCAAGTCTCCTTCTAGGGCTCTCTCATGATCTGTTCGATTTCTTCCTACTAGGTTCAGCACTCGCTGCACCTCACGCAACTCCGTGCTTTGCCTTTTGCTCCTAGCCTGCTGGTCCCTTATTGTATTCGACTATGCTTTGCAAAGCCTTGTGGGCTAGTTTCCTCTCTTCTTCTAGGTCTGCGATGATAGCGTCTGCCGTCCTGCCGCAGTGCTCGTACCGGGTGAGTGCATCGTAGCCACTGATCAGCTGCTGCTGAATCGCCTCTCGGGGAAGACGTTCAAGTCGAGTTCCTCATTAGACCAATGGTTTGAGCCTTCTTTTGCCATAGTCGCGTTGTTGTGCTCCGCCAAGCTGTTGATCAGGTTGAGTGGATTTGTCAGATCCACGTCGTTGATGCCACCTGCTTGGTCCCACTTCACGCGTTGATGGTTTGTCTACATCTTGGGTCCTCTCCTACTGGTGGGTTCCTTGAGTGGTTTATCACCGTGCGCGTCGCTCCTAGTGCACTTGTGCTCAACCAGGCTTTCAATTTCTTTAGGTGCATTCGAGTGCGGAAATTCAAGGTGAGTGCAGCAAACAGCCTCGAAGCGTCTTAGGCACTCTTGCTTTGTTTCGGGCCTGATAGGCTTGTTGGTCAATTTTATGGCCGCCTTGACAGGGTTCAGGGTCTTTCTAGTATGTTGCCTCGTTTGTTCTTGGTCAATCAAGTTTTAACTACTCAGTGCTTTGCGTCTAGGTCTCTGGGTCTCGTTGCTGCCTACTTCAAGCTGCCAAGCAGCTGCTCCCTACGATTCCGTCTATTCCAAGTGCCAGAATCGACTTCTGAGTATCAGAAGGACTTTAGATAGTTTGCGCTGTTGAGCTCCAGTCGGGTCAGGTCAAATTTATGAGAATTTGATAAGAATTTTCACTCGACCTAGGTGGTCCAAATTGTAGGGTCTGAGTGGATCACTTGGACGAGCCGAGGCGCATGGGCCGAGGGCCGATTTTGGGACTTGGATAGGGTACGCTCGAACGGGCCAAGTGGTTAATTCGAACGAGGTCACTCGGACAGTCTGAGGCACTTAGGCCGAGGCACTTGGGTCGAGGGCCGAGAATGACACATGGCAAAGGGCCAAATTGGTCGATGGTCCAAATGGTCAACTCGGATGGGCTGAGTAGGTGGGCCGGACGAGGGCCGATTAGGGTTTCCGGTCGAGTGGTTCGAGCGCAAAAGCACCGAGGGTCGATTCTGGGACTTGGCCCAAAAGTGACCGTTCAGACGGGCCGAGAGCAATGCACGTTGTTACCGTGTTTCCTGCAGCACAGAGGAGTCAAAAATGGAAAAAAAAAATAGCGAGAAAAGCATCTTGACCGGTAACCAGACCCTGAAAATTTTAAATGTTCGGGCACGACTCTCAGAAAGTCTCAGTGTCGCCCCGAGGCGACAAAAGAGTAAAAGGTGCACCATTAAATATGGAAGCGCTCCCGAATCCTTGTAAAAGAGCGCCAAGCTCGCTCGTGTGCAAATTGTATGCATTAGTTGGGAATAGGATGAAATTAGAGTGGTGGGAAATGGGAAAAAGGGCCTAGGCTACGGCCGGCCATGTAAAAAAGGAAAAAAGGGGATGACTGCCCAAAAGGGACTTAAGGTTTTGTATATAAAGTTGAAAAGTGAATGAGAAGCTCATTCTTTGGTGTGTGGCAAAAAGAGTCTTCTTCTTTCTCTCTTCTTCTCTCCTTCTTGCTTGTGTGTGCCCTTGAGAGAGGGAGTGTGAGAGTGTGAGGGAGTGAGTATGTGTGGGAGTGAGGGATCAAGAGGGTGAAGCTCTTCACCATCTCCTCTTCTCTTCCTTTCTTCTCTTTCACATGCAGCTATGGAGGATGGAGCTTGGAGATGGAGGAGACTTGAGGATGCTTGAGCTAGCATCAAGAATCGTGGAGCTACCGGAGTGTAAGAGAGAAGAAGGGTACTCGATCAAGTATCAAGGTAAGCTCACTACACTCGTAGGATCGACGGTGTGTTGGCTAGGTGAGAGATAGCCATTAGAGCTCGCTTGGAACGCTTGAACAATAAGCGTTCCATGGGTCTTGGTGGTTGAGCAAAAGCTCCCACATTTTGGTTCCATGCTGGAACCAACAGATTCAAGCTTGAGCACTTGCGCGCCTCATATCGAGCATCGAAGTAGGGTACTAATCCCCGAAACTAAGCTTGAGATAGGTAGGAAGTTTGGGTGTTTTTTATCTTCAAAACAAGTAAGTATTTTGGGATATTTTGGTTGTTGATGATTGGAAAGCATGGAGATTCTATTTCAGTTTTTTGCCTTCGATCTTTGTTGCATTTAGCGTAGGTTAGAGTTAGGAAATCGAACCGGAAAAGGGTAGGGTTTTACTGTCTCAAAACAGGGCAGAACAGGGCAAAAATCGTGCAAAATGTATAAAATGCTCGCTAATGATGCCTAAGATCGGCAAGTGAGTGATCGGGGGCATCAACGCCACGTTTGGGAAGGAACATAAGAGCCAGGAGGTCAAAAGAGAGCTCATTTGTGCCATTTCAGAGAGAGAGAGAGAGAGAGAGAGATAGAGAGTTCCAGCCCGTGTTGATTCGATCGCATCACCGACGCACTTACCGGCCCGTTCAGGTATACGAACCTCTCCCTCCACTTCCCTAGATAGGATCTGGAAGTGCATGACCATGGCACTGGCCTATATTTGGTAAAACGATCAAAATCATGTTTACGCGGGTTACGTGCATCGCATTCGGCCCGTCCGAGTGGCCTCTCCTACGCCGAGTCCTAGAATCGGCCCTCGGCCCTTGTCACTCAGCCCACTTGGCCAAAGTCAACCCTCGGCCCGAACCCTCAGCCCGTCCGAGGCAACTGTCCGAGTCAACCCACTCGACCGTCCGAGTCAAAGCTTTTTGCCATGTGGCACATCCGGCCTCAGCCCCCGTCCGAGCGACTAGTCCGAGTCTCAAATTCGGCCCTCGGCCACACCTGGGATTCGGCCCTCGGCCAAGCGCCGTTCGGCCCATCCGAATCACCCTGTCTGAATCCACCATTCAGCCCATCCGAATCAAAATCGTCCAAGTCAAATCTGAAAATCCGCCCTCGACCCTGTGCCTCGGCCCGTCCGAGTGACCTACTCAGACCCTGCAATTCGGACCAGTTGGTCCGAGTGTAACTTTTTGTCAAATCTGTTAGAAAATTTGACCTGATCCAACAAATACGCATTAGCACAAACTATCGAAACCCTTCAGGCGCTCAGAACTTGATTCTGGCACATGTGACAAGAGAAATTGTAGTGCGCAACGGCTTAGCGGCTAGAAATGGACAGTTGTGGGACCCAAGGACTTAGACGCAAGCTGCTGAACCGTAAAATCTGATCGACTGAAAGCAAACAAGGCAATATACAAGGAAACCCTAAACCCTGACAAAATGGCCAAAAAATGGACCTACAAGCCTATCAGGCCCGAAACAAGCAAGAGTGTGTAGGACGTTGAGGAATTGGTTGCTGCACTCACATGGAATTTTCGCACTTGAAGTACACTTAAGAAAGCTAAAAGCCTGATTGGGCACAAGTGCACGAGGAATGACACACTCACGAGTGACCCTAAATTGAGGTCTGTGTTCAATAACCAAAGGGACTCACTCAAATAAAACACTCAAGGAACCCACCAATAGGAGAGGACCCAAGATATAGACAAACCATCAAGCACAGAGTAGGACCAAGCAAGGAATGCCAACGATGAAGATCTGTCAAGACTATTCAACTTGATCGACAGCGTACTGGAGCTCAATTCGAGCATGACGGAAGAAAGCTCAAACCATCGGTCTAATGAGGAGCTCAATTTGAGTGTATTCCCAGATGCTATCCAGCTGGTGAGCAGTTACGATGTGCACACCCGGTACGAGCACCACGGCAGGACAGCAGACACAATCATTGCAGATCTAGAGGAGGAGAGAAGGCTAGCCCGTAGGGCATTGCAGGGAATAGCTGAGTATAATAGGGATCAGCAGGCTAGGAGCCAAAGGCAAAGCATAGAGCTGCATGAGGTATAGCGAGTGCTAAACTTGGCTGGCCGAAACCGAACAGACCATGAGAGAGCTCTGGAGGGAGACTTGACGTTGGGCGAGCTTCTCATGAAACGGGTGCTCGATAATACAGTAGTAGAGCAGAGTGCCGTCGCACTAGCGACATCACTACTCGTAGGATTAGGGGTGAACCAAGGCTCAAAAAGCCAGGCCAAAATACCGATTGTTGCCAAGCAACTCGATAAGTACCAATCGCATGACGATCCATACAGCTTTGTTGAGCAGTTTGAGCAAGTCTACAAAGCCAATAGCCTCAACGACCAAACTCAACGCTCGCAAGCATTCGGGCTTTGCCTAGGCGACAAGGGTAGGACGTGGTATACGAACCTGGACATTGTAGAGCGAGCCAACTTCAATAATCTCAAGGATCTCTTCGTCAAGAGATTCGCCAAGCCTGGATACTCCAATAACTTGCTAGTACGCTTGATGAACATCAAGCAGAAAGAGAAGGAGGACATCCGTGACTACGTGACCTATGTGAGGAGTCTCTTTAAGAGAATCCCTCTAGGCGAGCGACCGACTCACAGAGCAGTTTCGACTGTATTCATCAACGAAATTCGGGACGAGGAGTTATATAAGGCTTTGGCAGGCAATTCAAGCTTGCAGCGGGACGTGGTGGCTAGAGTGTTTGAGGAAGCCATCAAAGTCAATGACCAACTGAAAGAGCAGAGCTCTAGGAGCTCAAATCTAGAAGAACCCAACTTGCGAAGCTCAGAGAGAATGTCAGCCTCTAGTGAGCGGTCCATCCCATCATCCCAAGATAAGAGGAAGGCCACCGAGACAGTTGGCTTAGGTCAAGATGGAATTAGCCAAGTTACAAGACATGTTGAGACGACCAACACACCCACACGTCCAATGCATGTACTGTGGTGGAAACCACTTGCCGGCCGAGTGTCAAGACCCTAGGTCAAGACCTTGCGCTCAATGCGGTAGGTTTGGCCATGATGTCGCGCATTGTAGGTTACCAAGAAGACTTCCATACTCGCAACCCTACGACGAGCCTTATCTAGCGAACAGGCCGCAGCCATTCTTCAGAAGGGGAGCCCCATTGGCTCTTCCCGTGCCTAACAATATGAAACCAGCCGTCCCTAGAATGGACATAAATCCTACAGGCATTCCTAGACTACCTAGTCCTTACGTGACCCACCCACTGAGCGATGCTCCAGTACACTACTTGGAGGAGCCGAATGATGAAGAGACCTACATATACCCTTACGTCTCACACGACGACAAGGGCAACGCGGTCCTCATGGATTATCAACTCGTGCCGGTGATGGCATTAGGACGAGGATGAGGTAGAGGCCTAGGAGGGCAGCCGCAGGATCCAGTCACTTATTGGACTTGTGGTCACCCCGGTCATGTCTCATCACGCTGCCCTGAAAAAGAGCAACAAAACAGAGCCAAGGCTGACCAAAGGTGCGTAGAGTGCGGAATCACCCATCTTTTCATAGATTGCCCAAAGCGAAAGCCATCCTCTAGTTCAACCAACTTGCCATCTGTCCCATTGGGGCTGCTTGGGGTCGAAAACCCCAATGGGGAGACCACACCTATTCCATTGCGGGTTATGACCCGAGCCCAAACGAAGCAGGCCGGCATTTCTCTGCCAGGACCTAGCAATTGACGCAACCTCGATAGGAAAGAAAAGTTGCAGGCGGAAAAAGAAGAGATCGAAAGCTAAGGTCGCACTAAAGACCGAGAGTGCTACGACTCTACCTGCGGGAAAGAAGGTTTCAGACGCAGAGGCAGAGACTTCAGCCCCTAAGACAGCCAAAAAAGGAAGCGCTAAGGTAGGGGAATACCTGCATCCGAAGCGACAATTAGAGGCCATAGAAAAGGTGAAGGAATGGGTGAGGGAGGCTCAATAGCATCTCAAAGACGCTGAGCCCATCATAGAGGATGAGATCGATGATCTCTCCAGCATAAGCATGCCAATATCACCGCCTCAACCTAAGTCAACAGAAGCAACTGCGCCACAAGCAGCTAAGACAAAGCCTTGACACGACAGAGCCGCAGATCAGCCGCGGCCATTGGCACGGACAATCTAAGCTAAGGGAAGGACAAGTATCTAACGATCTCCTGACCATGCTAGTGACCACCCCTATAACACTTAGCCTGGGAGATATGCTTAAGCAGCACCCTACCCTATGGCAAGACCTTAAGCAGTGGGTCGAAGGGTCACAAGAGCAGGTCACGGCAGACCCTCGAGACCAGGATGCAGAAACGCAATTGCCAAGTTTGACACTGCACTCCTTGCCTAAATCCTTGCATGTCAACGCCTTTTGGGAAGGCTCTGAGATGCACGCGGTCCTACCAGTCCTAGCCCTGAGTGACACAACAAGAAAGGGAATCGTAGACACGGGAGCTGGGGTTAGTGTGCTTAGCCACGCAGTGCTTCAGACTTGGGGAAACCCGCCTGTTGAAGCTACTAGGTTTAATGTCACGCTAGCAAATGGTATGAGAGTGAAGCCATTCAGGGTACTGAAGAATTGGCCAGTGAAGATCGCAGGTGTCTAGTTCTCTATCAACTTTATATTCATGAAGGGAGTGGACTATGATGTCCTATTAGGCCGACCCTGGATGCACAACACTAGAGTCATTGAAGATTGGGATACTGACTTAATCTTCCTTGGCAATAGAACGGAAGCCATAAGAATAGAGATGAACACTTGGAAGACCTCACCAATCGACCTAGACGCCATCTCTGCCATGCTCAAAGGGAACACTTAGGTCAAGAAGCCCTATGGGCCCTTGACCAAGTATATCCCATGCCTAGAGGATGAGCGGGATTGGATGCACATTCTTGCTACAATCGACCTGCCATTCTCAAATCATGAGGCATATGAGCAGGCCATCAAAATGATCGGCAAGTCTAACGAAGCACTCTCTGCACTAGTCTGCATGATGGCAGGGAGCCGCCGGGGAAAGCCTGAGAAGCATGTCACCTTCCAAGTGCCATCCAACCAAAGGGAACTCCAGGGGATACTAGAATACCTAATGAACCAGCTAGCTGGCAACCCAGCTGCAAATTTCAAACCACTCCAAGATCTCTTAGAGAAATCCAAGTGGCAATGGACCAGGGTGCACGATTTGAACCTCATGTATAATTAGGCCCTAGTTCGTGACCAACGACACAAGGCATATCAAGCCCTAGGAGACGATGAGCAGTCGGATGACAAAGATTCCAGCGACGAATACGAAGACTGCCAATCCTTCAGTGATGAGAGCGAGGGTGAACTAGATACCATAGAATACGACACTGAAGGATAAGAAATTGAGCAAATATGAGCAGACACCAAGCCGCAGGGAAGGCAGGCCCTTAGAATAGAGCGAGGAGTCATGCGCAGGGAATGTAATCGCGCTTGGTTGGAATGCATAGGAGCCATAGACCTTGAGTAAGCAGGCCTAGCCCAGTCAGGAACGACATCAATACTTAGGACTGAATCGCCATCTGAACTGCGGCCACTAGGGGAGACCACCTCTTCCAATGAAGATGGAGGGTTTCACTCTGAATCGGAAGTTACTTTGGACAGTGATCCAGAGATCCCTAGGCCGCCCATGACCAGACGCGCCAAGGCGGACCTACCCGTCCACCTGAGGCGCAGATGGCTAAGGCAGGAAAAGGCAAAGCAACCCAGGGATACACAATCAGAAGAACAGCAAAAGCCGTAGGACATCCCTAAACGCTTCATGAAATTCAAAAAAGAGGATAGGGTAGTAGTTCTGTTAGGTGCCAAATGTCAAGGGCAGACGAGCGAACCAATCGAAGGACCAGTCAAGGTCAAGAAGGTAGACCTAGCCCAGGAAGGGGAAACACCCCGACCAGTGTTCATTACTGATGACTTGACTGGTAAAGAAGAAATGAGTCTTGTCGCTCTCTTGTAGGAGTACCTAGACGTGTTTGCCTGGTCCTTAGAAAAGCTACAGGGGGTAGATTTGAGTGTTGTGACTCACAATATACCCATGACGATGGACGCAATGCCGGTCAAGCAGCAACCGTACCCTATGAATCCAAAACATGCTCATACTATCAAAAAGGAAATTGACAAGCTGATGAGAGCTGGATTCATTTACGAAGTTGAGCACACAGACTGGGTATCACCATAGTCATTGTGATGAAGAAGAACGGAAAAATCCGAGTGTGCGTCAATTACAAGAAGGTGAACGCTGCTACGAAGAGAGACAACTATCCATTGCCATACACCGAGCACATGCTTGAGAGGGTGGCAGGCAAGGAAGCCTACAGTTTTCTGGATGGTTTCTCGGGGTACAACCAGGTGCAAGTGCATCCTGCAGATAGGCACAAGACCGCCTTTGCCACTGAGTGGGGCGTCTTTGCATACATAGTCATGCCCTTCAGGTTGACCAATGCCCCTACCACTTTCCAACGCCTCATGTGCACCATCTTTAAGGACATGCTTCGCAAGGAGTTAGAGGTCTTTGTCGACGATCTGTGTGTCCATTCGACCTCGATCGAACACTTAGACAAACTCTGCGCAGTCTTTGAATGGTGCCGCTTATATCATCTCTCCTTGAACCCCTTGAAGTGTCAATTTTGGGTAAAGCACAGATGCATCTTAGGACACGTGGTGTCAAAGAACGGCATTGCCACTGACTTCTCGAAGGTCAGGGTTATTGTTGACCTTCCACCCCCAATTAATTACAAGGGACTTCAATGCTTCTTAGGCCATACAGGATACTATCGGCAGTTTGTACTAAACTACGCGCTGATTGCCAGACCATTGTACAAGCTGCTGATTGTCTTCGAGTGGACCGAGGCATGCCAACGAGCATACGAAGAATTGAAAAAGGCTCTAACAATAGCACCAATTCTACGAGCCCCAAATTGGACCATTACCTTCCACATGCACATCGATGCTTCTAAGTTGCCGTGGGGGCAGTGTTGTGCCAACCTGGTGAGCATAACTTAGATTATCCAATAAGCTTTGCTAGCAGAAAACTCACTGAGATGAAGATGAACTACTCGACAACAGAAAGAGAGGGACTAGCCATAGTGTTCGCTGTGAAGAAATTCCGGCATTATCTATTGCCCACACCCTTCATCTTCTTTATGGACCATCAAGCCCTGCTCTATTTAGTAAACAAACCTTGTGCTACATGGCGCATAGCTCGATGGCTCCTCCTGCTCCTAGAGTTTGATTTCTCTGTGGTCCTACGAACGGGAAAATAGCATTACATGGCTGATCACATGTCACGCATCCCCACAGAGAAGGCGTTGGACAAGGCATTGTTGACGAGTTACCTCACACCCACTTATTCCACCTGTCCAGCGAGAGAGATTTATTTAAGGCTGATCTAACGCCATATTGGGCGGATGACATAGTCCAAGTGCTCGAGCACGGACTACCTCAGCGACCAATAGAAAAGGCCCGACTTAGGTGCTTGATCCTGAAGATCCAGCCCTACCAATTGATTGCAGGCTAACTCTATAGGCTGGGGCAAGACGGATTGCTGCGTAGGTGCGTGTGTGAGCATGAGATGCACGATGTGCTCTTGGAGGCGCACAACAGCATTGCGGGAGGACACTTTAGTAGAGACACGACAGCACGGAAGGTGCTGCAGTCTCAACTATGGTGGCCCACACTTTTCCGCGACGCCACGCAATTCGTCAAGCATTGTGACGAGTGCCAACGGAAAAAAGTCCCGATTTGTAAAGATCAAATAGAGTTGACCCCAATTATTACTCGCCAACCCTTCGAAAAATGGGGAATTGACTTCATAGGACCCATCAGTCCTGCGGCACAGTACTCACAAGCCAAGTACATCGTAGTAGCCACAGATTACCTCACGAAATGGGCAGAGGCAAGAGCCACACGAAAAAATGATGCTAGGATGATCACCAAGTTCTTATGGGAGCAAGTGATCTCGCGCTTCGATTGCCCCATCAAACTGGTTAGCGACCAAGGCACACACTTCATCAACGAAGTGATAGCACATCTCCTATCCACCTTTCTCATCATCCATCACAAATCCTCACCATACTACCCTCAGGCTAATGGCCAGGCAAAATCAACTAACAAGATTCTCATCAATGTCCTGACTAAAATAGTCTCAACCTCACGAATCAACTGGGACAACAAGTTGATGGCAGCCTTGTGGGCCTACCGCACAGCTTATAAAACGGCTGTCATTTAGGCTGACCTATGGGACTGAGGCAATTCTACCATTAGAATTCTTCATTCCTAGCCTAAGAATAGCACTTCAAGAATGATGGGAAGGGAAGGAGGCATGAACGCAACGCCTGGTCGAGTTGGAACTCCTATCAGAGACTTGTCTTCTAGCCACCCACGCGCTTATCTTGCGAGAAAGCTCGACGCAAGAGCTAGTTTAACAAGCATGTCAAGCAGCGCGAGTTTGAACAAGGTGACTTAGTGCTCCTTTACTCAGTCAAAGGGCATAAGCAAAAAATAAAATTCAGAGGTCTCGGACCCTTCAAGGTTCGTGCAATCAGCCGAACCGGCAATGTCGAGCTTGAGACCCTAGACGGTGAAGGAATAGGCTTCTTCAATGGCAGTCGTGTCAAGAAGTACTTCCCTCCCACACATCCTTTGCATGAGCCATCAATGTTAGGACCGCTGCGGTCAAAGTACGAGGAGCTACAATCACTCAAATCAACGAAGATGATGAGGAAGCCGTAGAACCCGCTTACCTCCGTGTCACGATCACTACCAAGCAAACATGTGCTTTCAACGCCTTGATCGACGAGGGAGCAAACTTCAATGTCTTAACCCACAATCACTGGATCCAACTTGGCAAACCATTACTTCAACCCACAACTGCCAAGTTAAACCCATATGGAGCTCAATCATACGCACTTCTCGGCAAGTGCAGAGTCGTCGTTTCTATCGAGTCTAAGATTGTTCCAATGCTTTTTTACGTGTTGCCAAGTGCTACAGACGTAGGCACGGAGTCACTGCTGGGGCGAACCTTCAAAAAGCAAACTCACTGCAATGTTGATTATGAGTCACAGCGCATCCACCTAGCAATAGGCAACGTACGCATTGTCACAGCTTTAAGCAAGGGTTGCAGGACACCATCACCGTCCGCAAAGCCACCAGTAGAAACATCCATAGGCAAAACTAAGGAGGGGGTGGCACGGCTACCGCTCCCCGACTTCCATAAACCGCAGTCTACAGCGACCAAAGCAAGGTCCCAATAGCCTCGCCTCCAGTGGATGCCTAAACAGCCGCAACAACCGCCTAGGAGTCGACGCGCCTATCCACATAAGACCCAGAACTCTAAACCTAAGAGGCCAAGACACAATCACAGGAAGAGCCGCGTGACTAAGCAAAGATGAGTCCCTAAAGCCCTCTTGCATGCGCAAGGCTACTATGAGGGAAATGCCTCACTGTGGATCCCTAAGGCCCCCACGGCCAAAGGCACTAGTCATATGCCACCCTCAAGCTTGATCAGCCCACATCCCCCAACACCTCAAAACCATAGGCCGTAGTGCTCTCCAGAGCCCCAGCCATCCGACTCATCTACACTTCGGCCCAAGAGAGTCGCACAAACCTATCAGCCCAAGCAACAACCACCGTCATAGGCGGCATCATCTGACCAAGTCAATCCGACTCTCCACAGCAAAGCTGACTGCAGCAGCCCAGCTGCTGTGCCTGACCCTAATCCGCCCATCTTCCAAACATCCCAACTACAGGCTCAAGGAAACTCCCAACTGCAACTATGTATTGTCAAGGCCTCTAGTTCTAGCAAACCTCAACTGCCCGTCGGCCTTACGCCCTTCTATGAACGAAAATCACTTCTAGCATTAGCCACTGACCTTGTCGAGGACACTGGCGATGATGAAGTGGACTGCATTAAACGACTCGATGCCACCTTCGTGTCGCTAGCCCTTAGCTATGACTGCTTGGACTTGGGTCTATTAGAAGAACTCTTTGCAATGGAAGTGCGCAATATGCCTTGCTCTTGGGAGACTTTTGAATTCGCATTTGCAAAAGCCTCTCGCTCTGCTGCTAAGTTGCTCAGCAGTGAGATCTCCAAAGAGCAAGCCATTAAACAATGTCTCATCATGTCATACGATCCACGGACCACTTCTGCTATCACTAACCATGAGATCGCAAGGTTATCACACCTTGCTGACACTGGATCACCTTTCTTGAGGCACTGGTACACTCTTAGGTTGCAATGGGAAGTTGACGGATGTCGCATAATGACCAACGCCGAGCAACGCCGAGCCATCAAAACGGCAGAGTATGATCCCACTTACGTCGCGCCTACCTCGTATAGAGTGTTAACCATCTTCGGGGCCGACCCATGAATGAGCATATCAAGGGGTGTCCCTACCTTGACCGCCTCTTAACAGAGGAAGAGCTCCACATCGTGAGTCGGGTCGACTCTGGTGACTTTCTCACAGATATCCTCACATATGTCACACACGTAGGAATTCGACCCTTTGATCTAGACCGCGCAGCTCAACTGGAATACAATCCAAATTTCTATACTTGGCTCCTTCACAAGTAACTCCTACCCCAACATACCGAAAGCCCCTAACCTTTTGATCCCCAATCCTAGGAAGGATTCTTTTCAAGATGGAAGGGGAGGGGGTAAGGTGAAATGAATCAAATGGGAAATGAATCAAAAGGGATACAGTAAAGTAAAGGTAGTGAAAAGCACAAGCATGTAGTATGAAAAAACGGACAGGGTAGGAAAATGGGCAAGAAAAACTTTGAAGTAAAGGGCAAAAGTCCAAGTCTAAAAAGGAAAATCTACATGGCTTCCTAAGAAATTCATTCAAAAAAAAAAGCATAGAGTTTTTATTTTCACGCAACCAGCGAATTGATATCTGAAAAATACTAATGAAAGTTACGATTTATGGCAGGAGTATAAAATGTCGCAGCAAGACCGCACCCATCGACTCCCATTCACAGACGAGGAAAGGGAGCAATACCGCATCCATCTAGAGAACCGCTCCTTCAGCCAGCTCAAATTCTGAACCATCCACAACATAGAAGTCATGGTGGCCAAGGAGGAAGCAGACAGGAGGGTGGTGGAACAATGCAACCTCACAAAATATCTTGAAAAATTCTCACAAGAGACGGACCATCTAAAGTGCGTGGAGTTCCTCAAAACATACAACCCGGACCAAGAATGTGGTATTGTAACAGTGGGCAGAGGAGAAGGTGCAAAGCAAGTACAGGTCCGGTTAGATCCAGCCTTGGTGGAGAAGGCTTTGGGATTGGTACCAAAGATGAAAAGGAAACAAAAAAGGGATGTTTATGCCATGCTGAAAATGAAGAAGGAAGAGGTGCTCACAAATGACGGCATAAGCATCCAGGACATCCCTGACACAGAAGCCAGGTTGCAGGCCAAGCTGATACATGTGCTCTTCTCCAGCCAGCGTTACAATACCTTGATGCATCGAATTAGCATACTAGTGCTGGAGAATGTAGCAGCCCATACCCTAGACGAAGTAGATTGGAATGGGTACATGCGAAAAACGATTGATCAAGCGGCCAAAGCGCTGGCCCTAGGAAGTGTACTAGCAGGAGGATAATATCTAGCTTCTAAAGTTACGGAAAGAAAGAAAGCCTCCTCCAAAGCCTCCTTCATTGAGTATGGAGGAGTCTTGACTGCACTCATCCAGGAGGCAGTAAGGAAGCGCAACAAGTGGAAGAAGGAGAAGGAGAAACGCCAGAGAGATCGCCTCCTCACCAGGACAAAGATAGGTCCACCGAGACAGAACTGAAATAGAAGAAGAAGGGGAGGGACAGACTAGCAAAAAGACAACCAGGAAACCCAAGAAGAAGACGACGCAGAGGAAGAAGAAGGATGACGAAGGCAAAAAGAAGAAGAGAGAAGACTTGGAAAGGGCAAAGAAGGAGTCCCTAAAAGAAGCAAAGGAGAGAGAGAGGACGAAGAGACAGGAGGAGGAGAAGGAAAAAGAAGAATTACAGAAAGCAAAGAAGGCGTCAAAATAGGAAGCAGAAGAGAAGAAAAGGAGGGAAAAGGAAGAAAAAGGGAAAAAGAAGGAAGAGCAGAGAAAAGCGGAGGAGGAAAGGAAGAGAAAGGCGGATGAGGAAGAGGAAGAGCTACGAAGGAAGGAGGAAGAGGACCTGGCGGAAGCCGCCCACCAGTCCATCGAGCAATAGAGCCGAGCAGATGAACTGAGGAGCCTGAGCCCGCATAGAGAAGAGGGGCCAGGGTCTAGCACGCAGGTGCCAGAGTTTGTGCCACCTCCAATCCCTGAGGGCAAGGGCAAGGCCCTGATTCATCTGATTCCTACCCTCCTGGTGCCTTCCGCCGAACCCACCACCATCACCCCCAGCACCCCGACCAATGCAGACGTGTCAAACTTCGTGGCGTGGATGCAGTATTTCATCAACAAAGAGATGGGCTAGGGACATAGCACAGAAACCACGGCCACAGGACAAAAGAGGCCAGCTACGAATGTAGAGTCCAGGCAAGAGCCCAAAAGGCAGAAAGTTGAAGCCTCAACCTTGCCCATCCACACAACGATGATGCCATCGGCTAACTACGACGAATACATCGCCGAGCTGCTCTCCCAATTGGAGAAAGCTAAGGAGGAACGCAAGATAGCCATGCTGAGTTGGCAGTCGAGAAGGAATCAGTGGCCGCCTTCCAACTGGATAAAACAAGAATGATAGCCTTGCAACAGAGGGAGATCGCAGATCTCAGACAAGAAATGAAGGCTAAGGATGAGAGGGAGGAGCACTGGAGGCAGCAGCTTGAAAACGAGACACAGGAGCTAGTAAAAATGCAAAGAGAGCACAAGCTCCTAATAGTGCAATACCAGGAGCTTGCTGCAAAATCTGCTCAAATTAATGCACTTGTGGTTGAGCTAAATGCCAACGAAAATAAGGCATGAAGGAATAGCAGGAGGAAATCGAGCGCCTGACAGCAGACCAGCTAACCTCTGAAAAAGAAGAGCAAGAGAGGCTAGTCAGGGAAGTGGAAGACTATGAGCAAAAACTCATGATGCTAACCCTAAAGCAAGGAGAGAGCTTGGAGGTGATGAACAAAAGAGCAGAGGAGTGGGCTGCGCACAATGAAAAGAGGGTGAAGACACTGGCGTGGCACCTTGCTTTGGCAGAAAAGGAGAAAATCATCATAGAGAGCAAGGCCGAAGCGGCCCAAGTGGCCTTCAGCACTCAACAGAAGGCCTTCCTCGACACCATCCTAGACGCCACCCACACAATGCAAGGAGAGTCATTGGAGGTGACGCAGAGAAAGCTCGGCATGGCGCGGAGAGCCCTACACGTTGGATTGCAGATGCCACCCTTACCTGTGCGGAGGTTAGGATGAGCTTGGGTGAGCAACGAAAATACCTATTTTGCTGGCTGGCCTAATCCCCCAGGAGATCGATACCCTAAGATTCGAGGAAGAAGTAGCACACGCAGAATGGCAGGGGGAGGAAGCAGAACTGGAAATCGATATGAATCGATTCAGGGAGGATGTAGTCCCACAACCCCCCTCGCCGCAGTCTCAAGAGCCACCACAAGAGGACCCATCTGTGGAAAGAAAAGCCGCCTCTAGGGAAAGACGCTAAAAGTTGGTGGAGGAAGCCAGGAAAAAGCTAAGAGCCAAGCCAACCATGCTACCATCCGCACCTCTCCCACCGTGCCCTGATGATCTTCCTGCAGGATTCCACACAGAACTGGTGTTGTGGGAGATACAAGAACTAGGAAAGGATCCATTCCCCTTTAGTTTCCTCCTACCCAACAGTCTGCGGAGGGTCCTGCCACTCAAGGTGATGGACGAGGTAATCGCGGTCGGTGGTGGCCGGTTGGGGCAAAGATGGCTAGAAGAGCGGGAAAAGACCCCAACCTCTTAGGGCATAGAAGCAGCCAACTACTAGCAAAATAAAGTTTTTGAAGTCCCACACACTGTACAGGGCTACAAAATCCAACCCCTGTGGAGGAGGCGAGTATGCAACATCAGCATGCTCGCCTGGATGGCGTTTTGTAACACTCTACCATTCGAGTGGAACAACCCTACCTACATTGCGTACCCTCGAAGGGTAGGGGTAGATTTTGATGCCATCCTCCATGGGCGGTACGACTTCCCTATTATTTATAACTCCACTGTAGTATCCTTAGAGTATGCCCCTCTTTTTATCGCAGAAAGCCTAGATGAGTTTATGACACGCTTTCTTGCGGATTTCTCCTCATGTCCTGACCCCGCTTTTGTAACAACTTGTAATTATCTTAGGTTACTTAGGCTACTTCTTAAGCAGGACCCTACTCCACAAGAACGCAGTCTACCTCCCCTATTCTTTGATCCTAACGTTATAGACAATTGCACCATGGCTTGTCTTAAGATGAGGGCTAGTCTTCTTCCCTCTTTTTGCCTAGCCCTCCTAGAAGATATGAACGACAGCCAATTCACTAGGTGCAATCACCCTTTCCTCTCCACCACTTCGCTTCATGTCCGCATGAATCTGAAAGATTACATGCAAAGTCGCCAGTTTTTTAGGAAATCTATCCGACCCCCTTCCCCTCCTCATTCCAATGAAGACAATTAGGCATATTTATCATTTCAAAAAAAAAAAAAAAAAGAGAAGAAGAACAAAAAAAGAAGAAGAGGAAAAAAAGAAAAAAGAGAAATGCACCACAGTCACTGCACCTAGGGTTTTCCCTAGCCCCCTCCCCACTTCACACTTAGGGCACATCAAGGGCAGGACTTTCAGACCTGTTACCCTAAGACTTGCACTACACCTCCAATGACGCACGAATCGGGTCCTCAAGTGTGGGACGTTACCAAGGGCTTGCCCAAGGTTAGACCCATCTCCCAGTTCCACTGCCATGGGCACCACGCACTACATGGAGAGACAGACACACCCCTTAGGGAGTGCACAACTTTTCTTACAGGTTATGTTCGAGTTTCAAGAAATGGCTACACTGCTGAAGAGGATCACCCACGGCATCCTTTAATGACCAAAACTTCTTTCCATGTGCCAGCATCCAGCCATCTGCCTGTTGATGGCTACCATGATTGAACCAAGTCAAGATAGATCTGCCATTGGCATAGATCTTGGAACCTCATCTTCCAAAGATGCATGCCCAATGCCTCAAGATCTACGGATCGCTTATTGATTCCACCAGCGTGAAGAATTTCAATGCAAGGTTGAAGATCTTCAATGCTGTACTGAAGACCTTCAACTCAAAGACAAAGACCTTCAAATCAATGACACAGATTTTCAATACAAAGACAAACTATATCTTTGTCAAGACAGAGTTCGGGGGGGGTTCTCCAGAATAAATCCCTCTAATACCATCCTCCTAAGGGATTGCTTATTGCTTCAAGTGTTTCTAATGCTCAAGGGACGACCGGCTACATAACGGACGCCACAACTGTGTGAAAGATGCTGAGCATCTTCATGGAGACTAAAGCATGCCGGAACCCCTCCTAGTCATCGTCACTAAACTCCATCAACTCTCATTCACACAACCACCTTGGAAGAGGTATCATCTACCCACTAGTTCCACCTCGCAGCAACCCTAACTAGCCACTACTTCCCATCGCAGTGCCATGGGACTGGCACTTGGCTAGGAAGGGGGTAATGTTATCGTGTTTCCTGCAGCACAGAGAAGCAAAAAATAGAAAAAAGGAAATAGAGAGAAAGGCGCCTTAACTGGTAACCAGACCCTGAAAAATTTAAATGTTCAGGCACGACCCTCAGAAAGTCTCAGTGTCGCCCCGAGGCGACAAAAGAGTAAAAAGCGCACCATTAAATATGGATGCGCTCCCGAATCCTTGTAAAAGAGCGCCAAGCTTACTCTTGTGCAAATTGTATGCATTAGTTGGGAATAGGATGAAATTAGAGTGGTGGGAAATGGGAAAAAGGGCCTACTAGGCTACGGCCGGCCATGTAAAAAAGGGAAAAAGGGGATGACTGCCCAAAAGGGACTTAGGGTTTTGTATATAAAGTTGAAAAGTGAATGAGAAGCTTATTCTTTGGTGTGTGGCAAAAAGATTCTTCTTCTTCCTCTCTTCTTCTCTCCTTCTTGCTTGTGTGTGCCCTTGAGAGAGGGAGTGTGAGAGTGTGAGGGAGTGAGTATGTGTGGGAGTGAGGGATCAAGAGGGTGAAGCTCTTCACCATCTCTTCTCCTCTTCCTCTCTTCTCTTCTCTTCTCTTCTCTTGCACGCGCGGCTATGGAGGATGGCGCTTGGAGATGGAGGAGGCTTGAGGATGCTTGAGCTAGCATTAAGAATCGTGGAGCTACCGCAGTGCAAGAGAGAGAAGGGTACTCAATCAAGTATCAAGGTAAGCTCACTTTACTCGTAGGATCGACGGCGCGTCAACTAGGTGAGAGATAGCCATTAGAGCTCGCTTGGAATGCTTGAACAATAAGCGGTCAGTGGGTCTTGGCAGTTGAGCGAAAGCTTCCACACACATCGGCAGCAAGAGTTTAATTTCGGCCGTTTCTTGCGATTTACTCAATTGTATCAAGCACAAACCTCCAGATCCTATCTAGGGGGGTAGGGGAAGGGATTCATATAACTGAATAGAGCGGTAGGCTCTGTCGATGGTGCGATCGGATCGAATCGGGCAATAGCACTCTCTCTCTCTCTCTCTCTCTCTCTCTCTCTCTCTCTCTCTCTCTCTCTCTCTCTCTCTCTCTCTCTCTCTCTCTCTCTCTCTCTTTGTAAAATGGTCACAAATGAGCTCTACCTTGGACTCTTGGCTCTTATGCCCCTTTTCGGGTATGGTGTTGATGCCCCCAATCACTTACTTGCCGATCTTAGGCCTCACAAGCGAGCTTTTTGCCAAGTTTTGCACGATTTTTGCCCTGTTTTGCCCTACTTTGCAATAGTAAACCCTACCCTTCTCCGATGTGATTTCCTAATCCTAACCTACTCTAAATGCAACAAGAATTGAAAGCAAAAAATTGAAATAATTTCTCCATGTTTCCCAATCATCAGACAAACAAAAATACCAAAATACTTACTTGTTTTGAAGATCAAAAACACCCAAACTTTCTACCTATCTCAAGCTCCATTTTGGGGATGAATCCCTTACTTTGATGCTCGATATGAGGTGCACAAGTGCTCAAGCTTGAATTCATTGGTCCCGGCAATGGAACCAAAATGTGGGAGCTTTCGCTCAACCCCCAAGACCCACGGACCTCTTATTGTTTCAAGTGTTCCAAGTGAGCTCTAATGGCTATCTCTCACCTAGCCGACGCGCCGTCGATCCTATGAGTGTAGTGAGCTTACCTTGATGCCGATACGAGTTGCCTCCTCTCTCATATACCACGGTAGCTCCACGATCCTAGATGCAAGCTTAAGTATCCTCAAGCCTCCTCCATCTCCAAGCTCCATTCTCCATAGCCGCGCGCACGAGAAAAGAGAAGAGAAGAGAAGAGAAGAAGAGAAGAGGAGATGGTGAAGAGCTTCACCCTCTTGATCCCTCACTCTCACACACTCACTCCCTCACACTCACACTCCCTCTCTCAAGAGCACACACAAGCAAGAAGATGAGGAGAAGAGAAGAAGAAGAAGACTCTTGTTGCTACACACCAAAAGAATGAGCTCTCATTCACTTTTTGAACTTTATATATACAAACCCTAAAATCCCATGGGCACCCATCCCTTTTTTTTTTTACATGACCGGCCCTTGTGGCAAGGTCTTTTTTCCATTTCCCTCTTCTAGCCTTATGCCTCTAGCCTACACCCGTCTAGTATTTTACAATTGGCACAGGAGGGAGCCTGGAGCTCTTTTACAAGAGTTCTCCGAGTTTTTGAGGCGCCCTTCATTTAAAATTGTGTTTTTTGCCCCGGCTTGGTTTTGGAGGTTGCCTGCATGTCTTTGCTCTTTTTCCATTTTTTTTCTGCTTTTCTCTTCCTTTTTCCACCATCTCGACCTGGGGCTATCTCGAATTGGGGTTAACATACAACATTACCCAAAAAAATCCCACTTAATAAAGGCCAATGTATCGATATACATTGATGCTTAATTTGGCATCCCCTTCTCCATAAGGTAGTTAAGTACCAATAAACTGGAGTACAAGAGGGTTGAGAGAGAGAGAGAGAGAGAGAGAGAGAGAGAGAGAGAGAGAGAGAGAGAGAAAAGTAAAAGAGAGTTATGTGGGTACAAAATGAATGGTACCCTTATTATTTTTTGTCTTCACTTATATACAACTATACAATGTATATGTATACAAGGGGTGCCTGCCTAGGCTATTGGCTTTTATCCCAACAACCTTCCACTTAAAGTTCAATGTGCCTTTATGGGAGTATAAGAAGAAAGTGAAGATACAATCTAATGCACATCAGCACTCTGTGGTGTGCAAAGTGATTAGAAGGTAAATCTTTATAGGAAGATCTACACGGTTATTGTCCATATGGATCTTGACAAGCTCAATGCACTTGTCCTCCTCAAGAACCTCCCTAATGAAGTGATTCTTCACCTCAATGTGATTTGTATTTGCATGAAAGATAGGGTTTTGTGCCAATTGAGTGGCACTTTGACAATGACAGCACAATGTAGGTACCTCTCCTATGATACCCAAGTCTCCCACTAGATAAGTAAGCCATATAGCTTCATTTTGCAAGCCTCAGTGGACTACAACATACTCTATCTTAGTGTGGTAGATGAGGTTATACATGGCCACAATCAAAACATCCAAGAGCTTACACCACTTGTGAAAGAGAAGACAAAACCTATAGCAAACCTCCTAAAGTCTAAACTCCCTTCAAAATCAACATCTACATATCCAAGAACAAATAGATGCTTCCTTTCAAAGCATATGCACATAGACCTAGTGTCATTCAAGTATCCCATGGTACTCTTTATTGCCTCCCAATGCTTCTTGCTTGGATTTTCCATATACCTACTACTAACCACTCCCACTACATAGGCGGTGCCTGAACATGTAGCAACCATGGCATCCATCAAGATACCAACTCCAAATGCATATGGAACCTTGGCCATTTCAACCTTCTACTTATCTAACTTGGGGTTATCCTCTTGGCCAAGATTTGAATATGGAGGCGATGGAAAATTGATAGCCTCCCCCTCTTGGTCAAGTTTTGAATATGGTGGCAATGGAAAATTGATAGTCTCTCGCTCTTTATATTAAAGCACTCCAATACCTTCCCAATGTATTCCTTTTAAGACAAATAGAGTATCTTTTTGTCTCGATCTTGCATAATGAGCATACTAAGAATGTGAATCTATTAGCCAAAGTAAGAACCATACGAAGAGTAGTCATCTTGACTGTTGGTGAGAAGAGATATCATCAAAGTCAATCCCTTTCTCTTGCCTAAATCCTTTGCCACCAATCTTGCCTTATACTTAGGGAATACATTAGATGGGTTCAACTTATAGACCCACTTACATAGCAATGTATGTTTACTCTTAGGAAAAGACAATAACTCTCATGTAGTATTGTTTTCCAAAGAATCCATCTCTGACTGCATAATACTCTCCCACTTATGACTATTATCTCCAGTCATACCATTTTCATAATAAGAAGGCTCTCCACAATCATGACCATGACATAGTCTAGAGATGGAGTGTATCTATTTTGGGGTCTATAAACCCTCGTAGAGTATATCTATTGTCCACCATCTTGTAGTACTCCCACCTCAACACTTGTTAACTGTCTAAGCCTTGCATCATATGGAACAGGTGTACAATCTACTCATATGTTGGTTGTCCATCGTTTTGATAGGCTACTTATGCATCTTATCCTCATTAAAGATGACATCATGGCCATGTATTACTCTTTTAGATTCAGGATCCCATAAGTGATATCCCATTTCATTTGATTCTCCATAGCCAATAAAAACACATTTCTTAGACTTATGATCAAGCTTACTCCTCTTGTCCCTAGGTATACACATAAATACCTCACATCCAAAAACATGCAAGTGACCATAACTAGGTCTTTTGCCAAACCATAATTCCTTTGCTATCTTACCATCCAATGGCTTGCTAGGAGACCTATTGATCAAATGTACTATTGTCTTCACAACTTTAGCCCAAATCCATTAGCAAAGGCTAGCATTAGAGAGCATACCGCATACCCTTTTCTAAATGATCATGTTTATCTTCTTAGCCACACCATTTTGAGTAGGATTCTCAGGAGTTGCCAAACTCTCTCTTGATAACATGGCTTCCATACGAGCTCATAAAGGCATGTGAGGTGTACTCTCCACCATTATCAGTTGTTACACACTTAAGCTTCTTACCTAACTAATTCTCTGCAAATGCCCAGAACTATTGAAATGCATCTAATACATCACTCTTCTTGTGAAGAGGATAAGCCCAAATCTTCCTTATGACATCATTTATAAAAGTAACAAAGTAGAATGCTCCATCCCAATGAAACCGTGGCCATTGGCCTATATAAATCGCAAGGAAACAAATCAAGATATTTTGATTTTCTACTCCCACTATCTCTCTTACGTGACATTTTCATTTACTTTCCAAAGAGACAATGCTCACAAAAACCAAGAGTTAAAAAATATAGATAAGGAAGATAATTCAAAATGTGCAAAGCATTCAATCCAGTGATTGATATATGCCCCAAATGGCAATGCTATAAAGAGACAAATGGCTATTTAGTGATACCTAGAACATGGTCTTTAATTCCATATAGATGCAAAGGATATAAAGTACCAAATTTTGGCTCTTTGGCCATAACAAGAGACCCCTTGCAAGTGTTTCACACATGATCACCAAAGATCACTCTACAACCACAATCATCAAGCTGTCCTATACTGGTTAAACTTTTTATCGTCTGGTATGTTGTATATTCCACAAGACAAAAGAAGAACCATTTGGCAATGACAAGTGTATAACCCCAATGCCAACAATGCTACACACATAGTTTTTTCCAACATGGATCATCCTCTTTTTCCATCAGCATAAGTAAAGACCACTCCATATGTGGAGTAATATGAAATGATGTTGTACAATCTATAAGCCAATTTTGAGACATAACATTATCCACGGCAACCAAGAATGTATCACCAAAAGAGGATACAAACAAGACATCACTATAATCATTGCCACATGCATTAATCTCATCAGTATTTGCTTTGTTTTTCTCTTTGCTATCATTCTCATTTGCCTTTTTGCGTGTTATTCCATTGAAGGAGTCCTTTTTATGTGTCTCTTCTTGTTATAGAATTTGCATTTTATATCATTTTTACTACATGACTTGCTTCTTAATTTACCTCTCTCACAAGAGTTTCCTCTAGTATTTGACCTTGTTGGGAGTAAAGGTGCATGTGTCTAGCCATACACATTTACTCACTATACATTGTACATACACACCTATATACTACAGGTGGAAAAGGCATCCATCACTATCACTTCATTCTTTATTCTTTTAATGACTATTGAATAAGGAAAGGCCGGTCACACATTGTGTCTATTGGAGTTTCCGCATACTATGTATCTTTCTCTTGCTCTCTTGGTCCATCTGCCATAGCTCTTGCTTTGCTCTTACTTTGGCTTGTGTGCTTCCACTTGGGTGCTACCTTTTCAACTGGTATCAAAGCTGACATTCGAGGAGCTTCAAGATTCAAAGTTTCAACTCAAGGTTTCATGGTAGCCATTGTTTCTTTCTCTCGAGGTATGCATTGAGTCTTCCATTCTTTCAACTTGTTCCAACTTGTCAAGGAGCTTCCCAAGGCTTAGTTAAGCCTTATTGAGCTAAGAAGCAGTCATTCTATCCATTTTGAGTGGATATATAGCATGATATAAAAGTCGTAGATAGCTATGGCAGCTTGATAGCACTTTCATATTTTGGCCATAAGTTTTGCATACCATATTGGATTCATGTATTCTATAGCTAGAAACAAAGAGCATGATAAGAAGTACAGATTGTTAACAATCAGAGACAGAGATAAGAGTGAAGAAGCAACAATCAGAGCAGAGTGCTCTCTCACTTTCATTATCATTCCACACACTACTTAGTGAATGTACAACCTAAGGTCATAAAGGACCATTCACACCAAAGCAGTTAAGTCCTAAGCACCGACTTATTTAATGTCTGCATAGTGTGGTACAACTGGACAACTTAAGTGTCGGGTATGGTCATACCAAAGATAGTAGATCGAGCTTGAAGTCTTAACACTCCCCCTCAAGCTCAAGACAGCATCTGCACACCAAGCAGCTGTCTAAAAACACTGAACTTATCTTTACCCAAGGACTTGATAAAGATATCCGCAACTTGCTCATCAGTCTTTACATGCATGAGATCAACTTGTCCTGCAAGAACCATCTCTCTGATGAAGTGGTAGTATACCTCTATGTGTTTTGTCCTAGCATGGTATACTGGATTTGTTGCTAGGAGTACACTACTGAGATTGTTGCATAATAAGGTCACTAGAGCATCCACCTGAATATCCAAATCAGGCATAAGCTTGAGCAGCCATGAAATCTCGCATGCTGCCAATGCAGCACCCCTATACTCTGCCTCAGTACTCAACAAAGCACCCGTTAGTTGCTTCTTGCTGCTCCAACTGATCATGCTACTTCCAAAGCCAAACGCATAACCACTCGTAGATCTGTGATCATATGAGCATCCTGCCCAATTTACATCCGTGTATCCAATGAGTTTCAAGGGCTTATCTCTGACATAAAATAGCCCATACTCTACAGTGGACTTTACATATCTCATAATGCGTCTAACTATATCCAAGTGCGGCTTTTTGGGCTTCTGCATAAACTGCTTATGAGCCCTACATCATAGCTCAAGTCAAGCCTAGTGATGGTCAAGTAAATCAGACTGCCAACCATCTGCATGTACATAGTCACATCCTCTACTTCAGCTCTAGTGCTCATGTCTAGCTTGACATTCTGATCAAGAGGTGTATCCAATAGTTTGCATTCAACCATGCCATACTTCTTCAGCATTTCCATGGCATAGTGCATCTGCATCAGCCATAAACCATTTTCAGTTGGAACTACCTCAATGCCCAAGAAATACTTCAGTTCTCCTAGGTCCTTCATGTCAAATTCATATTTCAGCATCTTCATTACATGTTGTATGTCCAAGTCATCGTCACCAGTGATTATCAAATCATCAACATATATGACCAACACTACCAAGCCACTGTCAGTCTTCTTTGTAAATAGGCTGTGACCAGCCATACCAACAGCAAATCCCAATCTATGCAAGTAGTTACTGATCCTAGCATGCCAGCTCTCGAAGCCTGCTTCAGCCCATACAATGCTTTTTTCAGCTTACATACATAATGCTGAAAATCAAGGTGAACACACCCTTCAGGCTGAACCATATAAACATCCTCTGCTAAGTCACCATTAAGAAAGGCATTCTTCACATCCATCTGCTGCAATTTCCAGCCTCTAGTAGCATTCAAAGCAATCACAGTGCGTATGGTTGCCATCTTGGCAACATGGCTGAATGTTTCCTCATAATCAAGTCCATACTGTTGGGCATACCCCTTTACGACTAGCCTGGCTTTGTATCTCTCCACACTACCATCCGACTTGCATTTGATTTTGTAGACCCATTTGCAGCCAATGATCTTTTTCCCTTCAGGCAGTGGCACAAGATCCCATGTCTTATTTTCAGCCAAGGCATTCATTTCTTCGTCCATAGCTGCACACCAATTCTCATCTTTCACTGCTTCAGCATATATACTTGGTTCTTTGATCTCCATCACTTTTGTCATGTAAGCATAATGCTTTGCAGACTAGCCACTGTATGTCAACCTGTCAACAGAGTATCTAACCCTCTGTGAGCGTCTAGGATGTGGTGCACTACTCGATTCCCCTCTCTTATGAGGCGGAATGTACCTGCTCTACCTTGTGCCAGGCGTATAGACAGTCGGAATACCAAGTTCACTGTCTAAAGTGTTAGCAGACTCATATCCAAAAGTCATTCTACTAGGTGTCATCATATCATATGCATCCTCAGTAGCTTTCTCTTATCCTTTGCTGTCCAAGACATCATATCTCCCCCTCACTGACATATTGGTGTCAGTGGACGGTGAGCTCCTTAATCTCCCTGTCCATGGGGATATTGTCTAACTACTAGGTCCTATCATAGCAGTGCTTTGCTACAAATCAACTGTAGATACATGAGTGGAAGGCATATCCGATGGCACTGTAGTCGGTGATACATACCAAGAACCCATCTCATAAAAAATAACATCCCTACTCACCAAAGTCTCCCTGGTAGAGGGATCATAGCATTTGTATGCCTTCTTCTTCTACGAATATCCAATGAAAACACACTTATGCACTTTTGGATCTAGCTTCTTCCTTTTCTCATCTAGAAGGTGCACATAAGCAAGATAGCCAAAGACTTTCATGTGACTTACATCTGGCTTATAGCCATACAGGTTCTCAAATGGTGTCATCTCATGAATACCTGCAGTGGGAGTCCGATTCAAGATATACATGGCTGTCGTGACAGCCTTAGCCCAATAATAGAGTGGCATCTTCTTCTCATTCATCATGGCACGAGCAGCTTCCATCAAGACCCTGTTTTTTCTTTCAGCTACCCCATTCTGCTAAGGAGTGTAGCTGCAGGTAAGTTGCCTACGTATGCCATTTTCAGCCAAAAATTTATCAAACTCATTTGACACATACTCCCTATCTGATCTCAAGCAAGAGATATAGCAATCAAATTCCTTTTCAGCCTGCTTTTTAAACTGCTGAAAAACAGCAAACACCTCATCCTTTGTCTTCAGAATGCAAACTGAAGTATAGCGACTGTAATCATCAATGAATGTCACATAATACTTCGAGCCTCCCATAGATGCATTACGGGCTGGCCCCCAAACATCAGAGTGCACTAACTGCAACGGACGTGTACTCTGCCTTACATGCATGACAAATGGCAACCTTGACTGCTTACCAAACTGGTAAGCATTGCATACATGACCTGTCAAGATTGTGGGAGAGAAGGAAGGAGTCTCGCTTGAAGCTTTCTTGCTTGTACAATGGGGGAAGACACACAAGGGTGGAGGCTGAAAACAGTTTTCCTCTTCTTAGTTGTGTAAGCCAAAAGAACTCAAGTACAAAGAAATAGAAGAACCCTCTATATGGGTCTCAAACCAAACTCAACTAACTAAGGTGGCATACTAACTGAGCCACGAACTAGAGTAGATAAGGATAGCTATCATGTAGCTATTATTCATGGGCGGTGTACCAACCGCGTCTGCAACTGACAAGTCGGTGACATAAATACACAACGGTCACCCTGGCGTATCACGAGTGGAGCTCGATATCTCAACACTCCCCCTCGAGCTCAATCCCAATTCCTGCACACCAAGCAGGTCTCTGAACTTGCGCAGCTTCTCTGCGCCCAATGCCTTCGTGAATATGTCAGCTACCTGATCCTCTGTGCTGACATAAACTAGATCAATAAGACCTAGTAAAACCCTCTCTCGCACATAGTGATAATGCACCTCAATGTGCTTTGTTCTAGCATGATAGACTGGGTTATTTGCCAAGTGTATACTACTCATGTTGTCACAATAAATGACAACTGGTCCATCTGTAGACTGATGCATATCATAAAGTAGCTTATGCAACCAAGCTACCTCACATGCAGCCATTGCTGCACCCCTGTACTCAACCTCTGTGCTCGACAAGGCAACTGTAGGCTGTTTCTTGCTGCTCCAAGTGACTGCAGCACTCCCAAAAGAGAACACATATCCACTGGTAGATCGTCTATCAGAAATACTACCAGCCCAATCAGCATCAGTGTATCCATGCAACTGTATCTGAACCCCAGTCTCATAAAATAGTCCATACTGCAATGTGGACTTCACATACCTGAGTATGCATCTAGCCGCATCCAAATGTGGTTTCCTTGGAGCCTGCATAAACTGACTTACCAATCCAACAGCATAGCTCAAATCTGGCCTAGTAATAGTCATATAAATCAAACTTCCTACTATGCGTCTGTACATAGTAGGGTCTTCTAGAAGCTCACCTGCATCTGTGCTCAGCTTCACATTTTGCTCCAAAGGAACTGAAATAGGCTTACAGCCTGTCATCCCATATTTGGACAGCATGTCCAATCCATACTGCCTCTGCAAGAGCTGTATCCCACTTGGTGATCTAATCACCTCAATGCCCAAGAAATAACGCAGCTCTCCCAAATCCTTCATCTCAAACTTCTGCTTCAATAGCATTTTCACATGAAGGATATCTTCATCACTGTCACCTGTCATAATCAAATCATCAACATAAATGACAAGTAGCATAATACCTTTCTCTGTTTTTCTCACATAAAGTGAGAAATCTGCCTTGGAAATCTGAAAGCCAATAGTGACAAGATACTGTCCTATCTTGTCAGACCATGCTCTAGGTGCTTGCTTCAAGCCATACAAGGCTTTCTTCAACCTGCAAACAAACTTAGGATGAACAGCATGCACATAACCTGGTGGCTGTTCCATATAGACCTCTTCTTGCAAATCACCATGCAAGAAGGCATTCTTTACATCCATCTGATGTAAAGACCATCCCTTTGATGCAGCCATAGCAATGACTGCTCTTACAGTTGCCATCCTTGCAACTGGACTGAATGTTTCTTCATAGTCAATGCCATATGTTTGTGCATACCCCTTGACTACTAATCTTGCCTTGTATCTGTTCACAGAACCATCTGCATTGTGCTTCACCTTATAAACCCACTTACAGCCAATTGCATTCTTACCTTTAGTCAAAGGTACTAACTCCCATGTAGCATTTGCTTCCAAGGCATCCATTTCTTCATCCATGTCTTTCTCCCATTTTTCTTTTCCCATGGCTTGCTCAAAAGATGTGGGTTCTGGTTCCTGTATCACTTTGACCATATATGCATAGTGAATGGCTGTAAATCCATCATATTTCAGCCTATCCACAGGATACCTAGCTCTCGTAGACCTGCGCAAAGTAGGTTCACTCCCAGGTGCTCTCAAAACATCCCTGGTCTTCCTTACTCCAGGTGTAACAATAGAAGGAATACCCAACTCATCATCAATGCTCTGTTCTGAGCCACTGGATTCACCATCCACATAAGAGTGACCTGCATTCACATCAAACATGAGCTGATCAACCTTCTCTTTTCCTTTTCGTGATACCTGCATACCACTATCTGCATTGCTTTGAGAAGATTCTCCTGATCTCAATCTGCCTGTCCACGACGAAGAATGTGAACCACTACTAGAGGACGCTCCAGGTTCACTAATATTTTGTGACTGCTGCTGTGAATTCTGTGCAGCATTACCATTTTGTGCATCTACATCATCAATCAAATTTACTGGTTTATACCAGCTACTCATCTCATCAAAAACAACATCTCTGCTCACTGTAAACTTACGAGTAGAAGGGTTATAGCATCTATACCCTTTTTGCTGCAGAGAGTAACCAATAAAGATGCACTTCTCAGCTTTTGGATCCAACTTGGATCTCAACTCATCTGGCACATGTATATAGGCAATGCAACCAAAAATTTTCAAATGAGAAATATCTGGTTTCCTACCAGTATACCTCTCCTCTGGAGTCATCCCATGTATTGCTGCAGTGGGAGTCATGTTCATTATATAGACTGCTGTAGCAACTGCTTCAGCCCAATAAAAATCTGGCAAGTCTTTTTCATTGAGCATGGCACGAGATACCTCTCCAATATGCCTGTTTTTCCTTTCTGCAATTCCATTTTGTTGTGGGGTATAACTGCATGAATATTGCTGCTTTATGCCATGCTCCTGTAAGAACTTTGCAAACTCATTTGAGAGGTACTCTCCCCCTCCATCTGACCTTAGGCATTTTATTTGCAGACCTGTTTCTTTTTCAGCCATAGCTTTAAGGGTTTTGAAATGCCCAAAAACTTCACTTTTCTTTTTCATAAAATACACCCAAACTTTTATGCTATAGTCATCAATAAAAGTGACAAAATAATGACAGCCTCCAAGAGATGCAGCTTTAGTAGTCCACACATCAGAGTGGATTAATTCCAATGGCTTCTCACTCTCTTGAACATGTCTAGGAAATGGTTTTCTTGCCTGTTTTCCAAACTGACAGGCTTCACATACCTTATGCATTTCTGCAACCTTGAATTTTGGCAATCCTGCAACAATATTTTGGGCCTGCATTGATTTAAGTCGTTGTACATTAACATGACCAATGCGTTTATGCCAGATATCAATATCTGCAACTACACCGGTCCCATGTGCAAACATTGCTGCACTCAATTCAGACATGTCTGCATCCAACGTAAACATTCTGCCCTTCTTCTTTCCTTTTGCTATCAAGCGACCTTTATTTTTCATATCCTCAACAAAGCATCCATGAGGATTAAATCTGACTTGCAAGCCCTGCTCAACCATTTGACCGACAGAAACCAGATTCTTGGTGATATTCGGGACATGAAATACATCGGACAGGTATTTCTTTTTCCCATCCTGCATAGACAAGGGAATTTTTCCAATCTGCACAATAGGATGTGCAGTATCATCACCAGTCTCCACAAATCCTGGTTTTTCCATTTTCCTTGCATCCTCCATCCATTCTGCATGACCTGTCATGTGGTTTGATGCACCTGAGTCAACATACCATACATCATTGCTTTCTTCTGCACTTGTCACAGAATTGTTCATGTGCTGCACCATGAACAAATGCTCATTTCTGTCATCACCCTGTCTGCTAGAAGATGCATAATTCCCTTGTTGCAGTTTTCCATTCATGATGTCATTCTGCTTTTTATAGTAGTCTTTAGCCATATGATCCATTTTACCACAGTAGTAGCATTCAACATTACTATTTGCATTTTGACCTCTTTGCCATCCACCACGACCTCTTTGGCTCCCCCCTGCCTCTAGAGTTACCACGTCCTCCTCCATAGGACTGGTTTTCTTGAGTTTGCTGCATATTCTGATTTCTGCCACGGCCTCCAAATCAGCCTCCTCTACCTCTGCCTCTACCTCTTCCAGCATTTGAGTAGAAGACAGCTTCTTTTGAAGTTCCTCCTGAAGAAGATGCACCACCATTTCTTTGCTCCTCAGAAATTAGAAGAGCAATCAGCTCCTCAAAATCAGGAAATCTTTCACGAACTGAAATGGATGTCCGAAACTGTGCATAATCCTTTCCTAGACCATTCAAGGTCACAGAAACTAAATCATCATCTTCCACTGGCGACCCGATGGAAGCAAGTGCATCTGCAATCTTCTTCACTTTCATGTGGTAGTCATTGATGCTCATATTTTCTCTTTGCACATTATGCAACTCTTGCTTGAGCTACATTTTCCTGGCTTGCGTATTTATGCTATACATTTTTAACAAAGTATCCCATGCCTCCTTTGGCGTACTTGCATCCTGAATATGCACAATCATAGAGTCTGAAATACTGATAGACAGCCAATACGTAACTTTCCTGGCTCTCTCATGCCATGTTTTGAATGCCTGCATTTGCTGCTGATTGGGAACATCAGGAAGAAGTGGTTCTTCTTCATTTCCTGCAACAAATTCCCAATATCCTTTTCCCATAAGGAAATTTGTCATTCTAAACTTCCATGCTTGGAAGTTGTTCTTGTCAAGCTTTTCAGTTACAATCTGTGAAAGAGAATCAGGCGCCATTACAGAATACTGCAAAAAATTCTGTCACTGCAAAGAACACAGCTTCAGCCTCACAAGGGCTAATCTGCAAAACTAGCGAAAGTGGTATTTGAACACACAGTCACTTCCTAGTGACGATTTTGCATCAACAGGTAACAGGGATGATTCTGTAACTCCCAATGTCTCTGTGCACAAGCATACGATGCAATTTCTACAGTAACTTTTCACCGACCTGTAGAACAGTGGCTGCACAACATAAAACTGGGCCTTTTTCTGAGTACGTGCAGAAAACTTCCGCCTCCAAAACAGGCCCCGAAATGGCCTCAAATCAAAAAAAGAAGGTCGCCAAGGGCTAAAGCCCTATCCCGCAGCATATACTACCCTCTTGCTTCACCGCGAAGGGCGTCTCAACCTGAGACAATGCACTCCTGCACTTTCCGACTGTGCTACCTGCAAAGATCTGCTCCCAAAGCAGAAAATGAAAGCAACACTGCTCCTCTTACCAGAACACCACGAGCTTGGCTTGCTTTCTTGAGCTCCTTACCACGAACAAGGCTCTGATACCATGTTAAGATTGTGGGAGAGAAGGAAGGAGTCTCGCTTGAAGCTTTCTTGCTTGCACAATGGGGAAAGACACACAAGGGTGGAGGCTGAAAACAGTTTTCCTCTTCTTAGTTGTGTAAGCCAAAAGAACTCAAGTACAAAGAAATAGGAGAACCCTCTATATGGGTCTCAAACCAAACTCAACTAACTAAGGTGGCATACTAACTGAGCCACGAACTAGAGTCGATAAGGATAGCTATCATGTAGCTATTATTCATGGGTGGTGTACCAACCGCGTCTGCAACTGACAAGTCGGTGACATAAATACACAACGATCACCCTGGCGTATCACGAGTGGAGCTCGATATCTCAACATGACCAATATCTGAATATTGGAACTTGGGTAAACCTGTAACAAGCTGTTTTTTCTACATAATTTGCAGCCTTTGCAAATTCGCATGCCCGACTCTCTTTTGCCAAATTTCCAAATCTCTGATAGTGCTAGAACCATGGGCAAACATAGCTGAATTCAGCTTTGGCAAAGTAGCATCAAGAGTAAACATTCTGCCATTCATGTGACCGCGCTGGAGCGGAAGCTAACCTGAGCTCCCAAATCGACCTACGGCTGATCAGAGACGATTACACCGAGCTTGGACAGAAAGAGCTTGTAGAGTCTCTCTGTATGTATCTCAGATGCCATGGTAATGTAGATAATGAACTGCAGCTCTCCTAAGAATGCATGGGACATTTTGGTCAAGTACTATGGCACAACCACAAGTGCCAGGAAGATACAGTTGAAGCAGAAGTTCAACAACATGGAGAGAAAGAGCATATCTATACATGATTATGTCATGGAGGTTAAGACCATTGCGGATTAGCTAGCATCTATTGGTTCACAGGTTGAAGATAAAGACATGGTTGCTGTGACTTTGAATGGCTTGGGGCCTGACTATAAGTCTTTTGACACTTTTGTGTCTGTGAGGGCTGAAATGCCTGATTTTAATGAGTTGGTTGCATTGCTTATACGTGAGGAGGTTAAACTTGGCTTGGCTACAGGGTCAAGCAGTTCTAAAAACAAGGATGCAGTTTTTTATTCGAATCAGTGCGGCCATGGCAGCCGTGGTAGAGGCTATGGATTTGGCAGAGGAGGCCAGCAAAATGCATCCTATGGCAATAATAACCAGCAGGTATCAAACACAAGAGGTGGTGGAAACTTTAGAGGCAGGGGGAGATCTAGCCCTAGAGGCAGAGGCTCCCGGCAATAGCAGCGTCCATCTGACAATCCGAATAAGGATAAGGATTGTCATTACTGCGAGAAGTATGGTCATATTGCCAAGGACTGCTGGAAGAAGCATGGCAATCAGAAAGACAAACAACGTGGACACTTTGCTACGTCTAGTCAGGCAGATGATACTTCAGGAGATAGATTGTTTGCCATGCAGTATGTAAAAGACAGAGCTGTATTTGTCGATACTGCTCCGTAATCATGTCGGTATAATGCTTCATCATGTCCTTAACCTCGCCAAGAACATTGGAAGGACTCGACTCATAGCCTTGGTCATTATCATGCCGCTCCATCGGTCTAACAATTCGATTAGGCACTGGTTGTTGAGCCACAGGCATGGTATTAGAATTGACCGCCTGGCCTCCACCATTTGGAGCCATTTGACTGCCCGTAGGCATCGCCATGCTAGGGGGAGCTGGTAATAAAGGGACATTCTGCATCATGTTTCCTCTCCCATTAGGGTTAGCCATCGCTATCCCTTGACCACTACTGCCATTGGCTATTGCCATATTGTTTCCCAATACTAAACCCATATTCGAATTGCCTCGCGAAGCATAGGCTGCTTGTAGTCGGGATTCCACCTCTTGTGCTCGTGTATTTCTCTTGGAACAAATGGGCTCTCTAGAGTTAGTCTCGTGACAATCCGTCAATACCAGTGTGTTCCTGGCAGTGAAGAACCCCCTATTACGCTGTTGGATCGCGAAGGACCAGCCTCTGTTGATGAAGGACCACCCGAGAAGTTTCTTTGAAAGTGGTTTTTCTTCTCAGAGATAACAAAAAGTAAAATTCTCATTAAGAATAAGCTTAAGAGCTTTATTGAAGCTTAAACTTTACTTAAGCTTTTGAAATTTCACAAATGAAGGTGGGAGGACGAACTGAATGGCATTGACTGCGACTAGGACATACTACCGTCCTGTTGCGTTGATTTGAGAAAAAGTTAAGCTTTTTCTGTAAAACTTCAAATTTCTAAGTTTCTAAAGCTTCAAAACTCAATATTTAAGTTCCTCCTTAGTAGGCGTTCACACAGAGCTAATCCCGAACCGATTCTGCAACTCTAGTAAGCCCCTGTTTGTGCCTGCATTCTGACAGAGCCAAATTCCAACAAATAGATTGCTATACGCAGTCTACACGGACGAAGTAAACGCTTGGAAGGAGACTGTGACGTCAACTTCCATAGTCGCAAAGAAGAAAGATTTTTTTAAAAAAAGAGCAAGCCTTGTAAACCTGACCTTGAGCTATGCTCATCTCGCTAACAAGATTTCGAGCGTGTGAGGTTGTTTGAAATTTTGCATGATGACCAATCAAAATATGGAAGATTTTATGGCCGAATGTGATTTACCAAAACCAACGATGGAGCAAAAATTGGACCTAATTATGATACAGCTTCAAGAGAAACGAAGAGCATATCAAACTTTGCAAGCTTAATTGCCCACTCTTCAACGATCTACTGCCGATCAAGATGGACTGCAACCTGAAGATGTTATATGACTCACGATCGATGAAAACTTGAAGCACAATCTATTCGGAAAGAAGCCAAGATAAGTAAAAGAAATTTCAAATTTTGTACTTTCAATGGGTTACACGATAGAAAGACTGTTCTTGCTTTTATCAGTCAGTTTGATGATTATTTCTATGAAGAACAGTATATCGAAGAAGATAAACTCAAGTGTGTCACTAATCATTTAGTGGACAAAGCATTGCTATGATGGATTGTTGTCCGCAAAAGCATTGATTGTCCTACTACTTGGGAGACCTATCAAAAGAAATTTTTGCAGAATTTTCTTCCACCTCAATTCCATGAAAAAGCAATCAAACAGTGGGATCTTCTACAACAAAGAGATCGCGAGCCTATTTCACAATATACCGAGCGTTTCTAGAATGCTTTATTGCAACTTTAAATGCTCAAAGATATACCTGAGGCGACCCATAAGTGCAAGTTTATGTCTGGTTTGCTTAGTCACTTCTATGTGGAAGTGAACATGTTCAAGCCAATGACTCTAGAGGATGCGATTTCCTTGGCCCATGATACTGAAGACAAAATTCGAGGATGAGAGAAGTGGCCACAACAATTCTCAAATAATGGTAACTTCGGTACAAAGCAATTCAATTCTAACTTTCGAAGATTCAATCAAAACTGCTTTGTTCCATCTTCATCCCGTAAATCTTGGACACAACCCCCTGCTTTACCATCAAACACAAATCCAAATCCTAAGCCATATTTCCAGCCAAATCCCAACATTCCTAAAATTCCCGCTATTACCAATAATGTTTCTAAAGCCAAATCCAAAGTCTGCTATAAGTGCCATCAACTTGGACATCTAGCGATTAATTGTTAATCCAAAAAGCCAACTGTTCACATCAACTATTTGGAAGTGACTGAAGATGAAGACCATCAAGAAATTCCAGATTTCACGAAAGATGATGACGATATCAACACTACTTCAGATACTTTACCAAGTATGCCAAATTCCCATTCTTTATTAACGATGAAATGCTTTGTGCATGGTAAAGAAAAGACAGTTTTACATGATGACGGGAGCACATACGATTTTATTTCTGCAAAATTGGTTAAAGAATTGAATTTTCATACTATTTCGACTCATTATCCCATCAAGGCTGCATTCTTAGGCACTAGATACAATGAAACACAAAAAGTGCATGACTTAGAAATTAAAATTAGTGATTATGCTGAACATAGAAATTTCTTAGTTGTGCCTCTGCAATCTAGTGACATTATCTTAGGAATGCCTTGGCGTCATCAATATAATCCTAATATAGATTATTCCACTCATTCAATGAAGATTCGGTTTAATGAAAAACAAATCACATTGCATGGTATGCATACCCTCGATAATTTTTCATTGCTTAGTCATACACAAGCTAAACGTGCATTAAGAAAATGTAGCAAATCCTACTTAATATGGGTGAATGAAATTGAAGTTAAGAAAAATAAGATGCATCCTAGGCATGCACAATTTCTTTCACAATTTAAAGATTGTTTTGCTACTGACTTACCACCTGGTTTACCACCTACACGTCTTGAAGATCATAAAATAGACTTAATTCCTAGATTACAACCACCATGTAAAGCACCTTATCGACATAATCAAATTGAGTAGAAAGAAATTCAAACCCAAGTTGAAGAATTGTTAACCCAAGGACTCATCAGGCCCTGTAGTTCTCCATTTGGTGCACATGTCCTATTAGTTAAAAATAAAAATAACACCTATAGGATGTGCATTGATTATCATGCCCTAAACAAGATTATTGTCAATAATAGATATCCGATCCCTAGGGTAGACAACCTCATGGATAAGGTACAAGGGGCCACAATATTTAGCAAGATAGATCTTAAATCTGGATACCATCAAGTACGATTGGACATATCTGATATTTTCAAAACTGCATTTAGAACACAATTTGGACATTATGAATTCCTTGTTATGCCTTTTGTCTAACTAAAGCACCAGCCACATTCAGTCATATGATGAATCACATATTTTTGAAGCATCAACATTGTGTAATTGTTTTCTTTGATGACATATTGGTTTTCAATAAGAATGAGAATGAGAATCAATTATATGCTAATCCTAAAAAGAGTGAATTTTTCCAAACCCACATTAAATACTTAGGACATATTGTTTCATCTGACGGTATTAAAGTTGATCCTAAAAAGATAGAAACAATTTTGAATTGGTCGATACCTTAAAATGTGCATGAATTGCGTTCTTTCTTAGGTATTGCTAGCTTTTATAAAAAATTGTGAGAAAATTTTCATTGCTTGCATTGCCTTTGACAAAATTATTAAAGAAAGATATTGGGTATCATTAGTCTGATAATCAGCAAAAGTCTTTTGATTTACTAAAACATGCCTTAACACATGCCCATGTATTGCAATTATCTGACTTTAATAGACCATTCTTCCTAGTAGTCATTGATGCTAGTGGATCTGGAATAGGAGCTGTCCTTATGCAAGATTCACATCTCATAGCCTACTCTAGCTACAAACTTAAACCATCTGAACTCAAGTATTCTACCTATGATAAGAAATTGCTAGTAATAGTACAAGCTTTACGTCAATGGAAATACTATTTAATGGGATCTGAATTCATGATTAAAACTGACTAACAAAGTATCAAACATCTCCTTAGTCAGCCACAAATCTCTGACCATCATATTAAATGGGCTACCTTTATTCATAATTTTCATCCACTTATCCAATATCAACCCGGAAAAGAAAATGTTGTTGCTGATGCCTTGAGTAGAAGACCAACTATTCATAATATCTCTATGATATCTTTTGATTCCCTCAATCCTATGAAAAATACCTATGACCAAGACCCCAGTTTTCAAGCTGATTGGAATAAATTAGTTGCAAATAACTGGATTCCAATTGATTCATTGTCTTATGCTGATGCATTTATATTTTATGAGAAAAGGTTATGTGTAAAAGCAATATGGTTTGTTAATGCCTTTACCAATTCCAGAACGACCATGGGAACATATTTCAATGGATTTTATTACTGGTTTGCCTAACACTCAAGCTAATCACGATATGATTTGGACTATTGTAGATCGGTTTAGTAAACAAATATTTTTCATTCCATGAAAGAAAACATTAACTACATCTCAAGCTGCTCAATTATTTTTGAAAATTGTTTTTACTAGCCATGGTTTGCCAAAAGTTATTATTTCTGACCGAGATTCTAGATTCTGCAATAATTTTTGGACTACTTTGTTTGCCAATTTAGGAACAAAGATTGATTTTTCATCTGCATTTCATCCTGAAACAAATGGGCAAACAGAAGCTACAAATAGTACAATCTTGGATCTTTTACGTGCATACACAATTTCAAAACTACAAACATGGAATACACACTTGCATTTACTTTAGTTTGCTTATAATAATACTCCACATACAGCTACATAGAAAGCACCTTTTGAAATCATTTATGGCCATAGATTGCCTACGCCTGTTACATCATTGTTAAACAAAGTTAAAGCTGCTGATGATATTGCCAATATGCATGCTACTATTTTTTATGAAGTTAAAGATATGATTGCAAAAGCCGAGTTCTTTGTTCTTGGGACCTTTCGGCGCTCGCTACGTACGCATACATCATCCAATTTGCACACCAAAAGTACTTTTTTATATTTATTGATAATTATTCTCATATCTAGACTTATCCTATTAAGTAGAAATAAGACATTCTAGCTACATTTTTTAATGCTTTGTTGCTCTTATTGAGAATAAATCTGGATGTAAGCTGAAATGCCTAAAATCTAATAATGGGGGTGAATATGTCTCTAAGGCATTTGAGTAGTTTTATGATGAATGGGATATTAAGTGTCAGTTGATTGCCGCCCCATACACCCCACCCCAAAATGGTATTACAAAGCATATGAACATGACTATTCAAGAAAGAGTCCGTAGTATGCTTCGTTAGGTAGGCTTACCCTATATTTTTGGGCTGAGGTAGTTACTATTACCATGTATCTCATTAATAGATCCTTGTGTATTGCTCTTAGTTGCTAGGTTGCAAAAGAGATATGGTTTAGAAAACCTTTGTTATATGCTCATTTGAGGGTCTTTACATGCGAGGTTTTCTACTATATTTCTAAAGGCAAGCACAATAAGTTGGATCTGAAGTCTGTTAAATGTATCTTTCTTAGATATGGGGATGCAAGTGAGATGGCTATTGCCTTTGGGATCTATAGACTTAGAAGGTTATCCATATCCATGATGTGATTTTCCATGAGGAGAAGCTGCATAAGTAGCCTGAGTAGGTAGTTGAGGTATGCAGGGCAGTCTCTTAGGAGGAGCCTCCTATTATAATATAGTTAGCTAGACAACTTCCAATTGATGATGTAGTGGCCTAGGGTCTGTCAGTTATTGTGCAAGATCATGCTGTTGGACAGAGAGGACATGCCATACTACAAGCCCCATAGCCAACTTTGAGATGCTCTATTAGAGCTTCACATCTTGATCTCTATTAGTCCTTTATGGATTATGTCATGGTGATAGACTCTATTAAACAACTTACCTATGAGGAAGCAATATGTAGAGGTGATTCTCATTCTTGGGAGAGGGCTATGCAATGTGAGTTTGATTCACTACAAAAGAACTATACATGGGACTTAGTTTCTTGCATGGCCGATGGGAAATGTGCATTGCCATGTAAGTGGGTGTACAAGTTGTAGAGTACCCCTAGTCACCCAAAGCTAGTATATAATGCTAGATTGGTTGCAAAGGGCTTCAAGCAAGAGCATGGTGTTGACTTTGATGAAGTCTTTTCTCCTGCAATTAAGATGACTACCTTGAGTTTGGTCTTGGCCTTGGTTGTTTAGCTAGATTTGGGCTTTATTAGATGGATGTTAAGATAGCTTTCTTATATAAGGACTTGCATGATGAGATTTATATGCAATAACCTAAGGGCTTTGCTGAGAAAGGTAGGAAACACCTAGTATGAAAATTGCAGAATAGTCTTTATGGGATCAAGCAAGTACCTAAGGAAGAGTGGTACCATAAGTTTGATGCTTTTATGCATTTGCAAGGGTATTCCCATAGTAATAGGGATCTATGATTATACATGAAGAAGGCACGTAATGTTAGTCTTATTATCTTGCTGTCTTATGTTGATAATATGATTATAGCTGGGAGTGCTCGTGCAAAGCTGGATGCTTTAAAGAGTCAACTTAAGGAGAGCTCTAAGATGAAGGACATGTGACATACCTCACACATACTTGGTATGTGTATTACACACAACTGCTCTCATGGACTTCTCTACTTATCCCAAAAGAAGCACATACACAAAGAACTTGAGCAGTTTCATATGTAAGATGGTAAGCCTATTGGCCTTTACCTTCAAGCAAACTGTTCATGATCAGATGATGATGAGAGGGCTGAGATGACCAAGGTTCCATATGCATTTGTAGTGGGTAGTTAACTCAATGTACGCCATGATAACTACTCATTCTGACATAGCGTTTGTAGCACAAGTTATCACATGGCTACATCTGACATGTGGCATTGGGATGCCATGGAGTGAATCATAAGATACTTGAAAGGCACAATAGATATATGCATTTGCTATGGCACCCAAGATATAGGAGTCATGGGTTACACTAAGTCAGATTATACAAGACATATAGATAGTAGGAATTCCAACTCTGGGTATGTCTTTACCTATGCTAGAGGTGGTATCTCTTGGATGTCTTGGGCGCAAAAATACATAACCTTATCTACTACTAGTGCTGAGTGCATTATAACCACAAAGGCTTGCAAGGAGGCCCTATGGTTAGGCCATCAATAGTTGCATATCTTAGTATGCAAATGACTCTTGCACTACATTCGGATTCTATGAGTGCTATTCAGTTGTGACTAAGAATCTAGTTGTCCATATGAAGACAAAGTACATTGAGGTGCGTTGTCACTTCATTAGGGAGGTGGTAGAGAACAAGTCCATTGAGCTTATCAAGATACATACATATATGAATCCTGTATATTTTCTCACTAAAAGTTTCTTAGCGAAATGTTTTGCTATCCTTAGAAAGTTGATGGGTGTAGGATGAGATAACGTGTTTCCTCATCTTGTTGTACTTTATGTACATGTTGTACTTTTCTCTTTTTTCTTTTACTCCTCATTGAGGCACATTCAACTTTAAGTGGGAGGTTTAAGAGGGGTAAATGCGCTTGTACCTAGCTGTCCATATTTACTCATTGCACACTATAGATGCACACTTGTACACTAGAGGTAGCAGGCACCCATCACTATCACTTCATTCTTTATTCTTTCAATGACTATTGAATAAGGGAGGAATAGTCACACATTGTGACTATTGGAGTTCCCACGTATTGTGTGTCTCTCTATCATGCATTCTAGAAGTTCTCATAAATCTTTATGGTAATGTTGTTTTACAAGAGGGATTAGCACATGTACAAGACACACATATGTTGGTTGCATTGATTGCTATGGTTGATGCAATAGTCTTACAAGACTTATACAAGCATTATTGAATTTGTATAGTGGTGAGTATACATAGCCACTCTCTTAGGAGTAGCAATCAATTATTTCTCAATCACATGCTTATCATGAGCACCATGGACATCAGTATGACTATTCTGTTGTTGATCTAGATAGTGATGATGTGGGAAATTTTTTGTCTAAAGCTAGTAGAGCTAAACACTTAACTAGTGACCAAATCAAATAATTGCATGCTCAAGGGTTTTGTTATAGATGTGTTGAACTAATGTGCTACAATCACAAAGATATATGTAGAGCAAAGAATACAAAAGTATTATTGGTAATTGAATATTCAAATGAAGAGGATGAAGATAGTCATGTTGAGGAAAATTTGATGCAAATCAAGAGGAACATAAAGGGTTTAAAGTAGCAGTCTATGAAGCTTTTGAAGATTTTGTTGCCCAGTTACTTGAGGACTAATACGAGGAAGCTTATGCAGATCATGACTTGCTTCTGCTTGTGTGCTTCTACTCAAACTCTACCTTTCAGACCTTCCTCTCACCATAAGTGCATTGAAACTCTTTGATCCTACATTGTTCTTTCAATTTTCCTCCTTAGTGAGCAAGCTACTCTCAACATTAACACTCATAAGACCACATGTAGTGGGTGTGAAATTACTAATGATAGTTTTGAAAGTATCCAAACTCTTAGGTAAGGTGACTAATAAGAACATGGTCTTTATTGAACTACGAAAGACAATCTTCTAAGATGTCAATTGGCTGAAAATAGTGTTAAACTCATTGAGGTGATTAGACATAGAAGCCCCCTCTTCCATGCAAAGATCAATGAGTTTTTTTACCAAATAAACTTGTGAGGATGCATTTTCTTCTTCATACAGATCATCAAGCTTTTTCATACACCATATGCACATGCTATGTCTTTTATATTAAAATACATGAACTTTGAGAGTGTCAACATAATAGTACAGCATGCCGACTCATCCAATTCCTCCCATACATTTGTATCCATGTCCTTAGGCTTAACCCCACTGTGTATGATGACTTAACTTGCATCTTTTAGACCAATACATCATATATTTGCTCTATCTAATATAAAAATTTTGTACCATTAAGCTTTTCAATGTTGAACAATGCATTCTTTGAACTTGATGAAGAAGCCATAATGATAAACATACATCTTTATAACAAAAACAAAAGGATATACCCAATTGTAAGCTCAAAATAGATTAATGGAGTGCAAACGAGTATCCTACAAAGCCAAGAAACATCTATCCAAATATCAAATCAACATAAATATGATGTAAATATGATATTTTAGCACTCCCAAAGGCATACAATTTTTCTACAAGTTGTCTCGAGTATTTCGACTATGTGTCCCAAGTATATCAACTATCTTCTAAGTATAAAACAACTGGAGACCAAGTACATGCAAATTGCCTTCACAAATCAATTTCAGCCCACATAATCTTTACAAAGTGAGCACAAATTAGCATATGAAATCCTCCGAGATAACAAAGTCATCAAAATCTTTGTGCAATCCAAAGTCAAGAGTAATTCGGGAGCTTCCCAGTGTAAACTACTCACGTACAGACTAATGCTTAAATAATAACGAAAGGCTTTTGTGATAAAATGGATGTTATATAGCTTCTAGATAATGAAAAAATGTTAAAAAAATGGTATAAGCACCCCGATTGATAAAAATGCATCAACACAAATCATTTTAAACATCAATAGCCTCATCGTGCATCCAAATTAGTGGTACAATCCATAAACATCATGATCTTTGCAAATCATCAAGTCTCTCTCTCTCTCTCTCTCTCTCTCTCTCTTTGTATTTCCTTGTTACAGACACAAGTAGACCCCTTGCTTCGAAACAAGTAGAGTATGAGATTAAGCAAGCCCCTTGCTAGATCCAAGTTGACCCCTTGCTCAAATCCCTTGTTTCTTAAAAACAAGTTGACATTGTGCTTAAGCAACCCTTGTGCTTGCATCAATATTGGAGCAGAAGCTTGAATCCTCACACTCATATTGAAGAGCACACAACGAGAGGAACACAAAGAACTATATTACCAATCAATAAGAGTATAAATCAACTCGCAATCACAAGTGCAAGGTAGAGGGAAATGAGCTACAAAAATCACAATCTTCTCTTCTCTTCACACACTTTAGATAATGATAATGATGCTTAACCTAGGGTTTTTGGACTATATACCTAGGCTTCAAACTAACTTCTTTGGCCTACACTTACGTCTGACACTAGCCTAGGCTTTTACAAGTTGAAAGCACATTGGCCCCGTCTTAGTTGTTTGAAATAACATTCCTATTTTGAGAGCAATAAGCATAAAATCAGCTCCACAAAAAAGCTTCTCCACTTATTATGGGCTATTATCAAGATGAACCTATGGGAAAGGTTATGAGACTTGTGCTTCCTCAAACACATGGGTTTCCTAAAATTATGGAAATGTAAAAAATAAAGGATTTTTCTATGGCAAAACTAATCGTGGAAAATGTCCCTTAGTTTTAGGAACAATTTTGAGAGCTTGTAAAAGTCCTATAAGAACGACTTTCCATGAGCAAAAGTCTCCGCAACGATGAGCTATGGAAGGGGCTACTACAAATATCGAGTCCTCATGTTTGATTGCCAATTTCACACATTGTTGACTTGTAGGGTAGACTTTTGACACAAATATTCATGATTATAGGAAGGAAATGGTGTTGATATACTCTATTTGGTAGTATAAGACTTTTGGAGGTTGCTGTGGAGAGAACCTCCGCTTAGTACATCATGTAAAGAAAGATTATTACAAACTGCCCTGGACATTTTTGTAGAAATGATGGAGATTGGAGTTCATGTGAAGGCGCTTTAAGAAAGATTATTACAAATTGCCCTGGACATTTTTGTAGAAATGATGGAGAGTGGAGTTCATGTGAAGGCGCTTTAAGAGTCTATAAGCTAAATTGTAAAAATTTAAGGGGTATTTTTCGAATCTCCAGAAAATTGAGGCATTTTGGTAAAATATCGACTCTATATATACGGCATGATTCTAGCCGGTTTGTCGAGCTTCAACCCCATTATATGTAGTTGGATTTGGATGCTTTTTCTGCATCAAGAATCGAACAGGTCAACTCGATCATTCCGTTGGTTGGGCCTGCGGCCCTGCCTGACAAGACACAAGCGCTGCCTCGAAGCGGATCTTCATGGAAGAACACAGGATTTGCCATAATGCACACAACATGATAGTGGTTTATCGCCCGAGTCCTGCTTAACTGTCCACTTCATCCTCCCCTTCGTTTATATCGATCTTGTCATGCCTCCTTACAAAACAGAAATTGAGTGCACTGCTTACTGCAGGTATGCGAATCTTCGATCTGCTGCCTAATGACCCATCATGTCTGTCTAGATTCATCTTTCTCAAATCACGAAACTGTACAATAACAAATACCAAGATGACCATAAATTTGGAGGGGAATATCATATCCTTACTTCTCTTTTACCAGAAAAAGATGATTTTGTGCTACTTTTAATGGAACCATCTTCTTGGACATATCTACCTTACAAGAATAGGCTACGTGGATTCATCTTTCTCAAACCAGAAAATTTACAATAGTACGCATCAAGATGACCATAAATTGGAGGGGAATATCACATCCCTACTTTCCTTTTACAAGAAAAGGATGGCTAGCATGCCTCAGTCTCGAGAGCTAAAGGGCTTCAGTCAAACTTTCATAGGCAAAATTGAAAACAACGGCATTTTTCTTCATATGAAAAAGTCATTGGACATTGTGTGAAACTTCCATGGATTTATGTATCATCCCAGCCGAAGAATCATATGTACATTGGGTCTCAATCAACTAGCAGTCATTCAAATTGGGTAGCTCATTTTTCTCTTGGAACTTATCAACTTGCAAAGCAGGGGTGGTAAAATGGGTTTGATATGATTACCACGGGGAAGATTTGCTGCCTTCTCTACTTGATGTTCATGTGGATATGAACCACAATTCATCTGCCTCAGCCCAAAGAAAATGAGGTAAACTCTTATTTGAGGATAGTCAATAGCCATCTTCATAGTGGCCTTGTTTTGTTGCTCCATGACACCATTCTTTGATGGTGTATTGGCAAACTGCCTTTGAATGCCTTGTGATGAACAAGAATGACCAAAAGCATGAGAAGTGAACTCAACACAAGATCGGATCTCACTCTTTGAAGACAATGGGTAGTTTGTCTCTCCACCATTGTAGTTCACCTTTGGGACCTCTCAAATGTCCATAGTGGGCAATGCCAAAGAGCTCCAAATTTGTTCAATGGCTGAGCGAGGGCCGTGAGTCTATACATTCCACCATCTTTTGGGCCGGTCTTAACTGGCTTGTTGAGCTATCTAAATTTGCCTCCTAAATTATCATAGCTTTCTGGCATTTTTTTTGGTTCATTAGACAGCCCCAAAAAGGCATTTCGCACTTTATATGACATATGGTACTTTTTCTGGGGCTAACATGTTCTATAAAGAGGGACTCAATATGTGCACACAATTTTAGTCCCTCTTGCCACATCTTGTGCCATCCCTCCATCATCATTATCATGATCATCAACCTTCTTTTCCAGCTCCACATGCTGCTGCCCAGCTTCATCAGTTGCTGCCAGTTCTACTGCCACCAATTGCTCCTGCCACCCTACCTTCTGGAGGTCTCCCAGCCACTGCGTTTCAGTCTGCAGCCCTTTTGCACTGGTTGCAAACATTCCTGAATCTCTGGAGTCCCCATTTTTGGTTCCATGCTGCTGTCCAGCTTTGTCTACACCATTTGTAGCAGTTACCTACTGTTAGACACTCTCCAAGTAGCTACATTTTTTGCTGCCAACTGCTCCATGACATCATATTCAACATCGACTGCTGTGTTTTCATCACCCTCAGCTCTAGTATACTGCATTGACATCCTCATTGGTGGTTTTGCTGCACTTGGGATCTGTTTATGGAGGATGACACTCCCCGACACTATTCATTAGTATGATCCCATGAGAGACAGTGATTCTTGAACAATCTTTGCTCTTCCTCCATCTGTATCATATTCATTTCATTCATTCTTTCGTTACTTCCTTCTTCTCTCCTTTTGTGTTCTTATGTGGGTTCATTGAGTTTAGTTGTGTTGGTACACTGTGTGTTTTCTTTGCAAATCCTAGCATATCTTCACATGGTATTAGGGCCGGTGCTCTTTAAAGACTATCTTTTGGCTATCACGAAAAGCTTGCTTTGCACAAGCCACATGTAGGTAACATAATGGGACAGACTCCTTCATCTTGGGATCCTATGATGACTATTTAGGCTGCTCCATTGATGCCTTGATGCTGAATTATGATCTTGATGCGGGGGAAAACACTCCATCATCATCTTCCACTTATCTTTTGTCTAAGTACCATTCACCAAAGCCCAACTCTCCTCCCCTATGTATTCCTTCTTCACAAGGTGCTTCTCAGAAGGGGCACTCAGTTGATGAGACTAATCACCTCCTAGTTGAGGGAGAACAAACCACTCAAGGTACAACCGGAAGCTCAAAGTCTTTATCTCAACTAGGTCTATTAGCAGGATTGTACAACCTTTTTTGTGTGAACTTCATTTTTTCTATGTTGCTCCCTTTGTCATTCATGAGTTGATTGTTAGTCATTGCAGAGATCCAAATTGGAAGCCAAATTGGATATAGAGAAAGCTTCATAAGTAGAAATGCTCTATGAGGTACACTCATACTTTCTATTTGTGAGTATGAGCTCGGTGCTTTGCATTCTCCCTTCCTACCTTTCCCTTCCAATTCAATTACACATTTAGTTTCTTGTAGATTAGAATTAAACATCTTCCTGTTGAGCTAAAACATGCTTTTTAGCTAATAAGCATTCTTAAATAGCCCCAAAACACACTTAATTAATGAGAAATCCTAAAACGGGGAGCGGTCCGAGAGAGTTTCAGTGGTCCCCCAAAAGCCCTAATTCTTTGGGGCACCCTTCAACATCTATAAATAGACAGGCTGTCTCTATTTAGCCTTATCCCTTCCATGTAGGTTTCTCACCCTTGTGTGTACATCTTAGCTATCAGTCTCCCACCACATGGCGGTCTAGCCTTCGCGACTGCTGCCATCACCTCGTTCTACTGCCGTGTTCTATTGTGGCGTTTTACTGCGGCGTTCTACTGTGGCATTTTACTACGGCATTCTACTGCTGCGTTTTACTGTGACGTTCTATTGCGGCATTCTACTGCTACGTTTTGCTGCTTCGCCCACATCATCAGGCATCATTCTCTGCAGTTGCCTAAGTCTCCTCACACTCTGGTGATTAGCATTTGGTGTTTCTCTCACTCTGACACTCTAACTGGTGGTCACAGCACTTGGGATCCATTTTCGGTGGATGTCACTCTCCAAGTTTCAACACACTGCTGTGCCCTTGAGTATTTGTACACTCTTACATTCATTTGCAGTATTCATTCACTTCAAAGTTGTGTTCTTCTCTTCCTTCTTTTGTTTGTGTTTGAGGTTTTGTGTTTGAGTTTTGAGTTTTGTGTTTAGGGTTTGAGTTTTGCTTTCTATGTCTGTGTCTGTCTCTTTGTGTTTCTGCTGAGGTCATACACTCTGTGTTTCCTCAGTGCAAACCCTAGCAATTTTCTTCACATGGTATCAGAGTTGGTGCCCTTGTAAAGAGTATCCTGCGGATATTGTGGAGAGCTAGTCTTTGTGCGAGGCACACAATACGACTCGTAACTGAATCACAATGTCCTAGACACCTTATTTTCCAGTTCCTATGATGTCCTATCAGGCTTCTTCATCATTGGAGGCCCTAAGACGACATTATGAACTCAGTGAGGACGGCACTTCACTTTCACCTTTACTTTCTTTTTCTACTCCTATTCGAGATTTCACTAACATGACAGAGGACTTGAGGAGTACTATCGCAACAAGTATGATAATGTTTACACCCCTCCTACAAGCTTTGCTACCACATTCAGACTGGTTGGTGAGGTTGGCCACCTCTCCGATCATGGAGGACATGCGGCATTTGAAGCGTCTGGCGATCCATCTCCATCATTTCAGCTAGGTCCAGTGTCAGGTTTGTACAACCCTTTTGAGTTGAATGAATCAAAACTCTTGTCTGTTTTTTCTTTTGATGTGCAGGATCCGGATGGCTTTGCATATGTGAACTTCAATAGAGGGGCCTCACGAAGCAGACAGAATTCAGGTACATCTACAGCTTCTATTTCATTTGAGCATGTAACGCACACTTCTCACTTCTCTCCCATCCCACCCTCTTTTATCTCCACCCTTCATAATTTCTCTTCATTCTTTCAAAATCTCGGATTACACTTCACATCCGCTTCACACACACTAGGGGTTGGATCTTCCATCTCCGCTCCTAGCACCTTTTCCTTCTCTACCCCATTCTCTACCTCTTTGCACCATGGTACTTTGTTAGGGGGAATGCTATTAAGAAACCCTTCACCCTTCACCCACACTTTGCATTTTTGCATTTCTATGTTTTGCGTTAAGGGTTTGCATTTAGGGTTTGCAGCCCCAAAAAGGGGCACTATCCTAGACTGACTATGCCTATTTATAGGCCACTCTCTCATTCATTCACCACGGCTGATTCATTCAGTCCGTTACCTCTTCTCTCCAGCCTCTCCACTACCCTCACACCCCTTCAGGAGGACATTGCGGTTCGTGGTTCGTGGTTGTCATCATCTTCCTTGTGCTACGACACCCTTGTTCCCTTGTATCACATTCACTCCATGATTCAGATCTTCATCATTCCATTCATCAGAGTTTCTTCTCTCTTTTCTTCTCCTCTCCATGTTTGCTGAGTTTACTGCATGTTCCTCCCCGCAAACGCTATTGTCTCGCTGGTACGACATCGTTTGACATGGTATCAAAGCCGGTTCTGCTCAAACAATGGCAAAGATTCTCCACTCTAGTGAAGGCAAAGACCGGTGGCGGGTTTGGCATCCACTTCTTTTCTTCTGCTGCATCAAAATCTCGTATTTGCAAGTTTCAACTGTTTTCAGCTTGCTGCCCACACCCCTTTCGCGGAGGACATCGCAGTCTCGGTTGTCCCTTGCTGTCATCTATAGTCTGGTACCTGTTTCTAGCCTTCCACCCGCAGTTTGCAGCTGTTTACATCAGAGCGACAATTGCTAATCACTCTCCATTCAGAAAACAATCTCGTTTTTGCAGATTTTAGGTATTTCAGCTTGCTGCCCACACCCCAAACGCGAAGGACATCGTGGTCCAACCTGGCCATTGCAGTCTAGAATAATCTGGCGCCTGTTTCCAGCCTATCACACACTGTTCGGAGCTGATTTCAGTATATTGACTGCTGCTGTTGTTTTTTTCTTGCGTTTTTAGTATTTCTCTCTCCTGCAGGTTGTTTTGCCTGCGTTTTTAGTCTTTCTCTCACCTACTGTCTATATTTTTGGTCTTTCTCTCTCCTGCACAGGTTGTCCTGCCTGTGTTTTTAGTCTCTCTCTCCTCACATGCGTTTTCTACTGGTTGCAATCTCTTACTGCTGGTTGCATCCTTCTCCCACTGGCAGCTCACTTCCAGCCCTTCCACTGCTCTCCCATCCCTTGAGGCGGACATTGCGGTTCATGCTTCACATTGCCCTCACATCCCTTGAGGCGGCCCAGGATCTTCAGGTACCATCTAGATTGGGACCTCGGAGTTTTAGCTATGACTTGGTGATGAGGCCTTCGTATTCCTTCCAACATGGATGCGCGGAGCTAGTGGCTTCTCTCCCGAGGTTGAGTTTCGGGTTCTCCAATTCACTCTATCTACTGTTCTTTACTACAGGTTCCCTTTGCGGTGGAAATCTTGGATCTTAGGGGTCCTCTACATCTTCTTGTCTTGGTCACTTGGTCAGCATGGAGCCACCTCCTGAGATTGAGTACGGGCATATCCTTATGGTTCTCGGCACCACACAAAGTCCGACATTTCTCCTATGCATTGCATGTTTTCATCATCTTTGTACTAGGGTGCTTGGGCAAGTGAACAATTTCCCCACGAGGGACACTCTCCAAGTGGCACTTGTTGCATGAGCATTCTTCAGCATGTAGCATTGCATCTCCACCTCACTCTTCTCTTGTTCCCCTAACTACATCCGTCAATGGAGAGCCCGCAATGCCACAATCAATGTTGAGTTGATGCAGGGATTGGTTCCTGAGTTTCACTCTTAGTTACAGCACTTCCCGCTCGTATTAGAGTGTTGGAGTCACCTTCTCGACCGTTATGCAGCCCGCGGTCGGATTCAGCGCATAAATCTCAACTTTGAGCTTCAAGAGTTTTCTATTAAGGAAGGAGATGATCTGAAAGTCAAGCTGGCTGAATATAGATGGTTACTTGCCGAGTTCGCCACTACTGGCTCTCCAAAGTCAAACGACGATCAGGTTACATTATTCTTGAATAAGTTGCCCAAAAAATACTTCAATTTCAGTCAGCACATCATCTCATAGCCTCGATTGCCAACCTTCAATGAGTTTGAGTGCCAGTTCTTGCATTACGCGAGGCTGCATGATCAAGTCCATAAGAAATCCTCACCACTATCTTATTTAGAGCAGAGGGGGTTGGTTGCCTCTTCTTCGGGAGGGAAAACCAACAACGGCAAGAACTCGCAAGATGTGAAGGCAAGCCAATCAAAGGGTGACTCCTCTTCCTCAGATGGAACCAAAGAATCTAGACCTATCTAGTAGTAACTCCCTAAGAAAAACCGGCTTTGCACACATTGCTAGAGAGCAGGCCATGTGGACAAGGAGTGTCACTCCAAGGCCCAAGGTCTTCCACCTAAAAAGCCTCAACAGACCGCTGTGACTGCACAGTCCAGTGGGGCTACTCCTTCTGCTCCTGCTTCATCTGCTCCTTCAGCACCCGTTGTTACTGCTGGACATGTGGCCCGAGCATAGTCTCAGCAGATAGTCTCTTTCACTACCCCTGAGGGACTTCACCAAAAATCTTCTTATAACTCTACCTTTCACTTTCCTATCCTTATGTGCTAGGATCCGCTCAAGAACTAGAATCTCATCTAATTCCTCTACTTCAGACTGTTCCTCTTTAACCATATCTTCTTGCACTTCACCAATAAAAGGCCTCAATAGGCTCACATGGAATGCATTATGAATTTTCCAATTCTCTGGCAATTTCAGCCTATATGCTACGTCATTGATCTTCTCTGAGACTTGAAAAGGGCCATAGTAACGCATACTCAGCTTTGGAAACAAATGTTCCTTGCCCTTCTATTTTCTCAAACGTGCCTTTTCAAAATGCAATAAGACCCAATCATCCTTTTTGAACAAGAGCTCCTGACGATGACTATCAGCAGCTCTTTTCTGTTTAGTTTGTGGCTTTTCTAGGGCATACTTGACTTCTTTATATGCTTCTTCCTATTCTTTTACATAACGATCTGCTTCAAAGATGTTATCTTTTGTTTGCAAAATGGGAGGCAATTTCTTTCCACCTTCCACAATCTCAAAAGGTGCTTTGCCAGTAGATGAGTGCTTTGTATTATTGTATGCATACTCAACCAATGGCAAGTAGTGTTCCCAAGAAGTCTTATGATTTGAAACATAACACTTCAGTAGATCTAAAATAGTCGAATTTGCTTCTTCAGACTGTCCATTAGTTTGTGGATGGAAAAAAGATGAAAATTTCAGCGTAGTGCCCATGTTTTCAAACAATGCTTTCCAAAATAAGCTAGTCATTCTTGGGTCCCTATTACTCACAATTGATTGTGGCATTCCATGGTACTTGAAGATATTTTGCATAAATAACTTTACCATGTATTCTGACTTAATCTTTTTCCTTACAGGAATGAAATGTGCATGTTTGCTGAATTTGCAAATGATAGTCGAGATTCCATTATTCCCTGAAGAAGTTCTTGGAAGATCAAAAATGAAATCCATGGCAATACTTTCCCATGGTCTTTCTGGAATAGGCAGTGGTTGCAACCCTGGTGCCTTTTGTCTATCAAATTTGACCTTTTGGCATACAAGGCAAGTTCTGACATATGCATCAACATTAGATCTTAAGGCTGGCCAATAGAAGAAAGTCTCTACCGCTTTGACTGTAGCATCAATACCACGATGTCTTGCATACGGTGGAGTATGACTTTCCAATAAAACTTTTGGCCTTAACTGTTTTGTAACGCATAGTCTTCCATGCATCATGATAAAGCCTTCTTTGAACACATAATGATCATGATGTTGGCCATTGATCAATGGTTCATAGATTTCAGAGAAATCTTCGTCATCAACATTGGGTCAAAGGCTCTGAAATTTTCAAAGGAACAATTTTGTCTTCAGTGGCTATCTCAAATTCTTAACCATTTGAGAGATTTTGAGTAGAAAGTTTAGAAGTTTCTTTCTCTAGAATAGTGACATGTGGCATCTAGAAGAGGACATGTGTCATTTTGAAGAGACAAGTGTCCTTACACTTATCATTTTCAACAAAGTGTTTGTGATTTGTAGTCTCTACTTTTCACTTTTGAGCACCCAAGCCCCACACCTATATATCGAAGGTCTCTCTCTTCATTTGAAACAAGCTCTCATATTGAAATTTCATCTGTATGCTTTGTACTCTCCTATCTATCTCTCATCCAAGAAAAACTTTCTACTTAGCTTGATCTAATCCAAGCACTAAAAAAGAGAATCAACTTGTTACTCGGAGTTTGCAGAAATTAGAGTTTTAAAACTCTAGTTTTCAGAATTGCAGCAAATGAACCCTTTTGGGGGCCAGTTCCCCTCTCAATGTGGTGTCAACCTCTCTCTCTCTCTCCCTCCCGTGATGGATTTGGACTCCTTCATGGCATCATGGAGTACCATTGCCTTTTCCATGATGGATTTGGACCCCTTCGTCACATCGTGGAGTACGAGAACCAGAGATGCCTAGGTCTTTTCCTCTTGGAGCTCGAGAGGCGCCGAACTGCACTACTGCGAGACAGGAGGCCAGCTCACCCAGAGGGACATACACAGAGAGCAGTGACAGACTTTTTCTATAGAGCTGACCCTACTGACACTACCAGCCTAGCAGAGACAGAGCCACCCTGCCAGATACCTTACAGGCCACACCATAGAGTCACATTGGATAGAGCCATTTCCCTTCGTCAAGCATGACGACCGCGTCTACCAGAACCACGTCCGAGGAGCCCACACCACAGGTGGATTAGAGCCATTATTACGAGACACTGAAGACTCATCACCAAGCATATCAATAAAGCCGCTAGGGATCGCATCATAGCTGAGATCATGTGCAGATCTTGAGATCAGCTATAGCCCATAGTCTCCACCACACTTTTGTACATGGTTCTATCAAATCTGGTTCTCTTTCCTTTCCTTTCCTTTTCTATCGATGGAACAACACTACACATGGTTCAACCCTAGTATAGTCCCATCGTATAGTTATTTTCAGAATTGTTTCATAGGCCACCTACTTATTTGTAATGTTATCTTTACCTTACTGATGAGATGACATTAGACGTGGATGTACTCTGGATTTTGTCTCATAGGCCACATTGGCCTTATGTAGACGTTAATATATCTTTCTTTCTTTCTCTCTCTCTTTTTCTCTCTTCTAATTTTCACGGTGAGAATTGATCAAGTTGGTTAAGTTCAAAGTATTGCCATTCTCACATTCTTTCCCACACGTATATAGTGCCAATTAATAGGCACAAAATGATGTCAACAAAAATACTAGGTGGCCAGCAATCATCAAGTGCCAAAATACCAATCGGCCAATCTAAAATGGCTATGGTATAAAACACAAATGCACACTAATCTACAAACTTTGACACACAAGTGATATACTTTGCTAACAATGACATGGGTGGAATGTCATTACTTATGAAGATAGATGGTCATTTTCCCAAAAGGCAATTAATTGTCAATGATGTGGTACATTGTTAAAACAATGAGTCGGATGTTTTAATTATTGAAAGATTGACGAACCAATGGTGTCGGGTTGATTATTGGTATCGGTGGCATGCTTGCCAAAGTGGAATAAAAAGTGACAAGATGATCGTGCGAAGGATTGTGGAGGATTGAGGATCAACAATCGCATCATCTTCTTTTGTGTTCGTTTAGGTTTGTCCAAATGGAATTGGACACTATTTCAACCATTGGGATGCCATACGAGGAAAGTCCCAAAGGATAGGGTGGCCAATAGGTGAATAAAATGAAGGATCAATTGAATAAGGGCAGAGTTCTTAATAAAGGGGGTCATTAGCTTGAGGATCAAACGACGCTAGAGAAGTGGATCTGACAAACTTGCTCAACTTGATCGACAGCTTGGTGGAGCACGAAAATGTGATCATGATAGAGGAAAGTTCATACCGCAAGCCGAACGAGGAACTCGACTTAGGAGTTTTTCCAGAGGCAATTTAGCTAGTAAGCAGCTGTGATGCGCACGCTCGGTATGAGCACCACGGCAGAATGGCAGAGGCCATCATAACAGACTTGGAAGAGGAACGAAAGCTAGCCCACAAGGCGCTGCAAGGCATAGTGAAATACAACCAAGACCAACGTGCTAGGAGCTTAAGGCAGAATGCAGAATTGTGCGAGCTACAGCGGCTGAGCCTAGCAGGTGGGAATCAGACTGATCATGAGAGAGCCCTGACAAAGCTCATGGCTGTGAAAGCACATAAAAGGTGATTTGAGCAGGGTGTGGCGCGAGCTCAAGCTTTGTGGGTGAATGGTGCGGGGGATGTGAGGGGAAGGGAAAGGAAGCAGGGCTTTCCATTCCCACCCTTCTCTCCCATTTATCTATCTATCCTGCCCAGCTCCCATTCCTCCCCATTGCCAACCCTTACCTCTATTTGCTGTGTTCTCCCACCCTTCTAATCAATTTTCCTACTGCCCCCTCCCTTGGGACAATTGTTGTCCCTTTCCGATCCATAACCACTACGAGGACTTCTCAAAGGTGGGGGAGGAAGCATTCGTTAAGGAGCAATCGGGATCTAACTGTGTTCAAATTTTTTTGCATTTTCATTTGCATTATGTGTTTGCAAGCATAAATTTGCATCCTTTTGCACTTTACACATGTAGTTATGGAACTTTATGGTTTTAATGTATGGCTTTTGACCAAGATATTCAACCTATTTGGAATCACTCAGATCATTGACCCGGCATGATGAAATATCAAATATAGTCTTCATAGTCTTTCTCTCAATTTCACATGTAGATACAATGTTTCTTCATAGAAATTGATTCTCTGAACCCGGAATGATGAAATATCAAATATAGTCTTCATAGTCTTTCTCTCAATCTCACATGTAGATACAATGTTTCTTCATAGAAATTGATTCTCTCTTATACGCTCTCTCTCTCACATATGCTATCTCTCAATAGGCATGATTATGTGCATTTTCTAAGCTACCATGGTTAGTACAACAGGTGCTGAATCAGAATGTACACTTCTGATGAGGCATCACTTAATGTTTGTAAGATTTACATGATGGAAGGAGCAAATTTTGGTGTATACAACACATAACATGCCTTCTAGTGGGATATTTGATTGCATAGTGTATAAACCGCTTTATGAAAATGGCCTTACCCTGTTTGTTGCAGCTGTGGATATTGTTGCAACTGGGAATGGGGTCTGCTACTACCAGGCGCTTTTTATTTGGGCTTTGCACCATCATGGATGCCCCTAAAGCTGCGTGTGCGAAGGAAGGGATATATTGAGAGAAAAAGGCTGCCATTCTTTGCCAAGTAAGTCCTTCGTAATTGTTTGCATGTTTTTTCATTTTGAGATTTTATTGCCAAAGAAGTTTCCTACTAATCTTTGATCAACTATATTGTAGCATGAGTGGGTTTGATTTTGTTTCTGTAAAGTAGACCTTTGAGTTTGATAATTTTCATATAAAGAAGCATTAGCTGTAAAAGCTTTATACAGGTACTTCATGCAATTTAAGACTTGATCAATTTATTGAAAGAAGTATCAAGGGTTTACATTTGGGCATCAAGGCTAGTTCTACTATGGACAGTCTGCCACTCACTTGGAGAGAATGCAATGAACGCAGAGATCATGGAAGGTCCAAGACAATGCACCTTTGGTGTGCAAAATGACTTAATGGAATGATGTACAGTGCTAATGATTGCCTGAATAGGCAGCAGCCATGAATATGGCTGAACTGACCATGTGGGCCTTGAATCGGCTGCCCTGATGATGTGACATAAGTTGCAGTGGAATATGCCCTAATGGCTAAGATGTGCCTATGAAGTGGGTGTGCAATATGGAAGCTGGCCACTCCAAAATTCAACACCCCTTCTGAGCTACATACCAATGAATGAGTGCAATCATGGTGGAGGTTTGATGAGAACTTGGTACAGGAGATCTCCAAGGCGGCTGATGGGTGTGAAGCCTTGGTGAGGTCTTTGTGACATTGTCTTGCAAAAGAAGAATCTCCAATTGAACAGCTCCTGCTCAGCCTGCTTGTTGTTGCCTGGTGATTTTGCTGCCTGCTGGTTGGAAATGGCCCAGATCAGCTGGTGACCTGATCCAACAGCCTCTCCTCCTGCTAGAACACACCCAAAATGGCTATCCATCTCCTCTCGCAGCATCCAATCTGCCTCCTCTCACTAGCATGGGAAAGTTTTGCCACTTGGCAGCTTTTCAAATGTTTTTTAGCCAATTAAATTAATTTTCAGAATTAATTCTTGAAAATTAATTTAATCCTTTGTATTTGTCCATAAAATAAAAAATGCCCATCCACAATGTAATTGGCTACACCATTTTGGCTCCCAAGCTGTCCTGAGAATTAATTGATCCTAATTAATGCCTAGTTCCTAGTGTTACCATTGACAATTATTAGTCAAATAAATACCCTAGGTAGGCACTGCATAGTACTTGTCCACTATAGCTTATAACAACTTTTGCCTTTGACATCCACTGACATCTGGAGGTCCTTGGCTTGTCAGTGTGAATTAATTGTCTTGCACAACACATATGCACCTCACATTTGCACATTTGATTAACTTTGATTAACTAAATCAAATGCTAAGCAAAGCATAAAAAATCCACGTCTTTGTGATAGTGAGGTTCTATGGTTGGTGGGAGTATATGCACCTGATGTAGCTGGGGATTGTCATCAACTTTGGGAGGACACACAATGTCTATTTATGACACGTTGTCATGTTTTTCTATGTCAAGTAGTTGAAACTTATGGGAAGTCTAGTTGTGGCTGTCTCTTACCTGGTGCCTATGGAATTGCTGTGCCTATGTCTATGCTGAATTTACACTACCTGTCTACACCCTGTCACGAAGTTGGAAGTGGATTTAAAGCCTCAGTGTGACTGAAAGTGACAAGTACTTGTTTTTGGGCAGTGAAGTGGTCAATTTGGTGACTCTGGACCAAATATTTAAGTGTATGGACAGTTTGAATGATCCTAGGCAGCAGGCCCCATGAATTCCAATGCAAATTATGGGTTGGACAGGGCACCCTACTGCAGGGAAAAGGACTGCAAAAAACTTTTGTGTGTCTCTGGAAACTAAAGGAAAGCACTGAAGTTAACAGGGAGAAGACTTGTGGATGCTTTGGGTGTGCATGGAGGGACCAATCTGTGATCTCCAGGACTGTAGTGTATTGATTTGTGCAGAGAATACAGGCAGTCTATTGCTATTCATGCAAGGAATAGAGCGTTCTATTTCAAATGTGGAAGAGATTATGGATTTTTGTTGTCCCAAATAGGGGTTTTGTGTGGAATGTTTTGGGGTAATCTTATTCTACTACTGTAGGAGATTCATTAAGAGATTTTTAGGATGAAAGCAGCTCTCTTGGAAGCTTCAGAATAGGGATTTATTGGTTTATGTGGGCTGATTTGGTACCGGATTGTTCATAAGTAAGTTCGGGCTTGTTTTTGAGCCTCATACTTATTGTTTGATGCTTGATCTCATGTATAGCAAATATAATCATATGGGCTGAAAAAAATTGGGTTTTCTCTAGGCTATCGCCTCAAATTTATAGTCTTTATGTGGATGCATATGTTGTATAGAGATTGAGCTCAAGCTCATACGCGGGAAATATAGTCTACAGTTGGGATTCTAATGTCTCCTAGTTTTCTATTGCTTCTTGCCGCCTTCTTTCACAGAATTTCTTTTCTCCATGCTGTAATCTCTTCTTACTTGAGTCCTGGTGGCTTTTGGCCATGCACGACTAATCCACGACAATATCCAAGGTTTGTAATGGGTGACTTTAATACTTGCAAGCATTCAATATAGGTAACTTTGCCTCTTATTAACTTGGCTAATTATCTCCTCCTATTGGGCTGCCCTTCCTTGTATGGTGGCTTATTAGGAGGGCTACTACCAAGGATCAAATCTATGGCATGATCCTCTGGCCTTTAGGGTGGTAGTTGTCCTAGAAGTGATTGTGAGAAGCAATCAACATACATTTGCAAAAATGATATGTGATCTTTATCCAAACTAGACTTGTTCTGATTAGTCAAACTATTATCTTTATCCTTAACAAAAACGAAGTATGCTGGAAGATGATTTTTCATTACTTTAGAAACAATTGAAGTAGATACATGGGACTGATTCCCCAGTATGGGTCTTGCCTCTATGCTGAATAGTAATGACTTTGTCTTGGGGATCAATCACTTCATGCACACGATGACACCAAGGCACACCAAGCAATATATTGCATCCCTCTAATGGTGCAATGAAGAACTCTTCGTTGTCCACATAACTTTGAATGTGCAAATGAAGGCTCCCAATTAGAAGTGTGATAGGCTCTACATGGCCCTTGCATGCCATACCAATCTCTCCCATGGGTCCCATCTCATCCTCCTTGATACCTGAAGGGGTTGCCATGTCTGTAGAGATAAAATTGATTGTTGCTACTGAAACTAACCTTCCTCCTCGGATAGGGTGGTATTAACATGATTTAATAGTAATTATAGCAAGCATAAAATTCACATTAAGTGAAAATGCAAATATTACCACTTTAATCTTGGACAATGGATAACTTGTTGGCTTTAAAATTGACACTTTTTTGCAGTATTTCTTTATTTTTTATTGCAAATGGATGGAATACAACTCCTTTAATCTCCTCCGCTAATCTAAGTGCCTCTTGCTATCAAAACTAACCAGCAAGCCTCTAAACCAATTTACCCCTTGGTTTGCTCAAGGATTGGCCTTCACCTTGCTTCTTGAAAGATAAATTCAATCCCAAATTTGATATTGGCTGGTTGGTGTCTTGAATCTCCTTGAAATTATTTAATTTCCATTGTTGGAATTCAAGTCCTAGGTTCTCAAATTTGAGCAAGCATTTCAAGGTGGTTGTTAAACCCTAATTTTTGCTGTAAATTAGGGTTTATAGCAAAGATTTTTCAAAATCTCCACTTTTGATGATTCAAATGGTTAGATTTTGCTAAGATAACTTGAGAGATGACTGGGAGATGAGAGAGAATGCAGTAGAGAGAAATTTTAGAGTTTCATCGCAAGAAAGACAGAAAAATTGTTGTTGCCTTGCTGAAACAACTATGGAAGCTTTCACCTGTAGCTTAGGACTACGAGAAAGACTACTGCCCTCTTCTATATATTGTCACCTGCACTAGAAGGACCTTGGGTTGCTGTCATTTGCTTTTGGAGGGCTCCAAATTGTTCTCACTTGCTGTAGGAATGGTCCCTGTGGTTGCCAATCACATCAACATCATCTCCTTGCTCTCTAATAGTCTCCTTCTCTTTTACAATGGCTAGAATAGATTTCCACTAGCCCCTAAAAACATTTTACCCATCTGCATGGGTAAGTTTTGCCAAGTGATATCCTTCTAATTCCATTTTTCAACATTATCTTGCTTATTAAATTAATTTTTAGAATATTAATTTTAAAAATTCATTTAATAATTATTTTAATGTCTAGAAAATAATTCTACTAGCCAATAATTAAATTAGCTAAGACAATTTGTCTCCCAAGTGTCTTTGAGTAGTTATTGACCCCTAGACTAGTATCAATTAAATAATTAATATCTAGTTTCTAATGTCACCATTGATATTAGTGGTCAATAAATTGGTTTAGGCCCAAATCTAACATCAGGAACCACCTAGTATTGTCATACATAACTTATTACAACTTTTGCCTTTTGCACCAATTGATATCTCATCGTCCTAGGTCCAACATTGAAATAATTGTTTTGTACCTCACATGTGCAAGTCACAAATTTTTTAAATTAACTTTTAATCAAATGCTAAGCAAAGCACTAAAATTTCACGTCCTTGTGACAGAGCACCCCCTTGAAATCCTTGCAATCGTCCTCGATTGCACTACAATGTGCCAAAGTATCTGTTGTCACTACTGGAAATTTATATTGGTATCATAGTTAAACATGTGTACCCATTGCATAACCAAGTTTATGCCCTCTGCATGTTTGAAATTCCAGTCACTTAAACCAATTACAATTCATATACATGAATCATAACCATAGTCAGAACCATAAGAAATGCGTCCATATGCCAAAATCCAACACTGTTCTGACCACCAAGGCATTATAATGCATAAATTGAGTATAGACACCACCTCATAGCAATGATGTACCACATGATAGTCATGTAAAGCATACATAAGCCACAAATCACATGTAACTTATGCTATCACACTTCTTTTGCATCACCTGCAAGTGTACGTTACATGCCATCCATGTATCCCATACATGCCTTACAAATGTACATTACATCCAAATGTACACTCCATGTATTGCATACATGTTAGCCACCTTGTAAATATATAGTTTCAGAGTCTAGATGCAAACCATACACATCTATATACCAACTCACAGTGACTAGTATACTGAATAGTGATCCCAATGATAGAAATACTGATAGCATACAATACCTTGGATGCAAGCCAAGTACATTCGAGTTCCACTACATAACCAAGCTGTTGATCACTAGGGAAGTGGAGATGTAACCTCCCCATTAAGCATTAGGTAATTTTTTGGACCTTCTATGCTCTGTTGAGAGCCTGTTGGCAACTCTCAGTACGTGCAATGGTGAGGCTAGACCTATGCTGCCACTAATCAACCATCACAGTTGACAATGTTCTCAATGCTAGAGGACTTGTTTGACTGGTATGTAGAGACCGACATTGTTATTGTAGAGACATTTAAGGATGTGAGTCTTGTCCATATTTGCAAGTTGCCTCCTGACAAGGTGATTGTTGAGGCCCACTCATCACAGTTGAGTACTTCAGCTACTCGGATTGTGGACAGTGGAGCTATCCATCATATGACCCCCATCGTCAAGCCACTATAGCTAGGGCACGTCCAAGTTGGGAACAACTCCTCGGTCACGATTCAGGCTGATAGTCTTTTTAGTTTTGCCATTCACTAGGGCCCGGATTGCGCTATGTTGGATGATGTATACCATGTCCCCAACTTGGGGTTAACTTGTTGTCGATTAGGTAGAGTAGTCTTCTTTACAACAACCACAGTCGAGGTCCTTGACTGTCAGATTGGTTTAGTGATTGCTTGTGGTGAGGCATAGCCTAGTGGCCTGTACCAGATGACAGTTTTTTTCGAGTTGACGGCCGAGGGGTTTGAGTTTCATTGCTCCCAAGCTTTAGTGGCTACATGAGAGTCTACGAGCAATGAGTGTCTTTGGTTTTTTCGCTTAGAATATCTTGGATTTGACTTTCTTTATGAGTTGTTGTGCTGACAGATGGTTGATGGCCTTCCCTCCTGAAGCTATCATGGGATGTCTGTAAAGCTTGTCAACTCGAGAAACAACATCGTATCCCATTCCTTTAGTAGTCTACACATAGAGCTAAGGCATCTTTTAGATTGATTCATGTCACTACCACCTTGAACATCGCATTGTACTTCTTTTTGATTGTGGATAATCATTCTTGTTACATGTGGGTGTACTTTGTCAAGCATAAGTCCGATGCCTTCATATATTTTTCTGCTTGGATGCTGCTGATGCATAACCAGATTGATCGTCATGTAGGATGCATGAGGAGTGATAGTGGAGGCAAGTTCACCTCCCAAGAGTTTTTGGAGTTTCTACAGGACCATGGTATTTCATGCTAGCTTAACTCTACTAACTCCCCTTCATAGAATGGAGTCTGTCAGAGTGCAGCGATGTGGAAGCGTAGGACAAGGACTGAGAGAAAGTGAACACAGAGAGAAGAGAGAGAGAGAGAAAAGGAGATAGTGTAAATGCAGAAAATATGCGGTGTAGTATGCTGTATAAGAGTGCAGAAATACACAAGGGGATAGAGAAAATATGTGCATATGTCTCCGACTTGATGACCTCGATCTCCGTCAGCCTAAGCACAGTCTGTCTCAGCCAACAGATCTTCAAGATTAGAATCTGAAATCATTGAAGAGTGAATAATAAAGTGTGTCACAAGAACCGGCTATAAATAGCGAAGAAATAATAAAAAACAGCATTAGGTCGGCTGCATTAAATGTAGCCGGCAGCAAAAATTTGGCCGACTGTGCATTCCGACTGCACTGCTGACGTGGCACCTTCTCTGATGTACAGTGGTGATGTGTCACTGACTGTCCAGGAAACGACTAGCTAACACTCCCTCTCAGATCTTGGACGGGTGAAAAGAGTGAGGGATCTGGAATGCTGTCGAAGAGGAGCTTGGGAAAGCGCCTTCGTAAACAAATCTGCAAGATTATCCTCCGTCGTGCGATACTTCACATCAATGGTCCCATCCAAAAGTTTCTCCCGAATGAAGTGATACTGGATCTCAATGTGCTTCGTGCGGGCATGGAATATTGGATTCCGTACTAAGGCAATGCAACTCTCATTGTCGCACCGCAAAAGAGTAGGACGAGTCTGGGCGCAGCCAAGCTCCTCCAACAATCTTCGAAGCCACACAACCTCACATGTGGTGGAAGACGCAGCCCGATACTCCGACTCAATAGAATAAAGGGCTACCGTGGGCTACTTCTTGCTACTCCAAGAGATAACACCTGTACCCAAGATAAAATAGTAGCCTGTAGTAGACCGTCGATGGTCCACATTGCCAGCCCAATCCGAGTCACTCCAACTTGCAAGAACCAGATTGGAAGCATCTGTACCTGCAGGATAAGAAATCCCTAAGTCAGAGGTCCCCCTTAAATATCGAAGAATCCTTAGGGCAGCCTGCCAATGCACCTGTTTGGGTTCTGTCATGAACCCTACCAAAAGACCCACAGCAAAACAAAGATCAACATGAGTGTTGAGAAGTGAAATCAAGGATCCAATCAACTGACGGTAGCATGAAGCATCCATCACGGGAGAGTTTGAGTGTGAAGTGGCCTTCCAATTCGGATCCATAGGAGTAGTAATGGGCCGACAAGTCTCCATCTCAAAAGTCACCAAGAGCTCCTGAATGTACCACTATTGAGAGATAAAAATCCCCCTCTGAGACTGATAAATCTCGTGACCCAAGAAGAAATGAAAAAGCCCGAAATCCGTCATCTCGAATGCCTGATGTAAAGCTGTCTTGGTCTCTCGGACCTTTTGTGCATGATCCCTTGTCAAAATCAAATCATCAACATACAATACAAACAACACACGACCAACCTCGGAAGTGTGCACATAAAGTTGCGGCCTTGGAGCGCCGGTATCCTAACTTTGACTGAAGAAACGAGTCAATCTTCTCGTTCCACGCACGCGGAGCCTGCTTGAGGCCATACAAGGCCTTCTTCAACTTGTAAACTTTTCCATCCGAGGATCCAAAGCCAGGAGGCTGCTCAACATAAATCTCCTCCTGCAAGTCACCATTTAGAAAGTCCGACTTCACATCCAACTGATAAACAGGCCATCTCCTATGGCCAGCCAAGGCAAGAACAGCTGGAATAGTCGCCATACGAGCAGTGGGGGCAAAAGTATCATGGAAATCAATGCTTGGGCACTGAGAAAAACCTTTAGCAACAAGGCGAGCCTTGTACTTGTCCCAAAGAACCATCGCTAAGGTACTTGGTCTTGAAGACCCACTTGACACCAATCACCTTCTTGTGAGAGGGACGAGGCACAAGAGACTAAGTGCCATTCCTCTCAATAGCCTCCAACTCGGCTTCCATGGCCTTCCGTCAATGATCAGACTGTAAAGCTTCCTTCACTGAAGTGGGCTCTTGATCTTGCATAACACGGGTCAGTAAACAATAGTTGGAGCAGACAAGCTCCGAAGAATGTGCCTGATTCCTTTGTGACCTCCGCAGTCCATCTTGCGGTTCCCACTCCTCAGGGACCCCCTTAATCCCTGAATCTCGGAGTGTGTCACGGGCCCAACGAGGAGGAGGACGAACCTCTCCCCGCCGTCGCTCTCCATCTGTTGAAGACTCACGAACATCCACCGGCGGAAGCTCCTCGGGGGTGGCCGGTGGAAGAGAAGACTCTGAATGCGAAGAAGAATCTCCATCAAGAGGCTATGGCTCCAAAGAAACTGTCTCGGGAGCCCAACTCTCCCCTGGATCTCCAAGGACAGGGTGCTCCTCACCCCCCTCTGTGGTTGGTACTTCCACGAACCGCACATCTCGGCTCGTGTAGACATCCCGCTTAATGGGATCAAACAAACGATAACCTTGGGATTGGGAGCTATAGCCAACAAAAACTTGTCGTTGGGAAGCCGCCTCGAACTTATCATGCTAAGTCTTCGGAATGTGCACATCAGTGTCACACCCAAAGATCCTGAAATAAGAGACATCAGGCTTAGTCCCGAAGTAAGCCTTAAAAGGTGTCATGCTGTCAACGGCGGAAGTGGGAGATCGATTAAGGATGTGAACAGCGGTAGCCATTGCCTCGGCCTATAGAAACTGAGATGTTTGTCGGTGCTCCATCATGGTGCGTGCCATCTCGTTCACACTTTGGTTCTTCTGCTCCAAAATGCCACTCTCTTGGGGAGTGTTGGTGTTGGCAAACTCCTGGTGAATGCCCCTATTTGTACAAAAACGAGCAAACTCATTAGACATAAATTCACCTTCCTTGTCTGAACACAAACTTTTCAGTCGTCGGCCAGAACGGTTCTCCTAAAAAAGAAGCCAATCCTTGAAATGAGAGAAAGCCTCCGACTTCAAAGTCAAGAAATAGACCCAAGCCATCCTGCTATAGTCATCTACGATCAATATGAAGTACAAGCTCCCCTTTAGGGACTTGGTCCTCATCGGGCCACAAAGATCCGTAGATACAAGCTCCATGGGTGAAGTAGACCGCCTAGAAGCTTTGGGAATCCCGATGCAGTTTCCCATGAATGCAGGAGACACATGGCTGATGGCTCACCACTATGTCTGGCAAGCCTTGGATAAACGGCCCTCGCGACGCCTTCCGAAGGTACTCGTAGTTCAGGTGGCCAAACCAAGCATGCCATAGCTCGGACTGTATCTGAGAAGTAAGAAGAAGAGAAGTAAGAGATGAAGAATAATTTAATTTGTGGACTCCATTCTCCTCATATCTTGCAGAGAGAACCTTCCTTGATCCACGATCAAGGACTCGAACAGTATCATTGTCAAACTCCACCAAGAGGCCAAGAGCACAAATCTTATGAACCGAAAGTAAATGATACCCCAATCTTGGCACATGCAACACCTCAGAGGTGTGGGTACCACCACGTCCATCTGGAATAAGCTGTATCTCACCCCGCGCAGCAATAGACACAGAAGAGCTGTCTCCAACGAATAGTAAAGTAATCGCCATGTCTTCGGAGGAAATAGGCTTTCCCGCATTTTGAACCTGCATCTGAAGCTGCCGAAGCTTGTTGATGTGTTCCTGAAGCGAAGAAGACTTATTCACGGATAAAGTCCGCATCTGCACCTCTAAAGAAACCCTCTTCATCAGGGTCATCCGGTTGTACATCTGGTCAAGCTCTAGCCATATCTCACGAGCCATCGTTAAGTGCTCGATGTGAGCTATCACGACGGTGGTGCAAGACAGAAACAGAAAAGATCGAATCTTGGCATTCAGTTTGTCCCAATGAGATTAGGCCTTGGTCAACTCCGCACGAGCATTGGAAGAGAGTTTGGACTCATCCCTCACCGAGGGTCTGTTAATCTCCTCCATCACCAGTTCTGCCAAATCATAAGACTCTAAAATGGCCAACATCATCACCCGCCAAATGCGGTAATTGCCACCATTAAGCTTTTGATCCGTTGGAAGAGCCAGTAGGACAAGAACCTTCTTGTCCATGATCGCATGGAACTCCAAATCAGTCTCTGTAGACATGTTAACCTGCAATACCTGCACAAACGCAAAAGCAGCCCCCTCTGATTGTGAAAACACAGCCTTCTAGGACTGATTCCTCTGCTAGCCAAACCTTCTTCACCCGCCGGAGGCGATGAAAAGGTAAAATCTGCAATGGAAGGTCTTAAACGCAGCCTTCCTTCCCTTTGAACAACAATAAAAGGCAGCAAATTCACCGATTAGACTCCTTTCCCGCACACCCACGCTTGCTTCAGCCTTGATCCGATGCGCAGCCCTCCCGCTCGCCCTCGAAACCTGGAAACGCAGCCTTGTGTCACGCTGAAATCTCCTCTTTAGATAGGTTCAAACCTCAGTCAGTCCATCTTCACCGCTCTTATACCATGTTAGAGTGCAGCGATACGAAAGCGTAGGACAAAGACTGAGAGAAAGTGAACATAGAGAGAAGAGAGAGAGAGAGAGAAAAGGAGACAACGTAAATGCAAAAAATCTGCGGTGTAGTATGCAGTATAAGAGTGCAGAAATACACAAGGGGGTAGAGGAAATATCTGCGTATGTCTCCGACTTGATGACCTCGATCTGTGTCAGCCCGAGTACAGTCTGTCTTAGCCAACAGATCTTCAAGATCAGAATCTGAAATCACTGAAGAGTGAATAATAAAGTGTGCCACAAGAACCGGCTATAAATAGTGAAGAAATAATAAAAAACAGCATTAGGTCGGCTGCATTAAATGCAGCGGACAGCAGAAATATGGCTGACTGTGCAGCCCAACTGCATTGCTGATGTGGCACCTCCTCTGACGTACGGTGCTGATGTGGCACTGACTGTCCAGGAAATGATTGGCTAACAGAGTCGTGGAGCGTAGGAACGAGGCCATCATGAATATGGCATGCTCTATGCTGTTCGTAACAAAGCTTTGTGAGTGCCTTTGGGTCAAGGTTGTTAACACTTCGGTGTACATCCTTATTTGGTGCCTCGACTGTGGCTCTTCCTCATAGGACTTTGTATGAGGTATTCTTTGGCTCTCAGTTTGTAGTTTTCCACTTTAGAGTCTTTGGGAGTCGTGCTTATACGCACATCCTTGATGAAAAATAAGCAAGCTCACTCGTTGAGTTGATCTCTTGATTTTGGTAGGATACGCCGAAGTGAAATCCTATTATGTGTTCAATCCTCGGACGAATAAGGTGATTGTTGGGAGAGATGCGTTTAATGAGAGGGACATTATGCATCTTTTGTACCAGATTCTATGCCCTTTCCTCACATTGTTGCTTTTGAGATCGTGTCTTTTGAGCCAGGTCTACTACTCGTCCTGACCGACCACATATTTTTCACCTCCCAGGCCCTCTCCGTAAGACCCATTACCTCGTTGGTACTAGTAGACCATGCAGGATTTGGGAATCCTTCCATTGGATTCCACTTTGGAGGGCCCTAGAAGATCTGTCTGACTTGCATCTCAGGCTTCATTTGCGTCACCGTGTACAGCTGATTACATAGCACATTTTGAGCCGAATAGTTGGTCGAAGACTCATTAATACCCCCAATGGCAAGAGGCCATGGAAAAGAAGCTAGAGACTATTGGCTGAAATGAGACTCGGACCTTGGTGGATCATTTGAGCCACAAAAAAGTCATTGGAACAAAGTGGATTTTTAGGACTAAGCTAAAAGTTGATAGAACCTTAGACAAGTACAAGGCTCACCTTCTAGTGCAAGGGTTTCGATCAAAGCAAGGTATTGACTATGAAGAGACCTTTGCTCCTATCATGCAATTGATAATATTTCGTCTGTCGGTTGCACTTGCCACTCACTATTGTTGGCCAATCTATTAGATGGAGGTTAAAAGTGCATTTTTGAACGATTATTTGGAGAAGGAAGCCTATACGGAGTAGCCTCCCGGATTCTTTTGTTGATCGGAAAGATAAGGTCTTTCGCTTGTGGAAATCTCATTACGGGTTGAAGCAAGCACCCGGTCTTGGTTCTAGAGGATGTATGAGTTCCTTAAGACTCATGCATACCATTCTACCCCTTATGACCTAAATTTATATCTCTGTAGTACTTCAGAGGGAGTCAGCTATATCTTGTTGTACATAGATGATTTACTTATCAATGGCTTTGATTCTACTGTCATAGTAGAAATAAAGGCTCAAATTTGATCTACTTTTGAGGTAATAGGCCTTGATTTGTTGTCTTATTTTTTGGGAATGAATGTAGTACTGTTAGTATTTTTGTGTCATAGTAGAAGTATGCTATTCAGTTAGTGGACCGGTATTGCACGGATTAGACATGGCTTGTGGCCATGCCTCTTGATCCCCTTATCCATCTTTCTAAAGATACCCTAGGTTAGGACTCAGCCCTTCGACGAGTACACCTGTAGGTGTTTGGTAGGGAAGCTTCTTTGGTTAATTTATACTAGGCCAGATTTAGCTTATATATTTCATTGCACATAAGATGTCACATTGGATCACATATCTTCGTGTTTTGAGATATCTGTGGTGTACCTATTCTTATGGCCTAACTTATGGATCTGGTTTATGTTTGTAGGGGTACAGTGACTCTGATTGGGTAGGAGATCCTAACACTTGGCATTCCCACCATGACAACTATCTTTTTACCTTGGGCACAATACCCATCTCTTGGGCCAATTGTAAGCAGGAGACGGTGGTGAATTCCACGACTGAGGTTGTGTATCGGGCTCTTTTTGATGGTACCATGGAGAATATCTACTTGAGGAGCTTATTGACGGCATTACACTTTCAAGGGGACTCTCTCGCCATTGTCTATTGCAACAACTAGAGTGCCATAGCCCTTGTGGGCAATCTGATCATTATACCACAGATGTGGCATATGTGGGGTCCACTTTGACTTCACTAGAGAGCAGGTTGAGTTAGGTATCATACGCCTAGAGTTTGTACCTTTCTTCGACAACCATGTATACATATTGACCAAGGTGATTAATCAGTCCCAGTGTTGTAGTACATTTTAATGAGGATCAGCTTGGGTATACCCTACTCTACTTCTTTAGATTGAGGGTGAGAGAGTGCTTCCCTCTTAAGCTTTTCCTTTCAGTTTGAGAGGGGGCGGGCTTTCTTCTCTTGGTGGTGATAAGATATTATTTACATTTTTTTTAAAGACATTCTTGTACATTGTACTTTGTATCTTCATTTGCATCATCGGGTTGATATGATTGTAAAAGGGTGCTTGGGAAAGTGAACAATTCCCCTGTGAGGGCACTATCCAAGTGGCATCGTTGCATAGCATTTTGCATAAGCATGCTCACACCTACATTGCCTCTTGGATAACTCTAGTGCATTGGCACTTTGTTCTATAAACATGCATCTGTGCACATTTATCCCTTTTCGATCTTTTTGAGTAGTTCACTTTGGATCCACCATATTTGTGGCATTGTACATGGCAATCTCCCTTGCTTGCTTAGCCTTGCTAGCTTACTTCCCATACATTTTTCTCTCTCTACACAACCCCTATATTTGCTACACATTCCACTAGCCTATTCCTTCGTCATCAACATTGAGTAGCAGTAAGAATAGCCTGTTTACTTTGTGAAAGCCTTTGGGTCTTGGCTACTAGTCTCTCGTCCGCCACCTTCCCTTTTTGAAACAATTATTATCAAAATCGCTCCCCCCCCCCCTCTCCCCCCTCTCCCCCCCCCCTCCCCCCCCCCCCTCCCCCCCGTCTCCCAAAAATAAAAATAAAAAATCACTATGGTTTCATCCGCCTTTCCAAGCCTTAATAGGCCATTGGGTAGCCGATGTGCACCCTTTGTTTGATACCCTAGCCTCTTTTGGGGTGACCACTTGGACTCCTTTGGTAAGATAACCATCGCCTTTGTAGTTTTGGTAGGCCACTGGGCAGCCATCGTGCACTCTTTGTTCAATGCCCTGGCTACTCTGGGGTGGGATGTGTTGGGGTAAAACCACATAAAAAGTAAACTACTCAAAAATTTGGATTGGCCTTCCTTTCTACCTCAGTTTTGGGGGCCAAGATTAGGTGTTGAGCTAACATAAGCATTACATGCTGAATTAGCCACTTAAATAATCCCAAAAACGCTTAATTAATAAAATCCCTACATTGGTGTGCGGTTCAAGAGAGTTTTAAAATGGTGCGTGATACAAGATCCTGAAACTTTCTATAAATAGGGAGGCTGCCCTCCATTCAGTCTTAATATTGTTTTTGCAGGTTTTAGGAGATGTATCTGTACTGCCCACATCCCATGCATGGAGGACATCTCAATGAAAGCTTCCCTTTACTATTTGCTATCATTTGGCACTTGATTCCAGCCTTCATCTCCATCTTCTGGCTGCTGCTATCATCAAGAGTTGGTGCCTACATCTTTGGAGTTTGCCTTTGTTGCTGTCATCATATTCTAGAGGTATCACTATCTTCCACACATTGTCGCCATCAGCCAAATATTTGCATTTGCTGAGTTTCTCTCTCCTCTAGTTATTGCCATCACCTTCTGCACAGCCTTCAGTCTCCAGTTGTCGCCCAATTTTTCTCTCTTCAGGTTCTTACACTTTTAGTCTTTCTCTCTTCTCACTGCTTGCCTGTATTAGATTCAACTTCCATAGTTGTGTTTGTTGGTTTTTGACTCTCGGAGGCTACCTTTGCTGCATTTCGGAATCCATTAGGAGTATGACACACTCTCCTGTTCAGCACCCTTGTCTCGGTCCTCGAGACATAAGAGTTTAGGGCACAATTTTCATTCATGTACGGTTTGTTTGCTGCATGAGCATTGTATATTCAGTATTCAGTTATTCATTCAGATTTCATTGTGTTCATTGTCTTTGAGTTACCCTAACCCTAAATGTGTTCTTTTGAGTTTATGCTTTGTTGTATAGTTTCATTTATGTTTTTGCGTTAAGGTATTTTTTCATAGCTGATAATGGTTTTAATGGAAAAATCCTGAATCTCTTTAGGTAGGCCACAACAATACTTTTCAATTTGCTCAGGAAGGGGGATAGCATGATAAGAAGTGACGGGCAACAACACCTCCCAAAACTTCTTATTATAGTGCTCCAAATTCTTGCATTGCAATGCATTGAAGTTATGCCATGCAGTCATTACATCAACTTCAAAGGTAACTCATCAATCATGTAGAAGCAAACATTTGCTTAAACTGAACCCAAGTTGACGGTGCTTTACCTTGCATCAAGAATATAGATTACCATTGCAATGCATTCCCTTTTAGAAAAGTAGCTACCTTTCGGATTTTTGAAGACTTTGTGAAGTTCCTTTGAGTGGGCTATATCACACTACTGAATGAAAGTCATTCTAAGGGTCCCACCAAGATGCTTGTGTCATATGGACTCCTTATCTTGGGTGAGCATATAATTATGAAGCTCTTGAGTTAATGGGGTCTCAAATATGATTTCACAATGATAATGATATTGATAGTGGCTTTAGGTCGTTGCCAGTGCCTGTGGTGTCCCTACACAAGTCGAAGGTACATTTCCACTGAGGATGGCAATGCCAATGACGACAATAGTAGTATCAATGGTAATTAGTTCAAGCTTTCTAGATGTGTCTGGTTTTTGGTCTAATTCTAGGTGTTTTCACTCAACAACGGGGCTCTCAATGTGAGATGGTGATGGGACGGTCTTTGGTTGGAATCTAGAGGCCAAGGTATTCTCTAAAAACGGTTGGTTGCTCATCACTCAAGACAAGGTTTGCGAGGCTCTCAAGCAATACTTCGTGCCACTAAGTCCAACTTGGTTTGTATTGGGTTGTCAAGGTTTTCTATATGGAAGCACTTAAGGCTTAATCCTAGACTCCCCCCCACGCCTCAAGTGGGTGTCTCTTGGACGACAGGAGCTTCAAATCCTAAGTCTCAAGGTATTGAAGTCTTGAACAAAAGGTCACAACTCGTATGTGACTCAAGAGGATGGGATAAGTGCATGTCGAAGGCACTTCAATCTTACTTGCAAGATACTTAACTTATTTCATGTGGTTGGTCGGTCTTCAAGGAGGGCTTCCATCACCCACAGTGGTCCATGATGTGTTGTCGTTAAAGGGTACCATTCACTTGGTCCTTGAAAATGGCCAAGAGTTTATTTTACAGGGTGTCAGATATGTACTTAGCATAAAGAAAAGTCTATTGTCAGTTGGGGAGCTTGATGTAAGAGGGTATATTACAATCTTTGGTGGTGGATTTTGGAGGGTCCAGAAGGGCTCTATGCTGATTGTTAAAGGCAACAAAAGGGGAACTTCGTATTATTTGCATTGTAAAGCATTACCTGGCAAGTTCTTAGCTATGGCTGAAGTTCATTCACAGATCGAGCTTTGGCACAAAAGACTTGGCTATATGAGCGAGAAAGGCCTTCAGGTTCTCTCTTCTTTAGGGAGATTTGATATAAAAGGCTTTGGTCTCGAATTTTATAACGATTGCATATATGGAAAGCATGTAAAGTCTTCTTATTACTTTGGTGTTGTTAAGAAGTCCAATGCTCTTGATTTAGTACACTCTGATGTGTGCACTATGCTTGTTAATTCATATGGGGGTGCACGGTACTTTGTCACTTTCATTGATGATTTCAGTAGAGAGTCATGGGTGTATGTGTTAAAGAGCAAAAATGAAGTTTTGGATGCTTTTAAAAGGTTTCATGCTTTTGTTACCACACAGAAAGGGCTTAAGTTAAAAGCTATAAGAATGGATAATGGGGGAGAGTATGTTTCTAATGACTTCAAAAAGTTTTGTGAGATGCATGGCATTAAGAGGGAGTTAACAACCCCATAGAATCCTGCATCAAATGGCGTGGGTGAAAGATATAATCACACACTTTGTGAGAGAGTTAGATGCATGCTGTCCATAGCTAATCTCATGCAGCATTTCTAGGGAGAGACTCTTACTAAGAACGGGAGCTATCATTTCATGTGTTTATTGTAATCACGGGTGCGAACCATGAATCCTAGATAACTGTTCATGTGCTAGATTGGGTGGAAGCCTATCATTTCATGTGTTTATTGTAATCACGGGCACGAACCATGAATCCTAGATAACTGTTCATGTGCTAGATTGGGTGGAAGCTTATTATTTTATGTGAAATATTGTAAAAACCTATCATTTCATGTGTGCAAACCTATGCCGAGATCCATTTCTCATTATTTCATGCATGCAAGCTTATCAATACCCTATCATGTAAGTCTACTCTCATGTTTCCTTAAATGAATGTAAGATCTTAAAATACTTAAGTATAGAGCCTAGATTTTTAAAAAACCTGGTTTTAATTTGGGGACGGAGGGACATTTGGTGTATTGGCCACTTCACGTGGACGGTCTTAATCTTCAAATCTCTTCTTCTTCTTCTTTCACTAACTCCCTTTCTTCTCCTCCTCTTCTCGCTCTCTCCTCCTCCTCTTCCCTCTCTTCCTTCTTTCTCTTCTCTCCTCTTCCACTACTTCTCTCTCTTCCCTCTTCTCCTCCTTCTTCTCCTTCTCTCTTCTCTCCCTTCTCTCCCTCTTCTCTCCTTCTTCCCTTCTTCTTTTCTTCTCCTTCTCTTCTTCTCTCTCTCCTCCTCCTCTTCTCTCTCTTCCTTCTTTCTCTTCTCTCCTTCTCTTCCACTACTCTCTCTTCTCTTTCCCTCTCCTTCCCTTCTTCTTCTTTTCTTCTCCTTCTCTTCTTTTTTTTCGTAAAAGGTAATTGTATTAATTACGAAAAAGGTACAAGTTTTCATGATTACAAGATACATGATGGCTCTACCCCATCTTGTGTAAAGAGCACACTATCTCTTTACAAGAACCAGATGACCTAAGAGTTACAAAGTTATGGCAAAGACGCATAGGAAATTGCCACATGCCAAGGACGTAAGTCCTCCCGAGAGAGCATGTCAGAGTGCCAGAGAAGATCTATCTGCCAGTACAAGAGACCCTTAAGCCTAGCAATATGCCGCTGAACATTATAGGCGGAATATAAAAGAAAAGCATTCCGAATGGTCCAGTTATGCCAACAGCCCCAATATCGAAGAAAGTGAAACACGATCCTCATATGTGGTTGTGTCGGTGCGGGGTATTTGGGCTGCACAAAAACCCAATCAAACGGGCGTAGCGATAAACCAACCACCGCTATCCAAACGGCTTCGCCAAACGGCTGACAAGAATGACCAGATTTTCTTGGCAATGGGGCAAGAAATAAATCGCTGACGGGTGGATTCCATAGTAGTGGTGCAAAAGAAACAGTTGCCGTTGGAGATTCGACGCTTGGAAAGAGATGAAGCAAGCGGAAGACCACCAATCATCACCCTCCAAAGAAAGACCTTATATTTGAAGAGTGTCTTGTTCAACCAGCCCTCCATCAGAGTTTCCCTCCACCATGATCGGGATTTACGCAATCCCCATAGAGTATTAGCTTTAGTAACCAGCGATTGATGATCTTTAATCAGAAGATGATACACCTGGTTAGCGGAAGCCTTTTCTAAATTCAGCCGGCCTGCAAAGTCCCAGTCCTGCCAGGGACGATCCGAAGCAAGGGCAGGAAAGGGGTGACTGCTCTGGAGCACCATCAAAAGCTGTTCCCATAAATGCGTGTATCCGCGAGGGATCCTGAAAAGCCTCCTGGCTGTACGAAAGGATATCAACACATTGCGACTGGCAAGGGTGGCATCCGCAACTGAAGTTAAGCCCAAACGTGCCATACGGTTGAATTGTGGTCGAAGCTCATGTTTACCTTCCCACGAAAGTAACCGTGAGACTGCCAACAATTCCAATTGAAAAGAATTAGTAGCTAAGCGATCCTCCGTTGGATGCCACTGAGCCTTCAGGAGGACGAGTCTCCAGGAACATACCAAATGGGCAAGCAGAGATGAAGAAGGACTGGAGAACCGAGAATCGGCATTAAGAACATGCCACCAAGAACTCCGGATTTGGGTATTACTATGTAGAAGCCTGTGATCCTCAAGAAAATAACGGGCTATAACGACCCACGGATGATGATTCGAGCACATGGCGCGAAAAAGAGACCAACGGAGTGCCAGTGTGACATTAATGTGACATTAAAAGTGATATTTAATGTCACATTAAGGTCATAAATATGGAATGTGACATTAAAAGTGACATTTAATGTCATATTAAGGTAAATCTAGGGGAACATGCACGAGAATGACCGTTCGGGCTCTTGGGCGCCCGAACGGGGTTAAGGGGAGCCTAGAGAGTAAGAGAGTCCAGGAATAGTAGGACTCCAGGAAATTGACGGCTGGCAAAGGAATCCGAGGGGGAGGGCCAGCACGGATCTAGGCGTGGTTGGGAGGAGAAGAATCACTCGTGCTCAGGGGTTTTGACGAAGCCATCTTACATTGGTATCAGAGCCTATGGCTCAACGATCAGATCCGTTGTCTATTAGAAATCGTCAGTTGTTCGTCAGATAATCAGTCGCCCGCCAGGTCGTCAACGTCTCGCAAGGTCGTGTGAGTACCAGGCGCCGTGAAAACGCGACGGCGCGACGGGCCGTGAAGGAAAAGAAAAAGTGAAACGTGCCAGGCGCCGTGAAAACGCGACGGGCCGTGAAGAGAAAGAGAAGAGACGTGCCACGTCACATTAATGTGACACGTTACGTTACGGGCAGAGAAAAGATAAAGCGTGGGGTCGCGAGGACCAGACCAGGCGTGGGACCAGACTAGGCGTGGAGTCGCCAGGATCAGACGTGGGGTCATGAGAAAACGTGACTCTGTCACGACTGCTGTTGACGGGTAATTGCGACTGCTCCTGAGATGGACATGATTGCGACTGCTGTGAGAGGGACAGAAAATGTCATATACGACTGAAGTCAGGAAATTGGATTTCCAGCATGATTACTTCATTGTTCTAATCCGGGAAGATACAATCTGTTTCTTACTCTTCGAGTTTCTTTCCGAATCAACAGCCACTGCCTGCCATTAAAAATCAGGGAAGTGCTTTACTTGTATGCAAATTTCTTATTTTTGCTTTCCAATTCCAGTGTATTAATGGCAGAAAAAGGGAAAGAAAGGGTAATGGAAAGTTCTAGTTCCGGGGATCAACCTATGGTAGATTCCCATGAACCAGACATACAAGAAGAACAATGGGAAGAATTTTTTGCTACGCGAGAGCAATTCGATGATCTTACTGCTCGTGTGCAAACTCAGGGGGTTCAAATGGAATTTTTAACCCAAACACTTACTGAAATAAAATCTCAATTAACTTTATTGTTGGAAAGAGATAAAAATAAGATAGAAACCTCGGATGTCCCATCTTCATCGAAAGATTTAGATGTGACTGTGCGAGATCCTAAGGAACCCCAACCTTACCATAAATTGAGGGATAATCCAGTTCTAAAGGATATGAAACCACCTCAATTTTACGGGGAGGAAAAAGATAGGAATAAAGACACAATCTTTAATTTCCTCCAAAAATGGGAAGATTTACATAAATTAAAAAATACCCCACCACATCTCCAAGCACTGGAGGCTAGTTTAACTTTGGGACCCAAAGCATATAAGTGGTGGCGAACTTTAAAGGAGGTGAATAAAATACCTGAAACTTGGGCTCAATTTGAATCCGTCTTTTTGAAAGAATTTCTTCCTGAAAATGAAATGGAAAGAAATTGGGAAGATTGGGATTATGTCAGACAAAAGGAAAGACCCCTGCTGACATATCTGGAGGAATATCGTGAGATAATCCTCAAACTGGAAGGAATAGATGAATTCCAAAAAACAAGAGGATTCATTAGGGGACTGGATAAAGCCTGTAAAAAGGAAGTAAAACGGAGTTTACCTAAGACGTTGGAAGAGGCAATTAAATTTGCATTAATTTATGAAGATAGTACGCGTCCAGGTACACTCACTAGTCTCACTGATATGGAGCCCAAGTCTAAGGAATTGGAAACCTCAAAATTTGTGGGCAAATTTAAAAGAAAAATGCCATTTTTCAAGGGTAAAAAACAACCTTTTGAAAAGAAACCATATATGAGGCCAAAGTTAAGTCCTGATGACTTTGATAAGGCCAAAAAAGAAAAATTGTGTTTTAATTGCCTATCCCCTAACCATGCTGCTTGGAATTGCCCTCAAAAGAAAAAGGGGGAAGAAAAAGGAAAGGATAAGGACAAGGGCAAGGGAAAAGAAAAACAAATCCATGTAGTGCAGACCTTAGAATTAAAGGGCCATGAAAAGTATAAATCTTTAGAGGTCTTGCACATGGATGTACAACATAAGTGTTGTATGTCAACTTCTATGTGGCAGCCTACTTTTGGGCCACATGATTTACTTAGAGTACATGGATTGATAGCTGGAAAACGGGTTAGAGTCATGATTGATGACTCTGCCACACATAATTTTATAAATTATGCACTTGTCAAAAAATTGAAACTTCCCCAACAAAACAGTGAGCATCAATATGTTGTTCGTATGATGCAAGGCCAAGACAATAAAATATGGGATACAATGGTATCCAATTTGGAAATTGAGATTCAAGGATATAAAGATAAGCTTGATTTCCAAATAATGAACATGGAAAGAGCTGATATTGCTCTAGGGAGGGAGTGGCTATGGGGATTGGAACCATCCTTAAAACGTAGCTATCACCATAATACACTGGAATTTGAAAGGGATGGTAAGACTTTTGTCATTCAAGGTGAACATGAAGTATCTGATAATCCTTTGTTGTGTTCTACTGAAGTTCAGAAGCTGCTAAAGAAGGAAGTTTGTGAGGTATATATGCTATGGTCTCTTCCTGTACAGAATACTTTTACTTTCTGTAATATAAAGCAACAATTTTCTTATGTTTGTGAGTTGAATGTTAATAATGAATTGAATAGTTTGTTAGATGATTTTAAAGATGTGTTTCCTTCTGATTTACCAAGTGGCCTTCCACCAGATAGGGGTGATATAAATCACCCAATTGATATAAATAAGGATACACACCCAATTTCAAAACCACCGTATAGGTTAAGTGAAACACAGCATCAAGAAGTTGAAAGACAAATTAAGGATTACCTGGATAAAGGGTTTATTCAACCTAGTAATTCACCTTGGGCTTCACCAATTTTATTGGTAAAGAAAAAAGATGGTTCTATGCGACTTTGTGTTGACTATAGAGCACTTAATAAAATAACGGTGAAGAATAAATTTCCTATGCCCAGAATGGAAGATCTTTTTGATCAATTGCAAGGGGCAAAATTCTTCACAAAGATAGACTTAAGATCAGGCTATCACCAAATAAGAATTAAGGCACAAGATGTTTCCAAGACGGCATTTCGTACTAGATACGGGCATTATGATTTTTTGGTGATGCCTTTTGGCCTCACTAATGCACCAGCTACCTTTATGAAGCTGATGAATAGTGTTTTACGGTCCTATCTAGGACATTTTGTAGTAGTCTTTTTGGATGATATCTTGATCTTTAGTAAATCAAGAGAAGAACATTTGGAACACTTACAATTAGTATTCCAACTGTTAAGAACACATTCCCTTTATGCGAAGAAAACTAAATGTGAATTCTTTGCACAAGAGGTCAAATATCTAGGGTATATTATCTCGAAAGAGGGAATCAACATGGATTCAGAAAAAGTAAGGGCAATTATTGAATGGCCACCTCCAAGGAACCTGGAAGAGCTGCAGATCTTCCTAGGTTTATCTGGATTTTATCGTAGATTCATTCGAGATTATGCCAAAATAGCTGTTCCAATGACAGACCAACTAAGGAAAAGGGAAAAGTTTTAATTGGGGAACAGACCAAAATGAAAGTTTTCAAAAACTTAAGGTAGCTATTGCTACAGCTCCAGTACTATTAATAGTGGATCCCAACAAACCATTTGTGGTTGAAGCTGATGCCAGTGATAAGGGAATAGGCGCGGTCTTATTACAAGAAGGTCGACCAGTTGCTTTTGAAAGCAAGAAATTAGATCGTGCAAAACAGAATTATTCTGTTTATGAGAGGGAGCTGTATGCAATAGTACATGCAATGAAGAAATGGAGGCACTATTTGTATGGTGCCAAACTTTTGATTTTATCGGATCATGAAAGCATTAAGTGGCTTAATGATCAACCAGATTTACACGGGCGTAAAGCCAGATGGGCCGAACTCCTCCAAGAGTTCGACTATGAGATCAGATATAGAAAAGGAAAGTATAATATAGTAGCTGATGCACTCAGCAGAATGCCCATCATTAATGAATTGAGTTTTACTCAGTTCACTTCCAACTTGCTTGAATCTTTAAAAGGGAAATGCCAGGTTGATCCGGCATATTCCAACATATGGGAAGCAATAAAAAATGGGGATCCAACTGAAAGTGCTTCTACTGAGGAAGGAATATCTGAGGATGTTCAACAAGGAAATGGAGCATTAGGGGTTGCTCAAACTGGATTCAAGTGGAAGAATTTTACCATTGATAATGGTTATTTACTCTACAAGGGTAGGGTATGTGTCCCGAAAGATACAGAAATAAGGCGCCAGATACTCTTTGAGTGTCATGATACCCCTAGTGCGGGACATCGAGGAGTTAATAAGACTTATAGTCTTATTAAAAGGCAGTTCTATTGGCCTGGAATGAATAAGGACGTCCTTGACTATGTGGTCAAATGTAATAAATGCCAGGTTAATAAAGCTGAAAAATTAAAAATGGGAGGACTTCTCCATCCATTAGAAATTCCTTCGGAAAAATGGGAGAGTATCTCCATGGACTTTATTGTTGCTCTACCTAGAACACAGAGGGGGCACGACTCTGTGTGGGTGATTGTGGATAGGTTAACCAAAATGGCTAGGTTCATTCCAACTTCAACTGATGTTAAAACACCAGAATTGGCTAGATTGTTCGTAGAGAACATATACCGATTGTATGGCCTTCCGGCAAATATAGTTTCTGATCGGGATAGAAAATTTGATAGCCATTTTTGGCGTGCGGTATTTAGGAAATTGGATACTAAACTTAGCATGAGTACGGCGGATCACCCGCAAACAGATGGGCAAACTGAAAGGGTTAACCAAATTCTTGAAGATATGCTTAGGGCATATGTAAGTAAAAGGCAAACTAATTGGGAAGAGTATTTGCCGATAGCAGAGTTTGCATATAACAGTGCCAAGCACTCTTCCACTGGATATAGTCCATTTATGTTAATGTATGGATTTCAGCCCAGAGCTCCTTTTGCAGTAGGACTGCATAAGGAAAGGGTTCAGGCAGCTAAAGATTTTTTGGAGGATATGAATAGTATGTTAAAATTTGCTCAAGAAAATATTCAAAAAGCTCAAAATCGAGCTAGAGCATATGCAGATCCTCACCGAAGAGACATCTCCTTTGAAGAAGGAGAATTGGTCTATCTTAAGGTGCCTGAACAAACTAAAACTATGAAAAAGGGACATTGTCCAAAGCTTTCACCAAGGTATTGTGGTCCTTTCATAATACTTAAAAGGGTGGGAGAATTGGCTTACAAGCTCCAACAACCTGCTGGTAGTAAAATACATCCAGTTTTTCATGTAAGTAAATTAAGGAAGAAGCTGGGTGATTTGGATAATCTAATCTTAAATGATGATATTGAGGAGTTATTCTATGACCAATCTAATCCACATGAACCAGAAAAAATATTAAATGTTCGTAATAGACGAACGAGGAATACTATTTATCAAGAATGTTTGATTAAGTGGAAAGATTGTTCAGAAGAAAGCTCAACATGGGAGCGAGTAAGTACTTTAAAGAAAAGGTTTCCCGATTTACAGTTAGACCTTCCAAGTATCGTTTTCGAGGACGAAACCGATTCTTAAGGGGAAGGAAATGTGACATTAAAAGTGATATTTAATGTCACATTAAGGTCATAAATATGGAATGTGACATTAAAAGTGACATTTAATGTCACATTAAGGTAAATCTAGGGGAACATGCACGAGAATGACCGTCCGGGCTCTTGGGCGCCCGAACGGGGTTAAGGGGAGCCTAGAGAGTAAGAGAGTCCAGGAATAGTAGGACTCCAGGAAGTTGACGGCTGGCAAAGGAATCCGAGGGGGAGGGTCAGCACGGATCTCGGCGTGGTTGGGAGGAGAAGAATTACTCGTGCTCAGGGGTTTTGGCTCTGATACCAATGTAAGATGGCTTCGTCAAAACCCCTGAGCACGAGTGATTCTTCTCCTCCCAACCACGCCTAGATCCGTGCTGGCCCTCCCCCTCGGATTCCTTTGCCAGCCGTCAACTTCCTGGAGTCCTACTATTCCTGGACTCTCTTACTCTCTAGGCTCCCCTTAACCCCGTTCGGGCGCCCAAGAGCCCGGACGGTCATTCTCGTGCATGTTCCCCTAGATTTACCTTAATGTGACATTAAATGTCACTTTTAATGTCACATTCCATATTTATGACCTTAATGTGACATTAACTATCACTTTTAATGTCACATTAAATATCACTTTTAATGTCACATTAATGTCACAGCCAGCATATGAGTTTGGGCATCTAAAATAGCCTCTCCATCCATGCGTTTGGGGGTGCATGCATGTGACCAAGAAATCCAAGAAATGCTTGCATGCAAGGAATCCTTCCATAACATGAAACGAATAGACTGAGTAAGAGCATTCAGTATAGTAGTAGTCCAGGGCAGCAATGGCAAGAAATATGTGAGCATTGGTAACATAATTGTCTGGGCTACTTTGAGGCGAACATGGAAGGGCCAGGCCTGATACTTCCAATACAGAAACTTAGCCGACAGTTTCTGTGAAATCCACTGTAGTAGCTGCTTTGGGGGAACATCAACACCCAAAGGGTACCCAAGGTGCTGACAATGGAGCCATGGGGAATAACCATACCCTGCCAGTCCAATGACTGCAAATCCGACTCCGTGCAGCTGAGAATGGCTGATTTCAAAGCATTGATGCGAAGACCGGAAGCCTGACCAAAGAGAGCCCAAACATCTAATGCTTTGCGAAGGTTGTCCTTGTCCGCATGCAGAATCATAAAGCTGTCATCAGCCAAGGATTGACTAATGAAGTGCTGTCCAGAAGGAAGTGACAATCCAGCCAACTGAGTAGAAGCTGCCATATGAGATAACATCGAAAGAACTGGATGAGTCGCAAGGGCAAAGAAGAGAGGGCTCAAAGGGCACCCCTGTTTGACAGAGGCCTTCTCTTCTTCTCTCTCTCCCTCTTCTCTCCTTCTTCTCTTTTTCTCCCTCTCCCTCTTGTCTTCTCCTTCCCTTCCTTCTCTTCTCCTCCTCTCTCTTCCTTTTCCTTCTCTTCACCTCCTTTTCTGCTCATGGGGGGGGGGGGGTGGGATTTCTGATGTCATGCCAGGTGGGAGGCAGCGCCTGCACAGGGGCTGCCTCCCACCTGGCATTGCAGCACGGGGGGGGGGGATTGCAGGACGGGGGCTTCTGCAGACGATGGAGGAGGGGGGGGGGGGGGGGGCGGTGCTCTGCAGCCTACAGCCGTTGGAGGGGGCTGCTGTCTCTGAAGGAGGGAGGAGGGGGCCGCTGTCTCTGAAGGAGGGAGGAGGGGGAGGTTTTATAGAGGGGGTCGTTGCCACCTACGACCTGCATGCCCCCCCAGCTCCCACACGTCCCCTCCCTTCCTCTCTCCCCCCCCCCCCCCCCCCCCCCCCTCCCCGCTCTCTCTCTCCCTGCCATGCCACGGCAAGGGAAGAGAGAGGGAGAGAGAATTAAAAAAAAAAAAAAAGGGAGGGGGGGGACTGTTCCTATGGAGGAGGCCCAGGGGAGCACGGGGGGGGGAAAAAAGAGACATTACAGCAACACCTTATGAATACTATGATTATTGATTGTTAATTAAAGACTAATATATGGTATGTAGATTCAGGTGTCTCTAACCACATGACTTCTCATGGAGAGTGGTTTAGAGAGAGAAACAGTCCAGAGTCTCTAGGCTATGTGGAGATGGGGAATGATACAACCTACCCTATTACTCATGTTGGAAATGTTCCTTTGAGTATATAGGATGGGAAAACTAAGTGCTTGGCTGATGTGCTGCATGTACCAAATATTACAAAAAACCTGATTTTTGTTGGTTAGATAGTAGAACAGGGATTGCAAGTTTAGTTCACATTTGATGGTTGTTATATAGAAGATCTAAAAAATGATTTTAGATTGATTGCAAAAGTGAAACGTGTTGTCAGATTGTTTACTCTTGATGTAAGTTTGCATGAAATGAATGCTGCCATGTTTGCATAGGGCTTAGGTATTGTGGCTGATATTGAAATTTGGCATAAGAGAATTGGTCATGTAAATGTGTAGTGGTTGAAAGACATGCAGTCAAAACAGATTGTGGATAGCTTGCCCAAGTTTAGGGTTGATGGCGGAGTTACAAGAGGAAGTTTATATGGAGCAGCCACCTAGTTATGTGAATGAGAATTATCCAGATTATGTATACAAGCTTCATAAGGCCATGTATGGGTTGAAGTAAGCACCTAGGACATGGCATGATAGGATTGCAGAGTACCTTGGCATTGAATTTCGTAGAGTACAGGCTGATTACTCACTCTATGTATGTGAGAGTGATGCCGGTATTGTGGTCATTGTTATATATGTGGATGATTTGATCATTGTGGGTGATTCTGAGACGAAGATTGACAATGTGAAGAGTCTTCTTAAGGTTGAATTTGAGATGAAGGATTCAAGAGAGCTGTGCTATTTTCTTGGCAAAGAGATAATCAAGACTCCAGAGGGTATATGGTTATTACAAAGACAGTATGCATTGGATGTGTTAAAGAAGTACGGTATCATTGATTGCAAGCCACATAGATAGTATGTGTTGGATATGTCGAAGAAGTATGGTACGGCTGATTGCAAGCCTATTTCTATATCTTTAGATGTTAAGGCTAAGCTTAGTGCACATGAGGGTGACTTGATTGAGGATGTGTAACTAGCCATCCTTCTCGGATAGGGTGGTAAATATCCTGATTAAGCACTATTTATAGCAATTAACAAATTCACAGAACTGAAATGCACACTTTACCATATAATCTTGGACATTGGACATCTTGTTGGCCCCAAAACTAGCGTCCCTTTAGGTATTTATTTGACTTAATTGAAGAAGAAGTTGATGTACAATGGGATTCTCCCAATCCCTTTTGGTATTCCAACTCCCCTTGCTGTCCAAAATGACTAGCAAGTTTTCAATTTGATTTGCACCTTGATTCTGGTAGTTAATTGGCCTTCACCTGCTTTGATGGAGATGGAAAATGCCCCCAAACTCATTGACTTGCTGGTCTCTCCACCTGAATTTGATTGAAAACAGCTTCAGCCCTGTTGAATCCAAGTCTCGGAGCTTCCAATTATTGGCATGCTTCTCGAGGTTGCTGGTAAACCCTAATTTCTGTTTGCAAATTAGGTTTACAGTAGAGAAATCTGAAATTTCTCAGCCTCTGGTGATCTCAATGCTGTAATCTTTGGAGCAAGGCTGTAGAAAGATGAGAGAGAATGCTGAGGAGAAAGAAAATTTAGACTTTTTTCTCGAAGAACTGAAGAAAATATGTCATTTAGTGCTACTACCTTGTCTCAACAGCTTGTAGATGCAAAAAACTGAAGAAAATCAGTCATTTACTGCTTTGCCTTGTCTTAATAGCCTCTAGATGCTGTCACTTGCTGTTGATTGGTCTGCTCGTGCCCCATGGATGCCTCGAAAGGTCCTCCAATGGCTGCAAATCAGACCAACAGTATCTCCTCCCTCTCTCTTGCAGGCTGAATACACTAAAAATGCCTCTCTCTGGTCTCTAAAGACGTTTTTCAGTCTTGCATGGGCATTTTTGACAAGTGGTAACCTTCCCAAATGGTTTTTTCAGCATTATCCATAATCAAGTATTAATTTTCAATATTTAAATACTGAAAATTAATCTAATAATTTCATTCTTGAGTATCTCTACACCATCTTTGATCATCAGATTGGCATTAAGTACCATTAAACGCTACTTCTCTAGTGTCACCTACTGACACTTATGGCCAAATGAACGACCTAGACTAACAACTGGCACCAGATACCACCAAGTACCTTTGTGGCATAACTTATAGTAACTTTGCCTTTGACATCCCGTGATTGCCTCAGGTTTCGGGCTCGTAAATTTACTCTAACCCCAGTTACACCTTACATGTGCAACATTTACTCAACCATGTGATTAAAAATTACTCCACATGTTAAGTGAGGTTTCAAAAATACATGTCCTCATGACAGGATGCCACTATATATTAGAAGATTGTGGGTAGCCTTACCTATTTGATGATCACTCGGCTAGACCTAAACTACATAGTTGGTTTGGAGAGTTAGTTTATGTAGCTTCCACAAAAGCCACATTTGGATGCAGTGCGGCGCAGATTGCGCTATGTCAAGTCCACATTGGACTATGCCTTATTCTATAGTGCAAGTGCACGATTGGATTTGCTTTGGGTTGGTAGTATTTTAGACAGGAGATCTACCAGTGGTTTTATTTTTTCTTTGGGAGTGCTATTGTTACTTGGAGTAGTAAGAAACAATTGACAAATACCTTGTCTAGTATAGAGGCAAAGTACAGAGCTGCAATTGCAACATGTTAGGTAGCTTGGCTATGCAAGCTACTTGGTGATTTGGGGATGCACATGGACAAGAAGGCTATCATCTACTGTGATAACGTTAGTAGCATTCAATTGGCTAGGAACCCAATGTATCATGTAGAGATCCATGACCATTTCATTTGGAAGCGGGCTCTAGGAGGTGATATTGACTTGGTTTGTGTTAGTACGGAGGATCAAGTTGCTGACATTTTCACCAAGATCTTGAGAGTTGAGAAGCTTCAACGCTTGAAGACTATGCTTGGAGTTCACGAGCTTATACTGAGATCGAGGGGGGAGTATATGTCGAGCTCTATATGAGCTGGCATCCATTATGTGCCTTGGTGATGTGGCACAACATTATTTACTAGCATGTTAGATGACCGATATGAGGATAAGCAAGTGATTCTACTGCTAGACTACACCCATGTAGTCTATCCTTGGTTATGGCATGTTGATTGTGCCAGCTCTTCTTTCCTAGCGGGTTCACACTTAGTGGCCACGTGCATAAGCAAGTGATTCTACAGCTAGACTACACCCATGTAGTCTATCCTTGGTTATGGCACATTGATTGTGCCACCTCTTCTTTCCTAGCGGGTTCACATCTTAGTGGCCACGTGCACATACATTGTGGTACTTTCATATTAGTCTTTTCTCATGTTATAGACTTAGTTCTTTTGTGTGGAAGAAGAGAAACGAAGAAGAAGATTTATCCCTATCTCTCTGTGTGCCTAAGTCTCCATTGCTTTTGTATGCGTGCTCTTAGTCTCTTTATCTCTCTTCTCTCATCTGTTTTCTGCTAGTAGATGTGGGTATGGTAGGAGAGGCTGGAGAAAGAGGTTGCCAAATGGCAAGCTGGAGGAAGCTTCAAGGTCTAGCATCACTGAACAGTAGCAGGTGGTGGTGTCATAGTGGCTGGGGCTGTTTTTTCACCATCCAAGATCCAAAGAACCAGAAGTCATGCAATATATTCATTTGAATCCATCTATCTTTATTGAACTGCTGTATAGGACTCCCTTTAAGAGTGGCCAGCCAGCTTGGTACATTGTCTTATTGGCTTGTCTTTCCATTTTTTGTACCCGAGGTCTCTGTTTGTATTTTTCACATTGCTTTTATAGATGAGGTAGTGTTTAAAGAACTATTTTTGCTTCGAAAAACAAGAACAGGATTATATCTATCGCGAATTTTGAATCAATAAAAAGAAAGGCAATATATTGAAGGTTGCTTTATGTATTGCAGGTATTGGACTGCAACAAGTTTGGAAGGGTCCCCATATTATGGTATGACTTCAAACGGAAGCTTCCCAGCCCAAGTAAATTTCTGCACTGAAAACCTCAGTTTGTTCAAGGTTGGTTTGTTAAATGCAAAGTTGGTCAAATCGTTGAATCCACCTTTTTGACCATAGAATAACCAACGAGGAACATTTTAAATGTCCAGAACTTTGATAAATTATGTATCTATGGTCTAGGAACATTTCTCACAAGGTTTCAACTCTATTTGTTGCCTTGTTGTGCTACACTTGTTTGAATCCACAAACATATAACCAGCCTCTTTGAAGATGACCACAACCAGCCCAAGAGAGAGAATGGAGGTCACTGAATCTGTTGAGTGTCTAGCCCCAAAAACAGCAGCAGCCTGAATAGGTGTGGATCCAAAAACTGGCTGATCTGCTGCCAATAATACCAGAACACTGATCAGTCTGACCTGCTGCCATAAATGGCAAAAATATTGGCTGCCTGGCTGCCACGTGGTAGGCTGGAAGTGCACCTCAAAATAGGGCATGAAAATGACCATGATCTGGCTGGAAATGACCACAAACTGTTGAGCAGCACAAATGCACACATGCATAACACAAAAGGAGTGCCAGAGCTCCTTTGTCTTTGTCAGACATTGATAGAGCTTACAACCATGAGATAACATGCATGAAACACTGAATGCTAACACCCCCTCTCAGTCCAAGGAGTGGCTGCAAGCGTAGGAGGTGCATGTGATGAAGCATCAAAGACTATGGAAGGGGCTTTGTGAAGATGTTTGCTGCATTGTCTGTAGTGGGACAGTAGACCACCTCTAGCTTGGAATAAGAGATGTGTTGATATTGAACCTCTATATGCTTTCTGCAGGCATGAAACACGGGGTTCTTTGCAAGAGCTAGAGCGGTTTGATTGTTGACCTGAAGTAGTCTAGGTTCTACCCACGGAAATCCAATCTCTGTAGACATGTGGTGGAGCCGTATTGCCTCTTCAGAGTGGTAAAACATAAAGCTGGATACTCTACATCTGCCATTATTCTGTGAGAGTGCAACGGAAGAAGGAACATGGAGAGAGAGAGAGAGAGAGAGAGAGAGAGAGAGAGAGAGAGAGAGAGAGATGGGAATAACTGGGTGGATCAGGAATCTATAGAGGAGGATGCTATGAGAGAGAGAGAGAGAGAGAGAGAGAGAGAGAGAGAAACGATGGGAGCGATGTCGGACCCTGGCACCCCCGTGACCTAACCGGGCCTGCCGCCGAATCCTGCCGTTGACCACGCTGCCGTCGTCTGTTGCACGCCGTCGAATCCTGCCGTTGACCACGCCGCCGTCTTCTGTTGCACGCCAGGTCGCCTGGATCTGCCCCATCGTGACCTGCACCCCGTTTCGTCGCCCGTCTGCTGCGCGTTGTTGGCGCGTGGCTCTGGTCGCGACTGAGCCCACCAGGCAGTCCCGTTGCCTCTGCACGCCTGCTGCACAACAGGTCGAGGCCTGGACTTGCGCCGTCGCGACCTGCACCTTGCTTTCTCGTCCGTCTCCTGCGCGCTGTTGGCGCCTGGCTCTGGTCGTGACTGAGCCCGTCAGGCAGTCCCCTCGCCTCTGCTCGCCTGCTGTACAACTGGTTGATTCGTCAGGCGGCGCCACTTCTCCTGAAATACGAGCTAAGGCAGCCGAGAGCGAGAGAGAGAGGATCGCCTAGACCTGCGCGCCGCCTGGAGACCCATCTGACGACTGCCGCCTGACGACTTCTTCAGAGAAAAGACAGCAGTATGGCTGGCCTGGATATGGATTTTCTTGACCGGACGGTGGCAGCCCTTGGCCCTGATTCCGATGCAGAGGAGCCGGAAGATATGGTGCCATGCACGGAGGAGTTGCCGCCGAGTTCTGAATTGCCGCCTGCCGGCAAACGCTCCAAGCATACGCCTGATGAGCCAATGAGTCCTCCGGAACGCTCCTATGCGCAAGTGGCCTCTGATCCTGTGGATTCGCAGGAAATTGACTGGGAGCATTTGCTGGACTTCGCCAATACTCTGCTCGGCGATTATGTCCAGCATAATACCGAATCTTTTTCTGTTGCGGGAACGGATGATGTGCTGGACGCCACGGTGGACCCCAAATCAGTCTTGCGATCCTTCTCGGTGTTTTATGATCGTGCAGTTATACTTTTCTTCACTGGCAGGATCCCAGTGCTTTCGCATATTCGCCAGTGGTTGCACCATCTATTGCAAGGGGAGTCTGTTGAGGAGATCTTCCTTGGACCTCGCGGCTTTTATGAGGTCCTGCTGAAATCGGAAACGCATCGCGCTGAGCTCCTGTCCAAGTTGCCGCTATTCTTTGATCGCCGCCTGGTCCATGTTGTGCCATGGCGCCCCATGGCCAACTTCCAGTGTCTGCTTCAACGCGAATGCCCGGTGTGGGTGGAGGTGGAAAATTGTCCGGCGGTCTATTGGCCCATGTTGAAGGATGCGATGGCAGTTGTGGGAACAGTGCTGGTTCCCCCAAGCCTCAGGGCGATGAACCGCAACCGTTTATGCATGCTATGGGACACGGCCAGGAAAAGGCCCGCGTGGCTTCGCCTCAATTGTTCGGGCATGCATCCTTTGTATTTTCGCTTAAAATGGGGCAACTTTGCGGGCCATTGCTTTTCATGTGGTAAATTGGGGCATTTCATGGCCGAATGCCCTGAAAAGCAATCGTCTTCGGAGGATGTGCAGGTTGTGCTGCCCAAGGACGACATGGTGCTTGATGCCACGCCCCAGGAAGCCCTTCAGTCTCCTCATGTCATGGATAAAGGCAAACAACAGGTCCTGAGTGTGGATTCCCGTCGCACTGACTGGATTGAGGCATGTCCCAAAAAAGGGAAAAAGTTGGATGCAGGCCTGGCGGATCCTGGGCCTACCGCGCCCCAGGATTCCGTGCGCACGTATACGCGCCGGAAAGAAATGGCCACTTCACAGCAGGCTGCGCGTCCTACGGCCCCGTCTGCCCCCCGTAATCAGTCTCCAAGGAGAGCCTATACCGATGGCCCCAAAGGCCCACCTGCCAAGCTGGCATTCGATGCCAAAGGAAATGTTATTACACCCTGGGATCGGCGTTATCCCCGCCCCTCTCCCAAGGCAGTGGATTTCCCTTCTACCTCCAAAGCAGGTCGCCAGAATTCTTTTGCAATATTGGCTGATTTTCTGGATGAGGGTGTCCTAGATGCTCTCGCGGAAAAGGTGAAATTGAGGCAGCAGGCGCCTCGTTCCTGACTTCCTTCTTTGAGGATACATGAAGATAGCCACGTGGAATGTGCGAGGCATTTGCTCTCGCCATAAGCAACATGCCATGTGGACCGTCTTGCATGAGAACCAGTGGGATGTATTGTGTGCAGTTGAGCACAAAAGTCACGGTGAAGCAGGAAAAGTGATGGATTGTCATGGATTCCGTCTGTTTTATGCAGGGACCCATGCTACGCACTATTCGGGCGTGCTGATGATTGTCCATGAGAAATATCAGCCTGTCCTTGTTAAAAATGATGTGCAGGGCCGCTTTCTGGTGATCGAAGTCTTATTTGAAGGAGAGATTTTATGGCTGTTGGGCCTCTATGCTCCGAATGATCCCGCATCCCGACGGGATCTTTGGTCCACTTTGCAGGGCTCCATGTCACTCGGCCGAAGGGGGTTTTTGATGGGAGATTTCAATATGTGTGTTGACTCTTCTCAATCCACTTCAGGGCATTCGGTAATGGATACGCCGGAAAGCCGGGTGTGGAGTTCCTTTGCTTTGCACGTACTCAAGCAAGATCTTTGGTCGTGGCTTCACCCTTCTTTTTCAGGATTTACTTTTCATTCCGCACAAAATGCAACTACCTGGTCGCGACTGGACAGAATGTATATCATGCAGGGGGATGATTTTCTTCCCGAGATGCTGGAAATGAAGGTCTTGCGGCAATATGCGTTGCGGGACCATTTCCCCCTCCAGCTTGAGATGCGGGCACACTCTATTGCACCTTTTGTGCAATTCCTGGATAGGCTCCCTTTACGTTTCAACTCCTCTTATTTGAAGCATTCAATTTTCCAGGGCTATATGCAGCAGCTGATTGAGAGGTTCTTATTGGACTTCGCCTCTGAGGGCTTGCCTTCATTTGCACGGCTGCTCTCTAATGTGCAGCGGGTTGCTCCCCAGTATGGGATCCATCATGCCTCGCTTTGCCGCCGACGTCGACATGCAGCAGAAGACTTACTGGCTTTGGTCCGTTCCTTGCTCCTGGATTCCCCTGATGATGATTTTCTGCTGTCTCTGGAGAGGCGATTGGCCCATCTTATTCAAGTGTTTCAGTTGAAATCTTATCAACAGGCCAAGCTGCACAACTTGACGGACACATTGCAAGATAGCGCCTGCTAGTCTCATAAGTTCTTTCGCGCCTTGCATGCGTCTCCGGCTCGCGAAAATATGACCAGACTCCAAGATTCGGAAGGTCGCTTGGTCACGGATCCGCAGACCATTGTCACCATGTGCAGAAACTATTTTATGGAACTTCTTGGTTCCTCTTCCTCGCCTTCTAGCCAGGTTACGCATGCCCGCTCGGTCTTCTATCATCTGGTCCGCCAGCAGGTTCCAGTTGATATGCAAGCCGCTTTGGAGACGGATATTTGCGAGGAAGAGGTTATGGACGTTTTGTTGCACCTGCCGAATGATAAAAGTCCTGGCTGGGATGGTCTCACTAATGAATTCTTTCAGACCTCGGCCACGCAATTGGTTAAGCCATTGGTGGCCATGTTTCAGCAGGTGTGGGAAACGGGGGTCATGCCCTCCTCATGGAAAGAAGGCCTTATCAAACTAATTCCAAAGGTCCCTTCGCCGTCAAAGTTGCAACACTGGAGACCAATCTCTTTGATGGGCTCCATGTATAAAATCTACTCCAAAGTGCTGGCGAATCGGCTTCACAAGCACCTTCCAGCTATTGTGCATCCTCTCCAATATGGTTTCATTAAGGGCCGCAACATTCTGCATAATATCTTAAATGTGCAAATGGCTATTGACTATGCGCGGCACTCCGGTCAGGAAGTGGTATTGATCCAATTGGACTTGGAAAAGGCGTTTGATTATGTGGACTGGTCTTTCATTGCAGACCTCATGTCGGCTATGGGCTTTGGTACCCGAATGTCCCGATTGATCTACACCATTAGTGCTGAGGCTTCCTCCAGAGTTATGCTCAATGGTGGAGTTACAGAGCCATTTGTCCTTGCACGCTCGGTCAGACAGGGTTGTCCTTTGAGCCCTCTCTTCTTTGCCCTGGCGACTCACCCGGTCCTTTCAATGTTATCCTCCATGGCAGCCTCTGCTCAGCTGGCCGGGCTGTCTATTCCGTTGGGTCAGCACTTCGTTAGCCAATCCTTGGCTGATGACACCTTTATGATTTTGCAGGCAGACAGGGACAACATTCGAAGGGCATTAGATGTTTGGACACTCTTTGGTCAGGCCTCTGGGCTTCGCATCAATGCCCTTAAGTCAGCCATTCTCAGTTGTACGGAGCCTGATTTACAGTCCTTAGGCTGGCAAGGGCAGGTGGTTTCCCGTGGCTCCATTGTCAGGCATCTTGGATACCCACTGTGGGTGGATGTACGGCCAAAAGACCTGCTGGAGTGGATTTCACAAAAACTGGCGGCGAAGTTTATGTATTGGAAGTCGCAAGCGTGGCCATTCCATGTCCGCCTCAAAGTGGCCCAGACAATCATGCTTCCAATGCTAACGTATTTCCTGCCTTTGTTGCCATGGACGCCTACTACTTTAAAGGCCCTCACTCATCCCATCCGTTTCATGCTGTGGAAGAAGGATTCACTGCAGGCCGGCATTTCCTGGATTTCATGGTCACACGCATGTACCCCTAAGCGCATGGGTGGAGGAGCTATTTTGGATGCACACACTCATATGTTAGCTCTCCGTTGGTCCCTTTTTCGTTCCATGTGTGTGGATCATCACCCATGGATCATCATAGCCCGTTATTTTCTTGAGGACAGCGGGCTCCGCCATGGCAACACACGGCTTTGGGCCTCCTGGTGGCATGTCCTTAATGCTGACTCTCGTGTTTCCAGTCCCTCTTCCTCTTTGTTACTACACTTGGTCGGCTCTTGGAAAGTGGTGCTCCAAAAGGCCCGTTGGCACCCAGTAAGGGACCGCTTGCAGACTAACTCCTTTCAGCTGGAATTGTTGGCAGTATCCAGACTCCTTTCATGGGAAGATAAACACCAACTCAGACCAAGATTTAATCGCATGGCCCGTTTAGGTGTGACGTCGGTTGCGGATGCTACCCTTGCCACTCGCAATGTCCTCGTATCGTTTCGGACTGCTCGCCGACTATTCAAGATCCCGCGTGGATACCGTGATTTATGGGAGCAGCTTTCGTCGGAGCTTCAGGGTCGGCAACCCTTTCCTGCCTTGACTGCGGATCGCCCTTGGCAGGACTGGGATCTTGCAGGCCGCCTGAGTCTGGAAAAGGCCTCTACTAATCAGGTGTATCATCTTCTTGTTCAAGATCACCAATGGCTGGGAGAGAAAGCTAATACTGTTTGGGGACTGCGGAAATCGCTGTCATGGTGGCAGAAAACGCTGATGGAGGGCTGGCTAAATAAGACACCTTTCAAATGCAAGGTTTTTCTTTGGCGGGTGATGATTGGTGGTCTTCCTCTGGCCTCGGCCCTTGCCAAGCGTCGCATCTCGAATGGCAATTGTTTCTTCTGTACCACACCGGCGGAATCGGCCCGACATCGTTTTCTCTCTTGCCCGCTCGCCAAGAATATCTGGTCACTCTTGTCGCACATTTGGCGCGCGGTGGTGGGGTCCTCGCTAACTCCTTTCGACTGGGTTTTTGTGCGCCCGAAGTATCCCGCACCGCCACAGATGCATGAGAAGATCTTATTTCACTTTTTCAGATATTGGGGATGCTGGCACATTTGGACCACGCGCAATGCTTTTCTCTTTGATTCGGCCTCTAATGTACCTCGACATATTGCCAGGCTTAAAGGGCTCTTGCATTGGCAGCTAGATATCATCCGACACTCCGACTTGCTCCCTTGGGAGGATTTGCATCCGTGGCATATGGCAATTGCCTCTGGGTCGTTGCCATGATTGGTGTAACCTTTTCAGTGCATTACTACGCGGCTTCCCCACACGTTGGCCTAGGGCCCTCGTGTATCTTGTAATCAGAAAAAAGAGAGAGAGAGATAAAGAGAAAACCTCTTCACATGATGGCTTTGTGTCATCATGTATCTTGTAATCCAGTAATCTTGTATTTTTTTCGTAATTAATACAATTACCTTTTACGAAAAAAAAGAGAGAGAGCTCTTCCCGAGATGCTCGACATCCAAGTGTTGCAGCAATATGCTTTGTCAGACCATTTCCCTCTGCAGCTTGAGCTGCTTGCACAACCCATTGCACCTTTCAAGAGATTTCTGGACCGACTCCCTTTGCGCTTCAACTCATCTTACCTGAAGCATGCACTCTTTCAGGGCTATATGCAGCAATTGATTGACAGATTCGTCTTGGATTTCTCTTCTCAGGGCACTGCGTCTTTTGAAAGATTGCTCTCTAATGTGCAGCGGGTCGCTCGCCAGTATGGGATTTATCATGCCTCTCTTTGTCGGCAGCGTCGCAAGGCAGCAGAGGATCTGCTGGCTTTGGTTCGTTCTTTGCTGGTGGACACTCCGGATGATGCATTTCTGCTCGCACTGGACATGCGGGTGGCTGACCTTATTAAAGCATTCCAGTTGAAATCATATCAGCAGGCCAAACTGCAACATCTGACGGAAACTTTGCAAGATAGTGCATGTCAGACCCATAAGTTCTTTCGAGCTCTCCATGCCTCTCCTGCTCGAGAAAATATGACCAGACTCGAGGATGCAGAAGGCCACCTTATCCTGGATCCGCAGACTATTGTGCATATGTGCAAGAATTATTTCCGTGACCTTCTCGGTTCCACCTCTCCACCTTCGGCCCAAATTACTCAGGCCCGTTCGGCTTTTTATGACCTGGTCCGCAATCAGCTTCCGCAGGACATGCAAACTACTATGGAGTCCGATATTTGTGAGGCAGAGGTTATGGACGTCTTGTTACACTTGCCTAAGGATAAAAGCCCGGGTTGGGACGGTCTCACTAATGAGTTCTTTGAAGCTTTTGCTACCCAACTGGTGAAACCGTTGCAGGCTTTATTCCAGCAGGTGTGGGAAACGGGGATCATGCCTTCCTCATGGAAAGAAGGCCTTATTAAACTGCTTCCAAAAGCTCCTTCGCCATCTAAGTTGACACAGTGGCGCCCAATTTCTTTGATGGGTTCAATGTACAAAATCTTTTCCAAAGTAATGGCGAATCGGCTCCATAAGCATCTCCCGGCCCTTGTGCACCCTCTACAGTATGGTTTTATTAAGGGCCGAAATATCCTACACAATGTATTGAATGCTCAACTGGCAATTGATTATGCCAGGCATTCCAATCAGGAGGTCGTACTGATTCAATTGGACCTGGAAAAGGCTTTTGACTATCTAGACTGGTCTTTCGTTGCTGAACTTATGTCTGCTATGGGCTTTGGTCCGCGGATGTCTCGTCTCATATACACTATTAGCGCTGCAGCGTCTTCGCGGGTCATGCTGAACGGAGGTGTTACTGACCCATTTGTCCTTGCCCGCTCTGTCAGACAAGGGTGCCCTTTGAGCCCTCTATTTTTTGCCCTTGCAACACATCCAGTTCTTTCGATGTTATCTCATATGGCAGCCTCTTCTCAGTTGGCAGGACTGTCGCTTCCTACAGGACAGCACTTCATTAGCCAATCCCTGGCGGATGATACTTTTATGATTTTCGTGCGGACAGGGATAACCTTCGAAGAGCATTGGATGTTTGGGGCCTCTTTGGTCAGGCGTCCGGCCTTCGCATCAATGCCCTCAAATCAGCCATTCTCAGCTGCACGGAGTCGGATTTGCAGTCCTTGGATTGGCAGGGTCTGGTTGTGCCTCGTGGCTCCATTGTCAGGCACCTTGGGTACCCTTTGGGCGTTGATGTTCCCCCAAAGCAGCTGCTGCAGTGGATTTCTCAGAAAATGGTGGCTAAGTTTATGTATTGGAAATCTCAAGCCTGGCCTTTCCATGCTCGCCTCAAAGTGGCCCAGACTATTATGTTGCCAATGCTCACATATTTCTTGCCATTGTTGCCCTGGACTACTACGACTCTCAATGCTCTTACTCAGTCTATTCGTTTCATGCTATGGAAGAAAGACTCATTGCATGCAGGTATTTCCTGGATCTCTTGGTCGTATGCGTGTACCCCCAAACGCATGGGTGGCGGAGCTATTTTAGATGCCCAAACTCACATGCAGGCACTCCGTTGGTCGCTTTTCCGCGCCATGTGCTCGGATCATCATCCATGGGTCGATATAGCCCGTTATTTCCTTGAGGGCAGGGGCTTCAACATGGCAATACCCAGATCCGGAGTTCTTGGTGGCATGTTCTTAATGCTGATTCGCGGTTCTCCAGTTCTTCTTCGTCGCTGCTCACTCATTTGGTGTGTTCCTGGAAACACGTCCTCCAGAAGGCTCAGTGGCACCCAGTGGAGGATCGCTTAGCCACTAACTCTTTTCAATTGGAGTTGCTGGCAGTTTCGCGTTTACTTGCATGGGAAGGTAAACAGGACCTCAGACCACAATTCAACCGGATGGCCCGTTTGGGTTTGTCTTCAGTTGCGGATGCCACCCTTGCCAGTCGCAATGTGCTTATATCTTTTCGTACAGCAAGGAGGCTTTTCAGGATCCCTCGTGGATACAGGCCTTTATGGGAACAGCTTTTGAGGGTGCTCCAGAGCAGACAACCCTTTCCTGCCCTTGCTTCGGATCATCCCTGGCAGGATTGGGACCTACAAGGACGGCTGAATTTAAGCAAAGCTTCTGCTAACCAAGTGTATCATATTCTGATTAAAGATCATCAATGGCTCGTCACCAAAGTGAATGCTTTATGGGGATTACGTAAATCCCGGTCATGGTGGAGGGAAACTGTGATGGCGGGCTGGTTGAACAAGACACCCTTCAAATGTAAAGTTTTTCTTTGGAGAATGATGATTGGTGGTCTTCCGCTTGCTTCGGCTCTCTCCAAGCGCCGAATCTCCAATGGCCACTGTTTCTTTTGCACCACTGCTGTGGAATCCGCCCGCCACCGATTTATTTCTTGCCCCATCGCAAAGAAAGTCTGGTCATTTTTGTCGACTGTTTGGCAAGGAGTGGTTGGTTTCACCCTGCGCCCCTTTGATTGGGTTTTCGGGCAGCCCAAATACCCCGCTCCTGCACAGCCAAATATGAAGCTCGTGTATCATTTTCTTCGATATTGGGGCTGCTGGCATAACTGGACCATTCGGAATGCTTTTCTTTTTGACTCCGCCTATAATATTCAGCGGCATATTGCGAGGCTTAAGGGCCTCTTGTATTGGCAGTTGGATCTTCTCCGGCATTCTGATTTGCTCTCTAGGGAGGACTTACGTCCCTGGCATAGGGCAATTTCCTCTGTATCTTTGCCATGACGTTGTAACTTGTAGTTCTTAGAATCTCTTCACATGATGACTTAGATTGTCGTCATGTATCTTGTAATCAAGTAATCTTGTACTTTTTTCGTAATTAATACAATTACCTTCTACGAAAAAAAAAAGAGAGAGAGAGAGCAGAAAATGTTTACGAAAAAAAAGAGAGAGAGCAGAAAATGGGAATAACTGGGTGGATCAGGAATCTATAGAGGAGGATGCTATGAGAGAGAGAGAGAGAGAGAGAGAGAGAGAGAGAGCAGAAAAGGTTTACGAAAAAAAAGAGAGCAGAAAAGGTTTACGGAAAAAAAAAAGAGAGCAGAAAATGGGAATAACTGGGTGGATCAGGAATCTATAGAGGAGGATGCTATGAGAGAGAGAGAGAGAGAGAGAGAGAGAGAGAGAGAGAGAGAGAGAAGCGGACGGACGCGATGGCGGAGAGAGAGACGACGACCTGCCGTGACCCTTCTGCTGCAGCCGACTGACTTCGCCTGCTTCTGCACCTCGACCTGCCCTGGGTCTGCACCACCCGTCTGCCCCCTCTGACCCGTCGCGTGACCTGCCATCCGTCCTACCCGCCATTAGGTACGCTCGTTGGTCCTGTTCCCTATCAGACCCGCCACCGCGTGCCACACGCCGTCGCCTGTTCGTCCTGTCCGCCATCGCCTGTCAGACGCCGCCCTCGCTTGTCCGCCATCACCTGTCAAAGGCTGCCCTCGCCCGTCAGCCACCACCTTCGCCTGTCAGACGCCGCCCTCGCCTGTCGGACGCTGCCCTGATCTGCCCGTTTTGCCACCAAGGGGAAGCAGCCCGTCACACCCACGTTGCCACACATCGAGCGTGACAGCAGAGGCCTGCGCATTTCTGCCTCCCGTAAGATCTTCACTCGGCATCTGACCGGCATACGTAGTGATACAATATGGCTGGTTTGGATTTGGCTTTTATAGACCAAACGGTGGCAGCTCTTGGTCCTGATTCTGATATCGAGGAACCCGAGGATATGGTTCCGTGCATAGAAGAGATGCCCCTTGGTCCTGACTACCAGCCTGCGGGCAAACGCACCAAGCATACCTCGGAAGAGACAGTGGATCATCAGGATCGTTCCTATGCTCAGGTTGCTTCTGATTTTGTGGACTCTCAGGATGTTGACTGGGAGCATTTGCTGGAGTTTGCCAACACTCTGCTTGGTGATTATGTTCAACATAATTAGGAAGTCTTTTCTGACTCTGCAACTGAAGATGTTTTGGAAGCCACTGTGGACCCGAAAAATGTCCTGCACTCCTTTTCAGTGTTTTATGAACGCGCTGTGATACTCTTCTTCACTGGTAGGATTCCACAGCTTTCCCGTATTCGCCAGTGGCTGCACAGTCTGCTACAAGGGGAATGTGTTGAAGAGATTTTTGTTGGGCCCCGAGGCTTTTTTGAGGTGTTGTTGAAATCTGAGACGCACCGTGCTGCTCTCCTGTCTAAACTGCCTTTGTTCTTTGATCGTCGTTTGGTCGACGTTGTGCCATGGCGCCCAATGGCAGATTTTTAGTGCCTGCTGCAACGTGAATGCCCTGTGTGGGTTGAAGTGGAAAATTGCCCGGTTGTCTATTGGCCAATGTTGAAGGATGCCATGGCTGCTATGGGCATTGTTGTGGTCCCTCCAAGTCTAAGGGCCGTGAATCGTAACCGGTTGTGTATGTTATGGGACACTGCTAGGAAAAGGCCTGCTTGGTTACGTCTCAATTGCTCTCGCATGCATTCTTTACACTTTCGCTTGAAATGGGGCAATTTTGCAGGACATTGCTTTTCGTGTGGAAAATTGGGGCATTTTATGGCCGAATGCCCAGAGCAGCACCACACTTCAGATGCTGAGCATGTTGCGTTGTCCATGGAAGATATGGTGTGTGATGCTCCGTCGCAGGATGCTACCCACCCACCTAAAGCTCTGGATAAAGGTAAACAACAGGTTTCGGGTTTGGATTCCCGTGGCACTGATGACTGGGTCGAAGTACGCGCAAAATAAGGCAACAGGATTGTTGCTGGCATGGAGGATACTGTGCCTTCTGCCTCACAAGATTCCATGCGTACTTATATGCACAGGAAAGAAATGTTGTCTTCCGAGCACGCTGCACCTACTATGGTTTTCTCTGCCCCCTGTCCACAGCCCACTAGGAGAGTGTATTCAGATCGTCCAAAGGGTCCACTTGCTAAGCTGGCTTTTGATACCAGAGGCAACGTCATTACCCCATGGGATCGTCGTTATCCCCGTTCCATCCCCAAGATAGTGGATATGCTGTCTATCTCCAAATCTGGTCGTCAGAACTCTTTTGCCGTGTTGGCTGATTTCTTGGACGAGGGAGTCCTGGACATTCTCGCAGAAAAGGTCAAATCGAGGCAAGCTGTGCCTCGTACCTGATTTTCCTTTGAATACACATGAAAATAGCCACGTGGAATGTGCGAGGAATTTGTTCTTGCCACAAGCAACATGCCATGTGGACGGTATTGCATGAGAATCAGTGGGAGGTCTTGTGTGCTGTTGAGCACAAGAGTCGCGGTGAAGCAGGAAAAGTTGTGGATTGCCATGGCTTTTGTTTGTTCTATGCAGGGACACATGCCATCCATTATTCTGGTGTGCTCATGATTGTACATGAAAAATATCAACCTGTTCTTATTAAAAATGATGTACATGGCCGCTTTGTGGTGATTGAAATTTTATTGGAAGGAGAGATCTTATGGTTACTTGGCCTCTATGCTCCGAATGATCCTTTATCTCGCCGGGAGCTTTGGCATACTTTGTAGACTTCCTTGTTACTTGGCAGACGGGGCTTTTTTATGGGGGATTTCAATATGTGTGTTGATTCTTCGCAGTCCACATCGGAGCATTCGGTAATGGACGCGCCGGAAAGTCGTATGTGGCATGAGTTGGCTCTTACTGTTCTTAAGCAAGATCTCTAGTCCTGGCTATACCCGTCCTCTACAGGGTTTACTTTCCATTCTGCCCAGTATGCAACAACATGGTTGTGGTTGGACCGCATATACATCATACAGAATGATGATTTCCTTCCTGAGATGCTTGGAATGAAAGTATTGCAGCAATATGCCTTGTCGGACCATTTCCCTCTGCAGCTTGAGCTGCTTGCACAACCCATTGCACCTTTTCAGCAATTTCTGGAGAGACTCCCTTTGCGTTTCAACTCGTCTTATTTGAAGCATGCAATCTTTCAGGGCTATATGCAGCAATTGATTGATAGATTCTTATCGGACTTCTCCTCTCTGGGCACTGCTTCGTTTGAACGATTGCTCTCTAATGTGCAGCGGGTTGCTCGGCAGTATGGGATCCATCATGCCTCTCTTTGTCGGCGGCGTCGACAAGCAGCAGAGAACCTGCTGGCTTTGGTTCGTCCTCTGCTGGTGGAGACTCCAGATGATGAATTTCTGCTGTCACGGGCAATGCATGTGGCTGATCTTATTAAAGAGTTTCAGTTGAAATCTTATCAGCAGGCCAAATTGCAACATCTGACGGAGACTCTACAAGAGAGTGCGTGTCAGACTCATAAGTTCTTTCGAGCTCTCCATGCCTCTCCTGCTCGAGAGAATATGACTAGACTCCAGGATGCAGAAGGTCACATGGTCCTTGATCCACAGACTATTGTGCATATGTGTAGGAATTATTTCCTCGACCTTCTTGGTTCCACTTCTCCACCTTCAGGCCAAACTACTCAGGCCCGTTCAGTTTTTTATGACCTGGTTCGCAATCAGATTCCGCAGGATATGCAAGCTACTATGGAGTCAGATATTTGTGAGGTGGAGGTTATGGATGTTTTGTTACACTTGCCCAAGGATAAAAGTCCTGGCTGGGATGGCCTCACCAATGAGTTCTTTGAGGTTTTTGCTACCCAATTGGCGAAACCATTGACGGCCTTGTTTCAGCAGGTGAGGGAATTGGGGATCATGCCTTTCTCTTGGAAAGGACTTATTAATCTGCTTCCAAAAGTTCCTTCGCCGTCTATGTTGAAACATTGGCGCCCAATTTCTTTGATGGGTTCTATGTATAAAATATTTTCCAAAGTAATGGCGAATCGGCTCCATAAGCATCTTCCTGCCATTGTGCATCCTCTCCAATATGGTTTCATTAAGGGCCGAAACATTCTTCACAATGTATTAAATGCACAATTGGCGATTGATTATGCAAGGCATTCTAATCAGGAGGTTGTACTGATTCAATTGGACCTGGAAAAGGCTTTTGACTATCTGGACTGGTCTTTCGTTGCAGAACTTATGTCTGCTATGGGCTTTGGTGCTCGGATGTCTCGTCTGATCTACACCATTAGTGCTGCGGCATCATCGCGAGTCATGCTGAATGGAGGCGTTATCGAGCCATTTGTCCTTGCCCGCTCTGTCAGATAGGGGTGCCCTCTCTTCTTTGCCCTTGCGACTCATCCAGTTCTTTCGATGTTATCTCATATGGCAGCTTCTACTCAGTTGGCTGGATTGTCGCTTCCTTCTGGACAACACTTCATTAGCCAATCCTTGGCTGATGACAGCTTTACGATTCTGTGTGCGAACAAGGATAACCTTCGCAAAGCATTAGATGTTTGGGCTCGCTTTGGTCAGGCTTCCGGTCTTCGCATCAATGCTTTGAAATCAGCCATTCTCAGCTGCACGGAGTTGGATTTGCAGTCATTGGACTGGCAGGGTATGGTTGTTCCCCGTGGCTCCATTGTCAGGCATCTTGGGTACCCTTTGGGTGTTGATGTTCCCCCAAAGCAGCTTCTACAGTGGATTTCTCAGAAATTGGCGGCTAAGTTTCTGTATTGGAAGTCTCAGGCCTGGCCCTTTCATGTTTGCCTCAAAGTAGCCCAGACAATTATGTTGCCAATGCTCCAACTCTTTGGAGAAAGAGAGAGATGATGGCACGTGTGGAGATGGCGGTCGTTCGCGTCCTGTCCTTGCGCCGCCAGAGGAAGCCCTAAATTGCCTGCGTCGTCGTTTTTTGCCTGCGAAGGTCATCCTGCACACGGGCGCCTACCTGTGGAGGCTCAGAATTTGCCGACGACGTTCATGCCTGCCAGGTCTGCGTCGTCCCTGTTTCCTTTGCTGCCTTCGCATCGTCTGCCGTGGCCATCAGGTTGCGACCTGGTCTCCCTCTGCTGTGCAACTGTGCCCTACTACGTGGAGTCCTGCCTGACGTCTCCCCTTGGACGCTGTACAATTGCTTGGATCTGCGCCCTCAGCTACTCGCTTGCTTTCACACGCCCTGTTGGTAAGGGGTTCACCTGCTCACGTCCGCCCGTTGCAGTCCTGTTGCTGCAGTCGGGCGGTTTCCTGATTTTGTAGGTCTGCGGGACCTGGAGAGCGAGAGCCCAGTTCCTGACCTGCCCCTTTACCTTTGTCGTCGTCCCGTCTCAGCTCAGGTAACAGATCAAGTGTGACAGAGCAGGGTAAACAGTTTTCTTCTTCACCTGAGCGCGAATCAGTATTTCATGACAGAAGAGAGAAGCATGGCTGGCCTGGATATGGCTTTTATCGACCAAATGGTGGCAGCCCTTGGTCCGGATTCTGATACGGAGGAACCGGAGGATATGGTTCCTTGCATAGAGAAGATGCCTTCCGCTCCTGACTTTCAGCCTGCGGGCAAACGCTCCAAGCATACGCTCGAAGAGACAATGGGTCATCAGGAACGTTCGTATGCTCAGGTTGCCTCTGACTCTGTGGATTCTTAGGACATTGACTGGGAGCATTTGCTAGAGTTTGCCAACACTTTGCTTGGCGAGTATGTCCAACATAATCATGAAGCTTTTTCGGACTCTGGAACTGAAGATGTTCTGGAAGCCACGGTGGACCCGAAAACTGTCTTGCGTTCGTTTTCAGTGTTTTATGACCGGGCGGTTATTCTCTTCTTCACTGGCAGGATTCCAATGCTTTTCCATATTTCCCAGTGGCTCCACCATGTACTACAGGTGGAGTGTGTTGAGGAGATTTTTGTTGGGCCTCGAGGCTTCTATGACTGCCATTGTTCTTTGATCGCCGTTTGGTCCATGTTGTGCCATGGCGCCCGATGGCAAACTTTTAGCGTCTCCTTCGACGGGAATGCCCGGTGTGGGTTGAAGCGGAAAATGGCCCGGCTGTCTATTGGCCTTTGTTGAAGGGTGCCATGGCCACTGTGGGAACTGTGCTGGTCCCCCGGAGCCTAAGGGCCATGAATCGCAACTGTTTATGTATGTTATGGGACACTGCTAGGAAAAGGCCTGCTTGGCTTCATATTAATTGCTCTGGCATGTATCCTTTGCACTTTCGTTTGAAATGGGGCAACTTTGTAGGACACTACTTTTCATGTGGAAAATTGGGGCATTTTATGGCCGAATGCCCAGAGAAGCAACCGTCTTCAGATGCTAAGCATGTTGTGCTGCCTATGGAAGACATGGTGCTTGATGCTCCATCACAGGATGCAACTCAGCCACCTAAAGTTCTGGATAAAGGTAAACAACCGGTTTCGGGTTTGGATTCCCGTGGCACTGACTGGGTAGAGGCACGTCCCAAAAAAGGTAAAAAGGTTGATGCTGGCCTGGCGACTATTGGGCCTAATGTTTCACAAGATTCCATGCGCATGTATATGCGCAGGAAAGAAATGTTGTCTTCCGAGCACGTTGCGCGTAGTATGGTTTCTTCTGCTCCTCGTAATCAGTCTACTAGGACAGTCTATACCGACGGTCCAAAGGGCCCACCCTCTAAGTTGGCTTTTGATTCTCGAGGGAACGTGATTATACCATGGGATCGTTGTTATCCCCGTTCCATCCCCAAGACAGTGGATATTCCGTCTACCTCTAAAGCTGGTCGTCAGAACTCCTTTGCTGTGTTGGCTGATTTTTTGGATGAGGGTGTCCTTGATATTCTAGCAGAAAAGGTTAAATCGAGGCAAGTGGTGCTTCGTTCTTGATCTTCTCTTTGAATACACATGAAGATAGCCACGTGGAATGTGCGAGGCATTTGTTCTCGCCATAAACAACACGCCATGTGGACTATATTGCATGAGAATCAGTGGGATGTCTTGTGTGCGGTAGAGCACAAGAAACACAGTGAAGTTGGAAAAGTTGTGGATTGCCACAGGTTTCGCTTGTTTTATGCAAGGACACACGCCGGGCATTATTCTGGTGTGCTTATGATTGTACATGAGAAATATCAGCCGGTTCTTATTAAAAATGATGTACATGGCCGCTTTGTAGTGGTTGAAGTTTTATTTGAAGGAGAGATCTTATGGTTGCTGGGCCTATATGCTCCGAATGACCCTTTATCTCGCCGGGATCTTTGGAATACCTTGAAGACCTCCTTGTCACTTGGCAGACGAGGTTTTTTGATGGGAGATTTCAATATGTGTGTTGATTCTTCGCAGTCCACTTCAGGGCATTTGGTGATGGACGCTCCGGAAAGTCGGGTATGGCATGAGTTTGCTCTTGCTGTACTTAAGCAAGACCTATGGTCCTGGCTACACCCTTTTGCTACAGGGTTTACTTTCCACTCGGCGCAGTATGCAACTACATGGTCGCGGTTGGACCGCATGTACTTTATGCAAGATGATGATTTTCTTCCTGAGATGCTGGAAATGACAGTCTTGCAGCAATATGCCTTGTTGGACCATTTCCCTCTCTAGCTTTAGATGCTTGCACAACCCATTTCACCTTTTATGAAACTGCTGGATAGACTCCCTTTACGTTTCAACTCCTCTTATTTGAAGCATTCACTCTTTTGAGGTTACATGCACCAAGTGATTGAGAGATTCTTATTGGACTTCGCCTCGGAGGGCACTGCTTCCTTTGAACGATTGCTCTCTAATGTGCAGCGGATTGCTTGGCAGTATGGGATCCACCATGTCTCTCTTTGTCGGCGGCGTCGACACGCAGCGGAGGACTTACTCGCTTTGGTTTGCGCGCTGTTGGTGGACACTCCAGATGATAAATTTCTGCTGTCACTGGCAATGCGTTTGGCTAACCTTATTAAAGAGTTTCAGTTGAAATCTTATCAGAAGGCCAAATTGCAAAATTTGATTGAGAATTTGCAAGATAGTGCTTGTCAAACTCATAAGTTCTTTCGCGCTTTGCATGCCTCTTCTACTCGAGAAAATATGACTAGACTCCAGAATTCAGGTCAAATGGTCACTGTCCCTCAGACCATTGTTAATATGTGCCGGAATTATTTTCTAGATCTTCTTGGTTCTTCTCAGGCATCTTCTGATCAAGTTGTGCATGCACGTTCGGTCTTCTATGATCTGGTCCGGCATCAGGTTCCACTTGATATGTAAACTACTTTGGAGATAGATATCTGTGAGGAGGAGGTTATGGATGTTTTGTTGCACCTGCCTAAGGATAAAAGTCCCGGTTGGGATGGTCTCACCAATGAATTCTTTGAGAGTTCTGCTATCCAACTGGTGAAGCCATTGACGGCTATGTTTCAGCAGGTTTGGGAAACAGGGTTCATGCCTTCCTCATGGAAAGAAGGGCTTATTAAATTGCTTCCAAAGGTTCCCTCGCCGTCACTGTTGCAACATAGGAGACCAATCTTCTTGATGGGTTCGATGTATAAAATCTTTTCCAAAGTACTGGCGAATCGGCTCCACAAGCATCTTCCGGCCATTGTGCATCCTCTTCAATATGGTTTCATTAAGGGCCGCAACATTCTGCATAATATCTTAAATGTGCAAATGGCTATTGACTATGCAACGCACTCTAGTCAGGAAGTGGTATTGGTCCAATTGGATCTGGAAAAGGCTTTTGACTATTTAGACTGGTTTGTCATTGGAGAACTTATGTCTACCATGGGCTTTGGCACTCGGATGTCCCGCTTGATCTACACCATTAGTGCTGCCGCTTCTTTCCGAGTTATGCTAAATGGTGGTGTTACAGAGCCCTTTGTCCTTGCACGCTTTGTGAGACAGGGTTGTTCTCTGAGTCCTCTCTTCTTTGCCCTGGCGACTCATCCGGTTCTTTCGATGTTATCCTCCATGGCAGCTTCTGCTCAATTGGCCGGATTGTCTCTTCCTTTTGGTCAGCACTTCATTAGTCAATCTTTGGTTGACGACAACTTTATGATTTTACGTGCGGACAAGGACAATATTCGCAAAGCATTAGATGTCTGGACGCACTTTGGCCAGGCTTCTGGTCTTCGTATCAATACTTCCAAATCAGCCATGCTTAGTTGCACTGAGCCTGATTTATAGTCACTAGGCTGGCAGGGCCAGGTTATTCCCCGTGGTTCCATTGTCAGGCATCTTGGGTACCCTTTGGGTGTTGATGTTCGGCCAAAACAACTACTACAGTGGATTTCACAGAAATTGGCAGCGAAGTTTCTGTATTGGAAGTCGCAAGCTTGGCCCTTCCATGTTCGTCTCAAAGTGGCCCAAATAATTATGCTGCCAATGCTCACATATTTCTTGCCATTGCTGCCTTAGACTCCTACCACTTTGAATGCTCTCACGCGGCCCATTCGTTTCATGTTATGGAAGAAGGATTCATTGCAGGCAGGTATTTTGTGGATTTCGTGGTCGCATACATATACTCCCAAACGCCTGGGTGGGGGGGCCATTTTGGATGCCAAAACTCATATGCTGGCCCTTCGTTGGTCTCTTTTTCGTGCCATGTGTGTGGAGCATCACCCATGGGCCGTGATAGCCCGTTATTTTCTTGAGGACCACGGGCTTTTGCATGGTAATACACAATTTGAAGTTCCTGGTGGCATGTTCTTAATGCAGACTCTCGGTTTTCGAGTCCTTTTTCATCCCTGCTTGTTCACTTGGTCGGCTCCTGGCAATTGGTTCTCCAAAAGGCGTGTTGGCATCCAGCGGAGGCCCGCTTGCATACTAACTCTTTTCAATTGGAATTGTTGGCAGCCTCAAGATTACTTTCATGGGAAGGCAAACAGGAGCTTAGGCCAAAATTTAACCGCATGGCCCGATTGGGCTTGACTTCTGTTGCAGATGCCACCCTTGCTAGTCGTAATGTCTTCATATCGTTTCGCACTGCCAAGCGGCTTTTCAGAATCCCTCGGGGATACCATGATTTGTGGAAACAGCTTTTGTTAGTCCTCCAGAGCAGGCAACCCTTTCCTGCCCTTGCTGTGGATCGCCCTTGGCAGGACTGGGTCTTGGCAGGCCGGTTGAATTTGGAAAAGGCCTCGGCTAACCAGGTGTACCATCTTCTGATTAAAGATCATTAATGGCTGGTCACTAAAGCCAATACTGTATGGGGGTTGTGGAAATCTCACTCATGGTGGAAGGCAACTGTGATGGAGGGCTGGGTGAACAAGCCACCTTTCAAATGCAAGGTCTTTCTTTGGAAGGTGATGATTGGTGGACTTCCTCTTGCCTCGGCCCTTTCCAAGCTTCGAATCTCTAATGGCAATTGTTTCTTCTGCACCACCACAGTGGAAACGGCCCATTATCGATTTATCTCTTGCCCTCTCACTAAGCATATTTGGTCGCTTTTGTCAGCGGTTTGGCGAGCGGTGGTTGGTTTCTCGCTGAGCCCTTTGGATTGGGTTTTTGTACGCCCAAAATACCCCGCACCGGCACAGTTGCATATGAAGATCTTGTTCCATTTTCTTAGATACTGGGGATGTTGGCACAATTGGACCACTTGGAACGCCTTTCTTTTTGATTCGGCATCTAATGTTCCGAGACACATTGCCAGGCTTAAAGGCCTTTTGCTTTGGTAGATACATCTCATTGTTGGGGGTAAAGGCGCCTCCGCCGTGCCGCCCCGTGTATTACTACACTGACAGTATCCGCCACTGCACACTACAGGTGGCGGGCGCCCGTCACGTCACTTTATTCTTTATTCTTTTAGTGATAGTTTGAATAAAGGAAGGCCCGGTCACACATTGTGACTGTTGGAGTTCCCATTTCTTGTCTCTCTCTTTCTTGCTCTTGCTCTCCCGCCATAGCTCGCGTGCAAGCTTCGATCCTTCTCACCTTTCAACTGGTATCAGAGCTTGGCATTGTCTTGCTCGAGCTCGACTCGGTGCTTTCCGACCTTTGCATCGACTCGCTTCACGCATTGGGTCTCCATCCCGGCAGCCATAGCCGACCTCTTGAGCTCCCGACTCTCCCCGGCTTCCCGAGCTCCATCCCGGCCTTCTTGAGCTTCATCAGGGCCTTGCCCTTGAGGTATTGCTTCAGCATTTGCAGGCATTTGAGTGTATTCTCAGTTTGAAACAGGGCAGGAACAAAGGGCAGCCACTCTTCTTGAGCTCCATAGCTCATATCTTCCCTCCCCTTTGCATTGGGCCTTCATGGCTTGGTATGTGTCTACCTTGGGCCATCATTGAGCCCCCTCCACACTCAACATTCAGCCACGTGATTAAAGCAGCACTCCAGGCCTCAACACGCTGAATATGGTGCCCATTTTTCAGACTTTGACCTCCACGTTTTACAGCTGAATGCTTTGTTGCTCATGGAGCACTCATCATTGGCCTATTTGGAGGGCATTTGAGCCATTTTTGGATGTCATTTTGATGCTTTGGCTTGACATTGAGGTTGGGAGCTGATCATTCTCAGTTTTGAAACTGTCATTTACTGCATAACAGTGCTGGAAACAGGGCAGCACCCTTGACACTGACATTTGTTGCTTATGCCTCATTCCATTGGAGCTATTTGATGCCCGTATGCGGTCTACTTCCTACCCGGATGTATTGGGGATGTATACATTTGGGGACGACTTGGAGCGATTTTGGCTTGAATACGGGGCTGAAATCTACTGTTTAGAACAGTAAATACATGCTGGAATAACAGTGGGTTGAAGGTATTTTACATGCTTTGGTACTTACCTACCGATACCGGATGTATGCTTTGAGCTTTGGCATGATGTCTCTGACATTTGGGGACGACTTGGAGCGATTTTGGCTTGAATACGGGGCTGAAATCTACTGTTTAGAACAGTAAATACATGCTGGAATAACAGTGGGCTGAAGGTACTTTACATGCTTTGGCACTTACCTACCGATACCGGATGTATGCTTTGAGCTTTGGCATGATGTCTCTGACATTTGGGGACGACTTGGAGCATATGTATGAGATTATGGGATGCTTTTGAGCTTCGCATTAGCTCCGTCTTCACTGGCATTTGGACCGACTTGGCATGCTCGTGGACCGCCTATGCCTCATGTCTCTGCTTGACAGTTAGGCTTTTGTATTACATGCTTTGGTTCGTGACATATGCTATTTGGTTCGTGTATGCCATACCGACATTTGGAGCTTGGATTTGGATGTATTTGAGCATTCCCGGCTTACTTGATCACTGATCTTGGTTGCTATTTGGATGTCATTGAGTTGACTGAGAGCTTATTTGGGCTTATGTATTGCTTCATGGTTAATACGACCGGTGCTTCATGTATGTCATGCTCTCTTGGATGCGCTTGATGCATTGATAGGGTCGCTTATCACTGGTGCTTTCTCTTGGGTTGTTTGAGCTTCTGAGCTCGCTTTGTACGCCTTTTGTGCCAGTGGGAGCATTTTACATGCTTGCTTGACCTTTGACAGTTGCATGCTATTGGAGCACTTACATGTATTTGGAGCAGTTTATGTCCTGAGCAGCTACATACGCATTGAGACTTTGGGATCATACTCCGATCTTTATGGATATGCATTGATGTACTCTTGGTTCACAGGATGCTTATGAGCTGAGTCTCATATTTGGATCTCTCTCTTTGAGCAGACGCCTATTTGTGTCAGGTTTTTGGCAATTACAGGAACACCTTGCCTAGAGTGTCTGGGGGTGTGCCTTTCACTGGCAGATGTTATTTTGACATGCTTCGGTGTTGAGCTCATGTTCTTTTCACTGTCATTGGCCTTGCTTATGTCCGTTTCATGCCGGCTTTGGACCTAGCATTGTTTGCTTGACATTGGATCCTATTTTGGGACAGTTTGCTCTCTAGACTGCATACCTGCAATTTATTACAGCAAGGAGTTATTGGTGGACTGAGGTGTACTTTTCATGCTGAAATATCCTGATTTGGTGTACCGCACCTAGTACTAAGTGGGCAGCAACTTTTGGCACACTTTGCTCGCCCTTTGGACCCCGTTTTGGTCATTTTTGGGCAGTTTCTGCAGTAAAACAGCAAGCAGTTTTGGACTGTTTGGGCATTTCCAGCCTGCATAATGGCGTCATCTTCGCATGATAGTGCCATCTTTAACATTACAAAGTTGGATGGTACCAACTACTCTTACTGGAAGAGTCAAATATGGCAGGTTTTGGTGCAGAAATCTCAGATGAAGCCACTTCGGTTGAGTGGGGAGCAGCCTGAAACTATGGACAATGATGACTGGCTTGAACTTGATGAGCTATGCAAGTCCACAATTGTATTGTCTCTCACTGAACAGGTACATTATAATGTATTTGAGGAAGCACAGAGTGCATGGGATCTATGGAATAAGATCAAGAATCTTTATGATAAGAAAAGTCCGGCGAGTCAGATGTACTGGTTGAAGCAGCTTTTATGGATCTGCGCATGAAGGATAATGCGACTATGTCTGCTCACTTGAGCCAGTTCCATGCTATACTGAAGAACCTGACTTCGCAGGATATCACCTTTGGAGAGGAAGTAACTCCTCTTTTCTTGCTTGGGACTCTGAATGAGTCATGGGATGTATTCCGCACTGCTCTTTGTGCCTCTAGTGCTACTCTAAAATTGGCAGATGTTGAGAGTGCTCTTCTTCAGGAAGAGGTAAATCGCAAAAACTTGGATGCCTCTCGTGGTAGTCATGCTTTGACAGTTAGAGGCAGGAATGACAGGTATGACCATGGTAATGGCCGAGGCCGTGGCTCGCAGAAGGGTCGGTCTAAATCTCGTGGCAAGTTGCGTAGTAAGTCACGTGGGCGCAATGCAAATGTCACTTGTCATCATTGTGGGAAAAAGGGCCATATTAGACCACAGTGTCATGAGTTGCGCAATGAGAAGCGCAAGGATAAGGGGAAAGATAAAGTGCAGGAGAAGTCCTCTGATCGCAGCATAGTACCTGCGAAGTCCAGCGTCAAGATTGAGGAAATTAATGTCACGCAGATTGAGGAGTCCGATGGTGGTGATGAGTTTATACTTGCAGCTAGTTCTTCTGATGCTTCACACTTGACTGAGACATCTAGTATGTATGCACAGTGCTGGTTATTGGATTCAGGTGCGTCCTTCCATGTGACGCCTTACCGTGAGTGGTTTCACTCTTACCGTACTGTATCTGAATCAGTCAGACTTGGAGATGACAGGTCTCTTGATATTGTGGGCTGTGGAGATATTCAGTTGCAGTTTTCCATTGGCAGTTCCTTTTTGCTTAGGGATGTACGTCATGTACCTGCGCTTACGCGCAGTCTTATGTCTGTAGGACAGTTGGATGATGCAGGGTTTCATGTCTGTTTTGGGGATTCTGTCTGGAAAATTACCAAAAGCAAACTTGTGCTTGCTAGAGGCGCCAAGGCTGGCAGCCTCTATCCTCTTGTTGTATCTGGGTCTTCTATAGACCATGTTTTGGCAGTGGGCTCTATCCCACATGTATCACTTTGGCATGCCCGTTTGGGGCATATGTCTTTAAAGGGAATGAAAATGTTATCTGGTTTGCAGTATCTTCCGCCTTTGGACTATACACATTTTGACTCGTGTGATCATTGTCTTTATGGTAAGCAGAATAGGTCTACGCATAAGAAATCGGGTAGGTCACGCATGAGTGAGCCCTTGGCATTGGTGCATTCCGATGTTTGTGGGCCTATGCCTTGCATGTCTATGGGTGGCGCGAAGTACTTTGTTACCTTCATTGATGATTTTTCTAGGAAAGTGTGGGCTTATCCCATAAAGCAAAAGTCCGATGTCTTGGCAGTCTTTCAGCGTTGGCTTGCTCTTGTTGAGAACTGTTGGGTATCTCACACGCCTTACTTACGCCTACGCTCATATGGGAGTGTGCGGGTGATCACTAGGACATTGGGGCACTTTTTACTCTCGGTAGGAGAGGTTTTTTCCCCCAGATTATGTGTACTATTTTGTATGTGCTTGTGGTGCACACTTACGGGCACTTACTGTGTTCGGGTGTGAACAGCCCCTTATAACCCTAAGGTATAAGGGTTATCATTTGTACTTTCAGCTAACACTCTATTCAGTACTATTGCATTGGGTATCGTGCTCAACTCTGTCTCTCACTCTCACACTGTCTACTGCACTTCAGCTGTACCTCGATCCTCTCCCATCTGACATTTGGTATCAGAGCTGGTCAGCAGCTCTGCACAACTCCCGAGGATTCTGCACAGCTCCCGAGGACTCAGCCGCCGTCGCTAGTCAGCTCAGGTTTGGGCCTGCATCTGTCTGCCCTGTGCAGACTCGTCAGTCAGCCCATCTCCTTCCTGTAGCAGCGCCGCCAGGAGCCCCGCCAGATTGGCGCCTCTGTGCCCTAGCGCCAGCTCGTCAGACAGCGCCACCAGCTGCCTGCGCCGCCTGGACCTGGAGCTGAAGCCGCCTTGTCTGTCACGAGCCCTGCTCCTGCGTGTGCCAGTTCGTGACCAGCGCCGCCCTGTCTGCGAGAAGCTCCACCTGACGCGCCTCCTGTACTTGCAGACGCCGTCGCCACCTAACGCGCCTCCTGACGCCGCCCTGTCACGTCCTTGCCAGCTGACGCCCTGTCCCGCCATCTGACGTGCCGCCTGTCTCCTGACGCGCCATCCTGTACCCTGTACCTGTGCGTCAGTCCGACTGTACCCAGCAGTCATTACCTCGGGAATCGTGCCCGTCGTCAACACGCAGAGGTAACATCCTGCACTTTTCTTTTACACAGGAGTTCGTGCAACAGGTTCAGGTTCAGCATTGGGAAACGTGCTGAACAGCAGGTTCAGTTTTCAGCATTGGGAAACGTGCTGTGTCAGTCTGTGACACATTGAATGCACATTTTGGGGCTTTTGTAACAGACATTTGTGACAGAAATTTTGGGCAGAAAATTTTGGGGCTTTTGATGTTTTAGTGCTGCTGAGCACTAATTGCACCTTGGGAAGCGTGCATCAGTGACAGTTTTTTTTTGACAGAGTACCCTTTGCACATTAATTGCAGACTTGTGTTTGCTGCAATTTCTGGAAATTTGCAGATTTCCAGCCCGTACTGCATTGACATTGCTCTATTGCCTTTTGGGAAATAATGGCAAATCAGGGAGGAGATGTATTCACCTATGTGTCCAAGGAAGACCGATTGGATGGGAACAATTATTCCCTTTGGTCTTTCATGATGAAGAATGTATTAGTGGCCAAAAATTTGTGGGATTATGTCAGTGGAGAGGAAGCACGACCGGGAGTTGTGGCTCCCGCTACTCCTCCTCCAGGAGGACGTGCAAGAGGGCAACCTCAGCCCCCTCCACCTCAGCCCGCTCAGCCACTTCCCCCAAGAACTGCAGCTCAGAAAGCTTGGGATACACGGGATGCACAGGCTATGTCGCTGATTGCATTGGCAGTTCAGCGTTCTATCATTCCTCATATTCGTTCAGCAGCTTCTTCACAAGAAGCTTGGTTGACATTGGAGCAGATGTTTGCAGGAAAGAATGAGACTCGCATCTCTTTCTTGAAGAAAGAGCTAGAGACTCTAAAGATGAATGAGGGTGATTCTATGCAGGATCATCTCAACAAAATTCAGGACTTGCGGGAGCAACTCATGAATGTGGATGAGTACTACTCAGATGCGCAGCTGATTTCTACGACATTGAATTCACTGCCTCCCTCTTACTTGGCTTTTCATACTGCCTTGAACCTCACTATGAGGATTTCGAAAGAGCCCATCACTTTCATTCAGCTTGTCAGTTTGCTTCTAGAGGAGGAGCAAACTAGACGGAACAGTGGTGTGGATGGTATAGCCTCTGAGCAGGCTTTTATGTCAAGGCAGAAGGGTAAAAACAGCCAAGGGAAAAATGCTTCGCAGAGTTCTGGTAGTAGTAGCACTTCACAGACAAGTCAGAAACAGGGGGGCACGCAAGCCAAGAAAGAAAAATGCCATTACTACAAGAAGCCTGGCCACTATATCACTGAGTGCAGGAAGCGCATCGCCAAAGAGAAGAAGAAGGAGTCAGGGATGTCTGTTTCTGCAGCTCCTTCCACTGCTAGCGAGTCCGCGTCCTTTGTTGCAGCCAGGGACTATTGTTTTTACACTTGCAGTTATGATGTCTCTTGGGCTGATAGAGCATTTAGCTCTACAGAAGATGCTGACACTTGGTTCTTTGACAGTGGTGCTTCACGGCATATCACATCTCGTAGAGATTTGTTTGCTTCTCTTGGTGCACCTCCCGTTGGGAAGTCTGTTCAGTGTGCTAATAATGCATCATACCCTGTTCGTGGTATTGGGGAGATTCAGCTTACAGCCATTGATGGCTCTATTCTCCGCCTACAGGATGCTTTGTATGTGCCTGGCATTAAGAAGAATCTGCTTTCCATTTCTTCTATGGCACGTTGTGGTTTGCAGGTCACCTTTGATGATGACCGTTGCATGGTCCGTGACAAGGAACACATGACATTGGTCTTGACAGGTTCTCTGTGTCATGGGTTATATGAGTTGGATGCTCTTTCGGTAGATCAGTTTGCATATTTGACATCCACTCTTACTCCTGCTATGTTAGAGGCAGAGTTATGGCATGCTCGTTTGGGGCATGTAAACTATGGCAGCTTGATGCTATTACAGCGTACTCAGATGTTGGATGGATTACCTCTCTTGGAGAGACCTCCTGAGCATTTATGCGAGGGTTGCATTTTGGGGAAAATGCATCGTTTCTCTTTTCCCCGTGATGTTGCTTTTAGAGCAACAGCCAGATTGCAGCTTGTGCATTCGGATGTTTGTGGGCCCATGCAGACACAGTCATTGGGTGGTTGTTACTATTTTGTAACATTTATTGATGACTTTACACGTTTTTGCTGGGTCTACTGCTTGAAAAAGAAGTCAGAAGTGTATGATGCATTTTTGGCTTTCAGTGCACTTGTGGAAACTTAGTCTGGTTGCAAGATTAAGACTCTCCGTTCGGACCGAGGGGGGGAATACATGTCCTCTATGCTGAATTCTTATTTGCAGCAGAAGGGCATTATCCATCAGTACACTACTGCATATACTCCACAGCAGAATGGGGTAGCAGAGAGGAAAAATCGGTCACTCATAGAGATGGCCAGATGTATGCTGAAGGCAAAGAGTTTGCCTCATAGTTTTTGGATGGAAGCCGTCATGTGCGCTTGCCACATTTTGAACAGATGCCCTACCAAGAAGGCCTTGAAAACCGTCACACCTTTTGAGGCTTGGCACAGCCGCAAACCTTCTGTTGGCCACTTCCGTACTTTTGGGTGTCTTGCATATGCCCATATTCCACAGGTACTTCGAAAGAAGTTGGACAACAAGGCTGTAAAATGCATCTTTATGGGATATAGCAGCGAAAGCAAAGGCTACAGACTCTATGATCCTGTGACCAAGAAGGTTTTTGTCAGCAGGGATGTTGTATTTGATGAAAAATCAGAATTATCCTTGGCTGGTTTTGATACATATCAGGCTGCCCGTGATGTCTTTGAAGGGCTGCTGCCCATCACATTTGGTGATTCAGCTGGTACTTCAGCAAATGAACCTAATGTTCAGCCAGCTGCTCCTATGGAACATGCAGTAAATCAGCACATTGCTGAAACTGAAATTCAGCAGGAACTTGTACACAGTCAGGAAGCAAGACAGGTGCCTAGATGGTACACGCAGACTATGAGAGATAGTCATTTGGAAACACCCTTGGCTGGTCGTACTCGAAGGCAAACTCGACTGGATGATTCAGCACATTCCATGGAGTTTGTTATGGCAGCATGTACTCATGATAATGAGGAGCCTGAATGTTTTGAGGATGCACGACATAGTGTGCATTGGATGGCAGCCATGCAAGCTGAATTGGATTCTATTCATAAGAATCATACTTGGGATTTGGTGTCTTTGCCAGTTGGCAAGCGTGCCATTGGTACGAAATGGGTCTACAAATTGAAAAGGAATGCAGATGGATCCATAGATAAGTACAAGGCACGGCTGGTAGCTAAAGGCTACGCACAGAAAAAGGGCATTGACTATGAGGAGACCTTTGCTCCTACCTCCCGTATGACGACCATTCGGTCTATGATTGCCTTGGCTGCACATTTTGGTTGGAAAGTGCATCAGCTGGATATAAAGACTGCATTCTTACATGGGGAACTTCAGGAAGAAGTGTATGTACAGCAGCCCATTGGTTTTGCAGTTGAAGGCTCAGAAAATTTAGTATGCAAGCTGAAAAAAGCTCTATATGGTTTGAAACAAGCTCCACGAGCTTGGTACGCAAAGATAGATGCTTTCTTGCTTAGTCAGGGGTTTGTAAACAGCCCATCTGAGTCTACCCTTTATGTACATAAAGAAGGGGGATCCATGCTGATTTTGTGTCTATATGTAGATGACCTTTTGCTCACTGGAACACATGCTGATCAGATTTCAGCATTCAAAAATAATTTACAGCAAACTTTTGACATGTCTGACTTGGGTATTTTGCACTATTACTTGGGCATCCAGTTTGTACATGATGCTAGAGGCATTGGATTATGTCAGTCAAGGTACATTGGGCAACTTCTTGAGAAGTTTGGCTTACAGGATTGCAAGCCAGTTTGTACACCCATGGAACCTGGGCTCAAACTGTCATTACATGATGACAGTGATTTGTTTGATATCCATACTTATGCTCCAGCAGTGGGATGTCTCATCTATCTATGTCACACTCGGCCAGACATACAGTTTGCCGTTTCAGTTTTGAGCAGGTACATGCATCAGCCTCGTATGTCGCATTGGCAAGCTGTGAAGCGTGTGTTTCGTTACTTGCAGGGTACTAGAGCTCTTGGATTGCTTTATGCCAAGGGGGGACCACTGCAGTTACATGCTTACAGTGACTCTGATTGGGCTGGTGATTTTGATACTCGTCACTCCACTAGTGGCAATTGTTTCTTTCTTGGCTCGTCATGCATTTCTTGGCTTAGCAAGAAACAATCCACTGTTGCCACGTCGTCATGTGAAGCTGAGTACAAGGCAGCCTTCACTACTGCAGTTGAGTGCGTATGGCTTAGACGCTTACTTGCTGATTTGGATGTATCTGTTACGGAGCCTACTCCTTTATATACTGACAGTCAGAGTGCCATTGCAGTGGCACGGAACCCTGTGTTTCATGCTCGCACGAAACACATAGAGATTCACTACCACTTTGTTAGAGAGAGGCTACATGCAGGTGATATCAGCCTTGTCTACTGTCCTACCACCAGCAATGTGGCAGACATCTTCACCAAAGCTCTTCCACGAGACAAATTTGAAGCATTTCGCGATGCTTTGAATTTGACGCCCTTTGGTGGCGGATGATCCTTGTACACTTGATCATTCTTCACTCCAGGGGGGTTTGTTGGGTATCTCACACGCCTTACTTACGCCTACGCTCATATGGGAGTGTGCGGGTGATCACTAGGACACTGGGGCACTTTTTACTCTCGGTAGGAGAGGTTTTTTTCCCCCGCCTTACTTACGCCTACGCTCATATGGGAGTGTGCGGGTGATCACTAGGACACTGGGGCACTTTTTACTCTCGGTAGGAGAGGTTTTTTCCCCCAGATTATGTGTACTATTTTGTATGTGCTTGTGGTGCACACTTACGGGCACTTACTGTGTTCGGGTGTGAACAGCCCCTTATAACCCTAAGGTATAAGGGTTATCATTTGTACTTTCAGCTAACACTCTATTCAGTACTATTGCATTGGGTATCGTGCTCAACTCTGTCTCTCACTCTCACACTGTCTACTGCACTTCAGCTGCACCTCGATCCTCTCCCATCTGACAAGAACCAGACTGGGTATAGGCTGAAATGCCTTAGGACTAACAATGGGGGAGAATATGTCTCACGTGCTTTTGAGCAGTTTTGTGATGACAGGGGTATTAAGCGTTAGTTGACCGCCCCTTACACCCCACCCCAGAATGGTTTGGCTGAGCGCATGAACAGGACTATTCAGGAGTGTGTGCGCTCTATGCTTAGCCATGCAGGCCTACCCTAGAGTTTTTGGGCTGAGGCAGTTAGTACGGCAGTGCATGTCATAAACCAATCGCCTTCCAGTGGATTGGATTTCCAGGTTGCAGAGGAAGTTTGGGCTGGTAAGCCACCCTCTTATGCGCATCTCCGTGTCTTTGGATGTGAGGCATTCTGCCATGTGCCCAAGGACAAGAGGAGTAAATTGGATCCAAAGAGCATTAAATGCATATTCCTTGGCTATGGTGAGTCAGGAGAGATGGGCTATCGCCTATGGGATCCGCAGGCGCGGAAAATAGTACGCAGCCATGATGTCGTCTTCCATGAAGACAAGATGCACAGGCAGCCTGAGAAGGTGGTTGAGATCCGCAGAGTGATCTTTCAGGAGGAGCCTAGAGCTCCAGCACAGCCAGTAGTACAGCCTGCAGCAGTTCCTCCACAGGGCCAGGGTGTTGGACAGGCAGTTGGACAGGCAGCAGAGCCTGCGGTGAGACGGTCTGCTAGAGACAGACATCCACCTGACAGATTTCAGCCCTCTATGCATTATGTTTTGGTTACAGATGCAGGAGAGCCTTTCACTTATGATGAGGCTATGCGCAGGGGTGACAGTCACTCCTGGGAGAGGGCTATGCAGTCTGAGATAGACTCCCTGCATAAGAATGAGACTTGGGATTTGGTTGCCTTGCCTAAGGGCAAGAAGGCTTTGCCATGCAAGTGGGTGTACAAGCTGAAAAGTACCCCTGGACACCCCAAGCCGGCATACAAGGCTAGATTGGTAGCAAAGGGTTTTAAGCAGGAACATGGTGTGGACTTTGATGAGGTCTTCTCTCCTGTGGTTAAGATGACCACCCTGCGCTTAGTCTTGGCTTTGGTTGCACAGCTTGACTTAGATCTATATCAGATGGATGTCAAGACGGCTTTTCTACATGGGGACTTGCATGATGAGATCTATATGGATCAGCCTAAGGGCTTTGCAGAACCTGGCAGGGAGCACCTAGTGTGCAAGTTGAAGAAGAGCTTGTATGGCTTGAAGCAGGCACCTAGGGAATGGTATCATAAGTTTGATGCCTTTATGCAGTCACAGGGCTACAACAGGAGTGCTATGGATCCGTGTCTTTACACAAAGAAAGCCCGTGATGGCAGTTTGCTTATCTTGGTACTCTATGTTGATGATATGCTGATAGCAGGGAAAGCTCATGATGAGCTAGATGCTCTTAAATCTCAGCTGAAGAAGAGCTTTGAGATGAAGGATTTGGGACAGGCCTCACATATACTTGGGATGCGCATTAAGCGCGATAGGCATCAGGGGCTTTTGTATCTCTCACAGCGGGAGTACATTCATAAAGTCCTTGAGCGCTTCCGCATGCAGGACGTAAAGCCTATTGGCTGTCCATTACCTTCTTATGTGAAGGTATCACAGGCCGATTGTCCGCAGACAGATGAGCAGAGGGCCGAGATGGCCAAGATCCCTTATGCTTCAGCCATGGGCAGTTTGATGTATGCCATGATAGCCACTCGTCCAGATATTGCGCATGCAGTTGGTGTTGTGGCACGCTATATGGCTACACCTGGCAGCAGACATTGGGATGCCGTGAAGGGTATCATGAGGTACCTGAAGGGCACAGCAGATATGTGTATTTGCTATGGCAGCCAGGATACAGGGGTCGTGGGGTACACTGACTCCGATTACGCAGGACATGCAGATAGTAGGAAGTCCACTTCTGGCTATGTATTCACCTATGCTGGAGGGGCTGTCTCTTGGATGTCCAGGGTTCAGAAGTGTACGGCTTTGTCTACCACTGAGGCCGAGTATGTTGCAGCCACTGAGGCTTGCAAGGAGGCCATATGGTTAGGCCGTCTAGTTGCTGACCTTGGGATTGATGCTACACCTACACTGCATTCGGATTCTATCAGTGCCATTCAGTTGGCTAAGAATCCGGTCTTCCATGCGAAGACGAAACACATTGAGGTGAGGTATCACTTCATACGTGGTGTCGTGGAGGACAGGTCTGTTGACCTTGTCAAGATCTCCACTGACGAGAATCCTGCAGACCTGCTCACGAAGAGCCTCACTACTGAGCGCTTTGCCTTCCTCAGGAGGTTGATGGGCGTTGGATGAGATGTCGCCTTTCCTTATCCCTTGTACCTATGTACATTTGTACTGTCTTTCCTTTTTTCTTTTCTCTCTCACTAGGGCAGATTCGCCTTTAAGTGGGAGGTTGTTGGGGGTAAAGGCGCCTCCGCCGTGCCGCCCCGTGTATTACTACACTGACAGTACCCGCCACTGCACACTACAGGTGGCGGGCGCCCGTCACGTCACTTTATTCTTTATTCTTTTAGTGATAGTTTGAATAAAGGAAGGCCCGGTCACACATTGTGACTGTTGGAGTTCCTATTTCTTGTCTCTCTCTTTCTTGCTCTTGCTCTCCTGCCATAGCTCGCGTGCAAGCTTCGATCCTTCTCACCTTTCACTCATTTGGCACTCTGACTTGCTCCGTTGGGAAGATTTACTTCCCTGGCATATGGCAATTTCCACTGTGTCTTTGCCATGACTTGTGTATCTCTGTCCAGGTTTTGTATTGACAGTTGACACCCGCTGGCATACAGCCATCATGTATCTTGTAATCATGTAAACTTGTACTTTTTTCGTAATTAATACAATTATCTTTTACGAAAAAAAAAGAGAGAGCAGAAAATGAAGGAAGAAATACTGCACTGACTGAAATGAATGCTGGATACAAAGCTGTGGACTGATCAGTCCCTGCACGCAGCCTGGAGCATCAGTGAGGGCACCAGATCAGGCTGGAAAAGATGGCAGCACCAATGTCGGAGAGGCTGGAAAAGATGGCAGCACCAATGTCGGAGAGGATAGGGAGCAGTGTGTGCTGAATCTGCAAGAAGTGAGTGAGAATGACTAGGGGGGCTGCTATATATAGCCCCCAACCTCCAAATCTGGCCGACCTGCTGGCGGCAGCCCTAAAACTGGCCAACTGCCCAAGAAATGGGCCTACTGCATAGGAAATGCCCTAATTGGGCAGACTGCCACCCAAAAAAGAAATGCACACTAAAATAGCAATACCCTAGCCTGACAGAGCTCCTCTGTCTCTTGCCGGACTCTGATAGGAGCTCACAACGAGGAGATGACAGATTGACATACAAAATAAGGCAGGCTAACACCCCCTCTTAGATCGTGGGAGGGTTTGAAGACGTAACAATCTCATGTGATGAAGCAAAGAAGCTTGAGACAAAGGCTTTGTGAAGAGATCAGCCACATTATCTACCTTGGGATAGTAGGCCACCACTAGCTCCGAATCCACGATCCGCTCTCGTACATAGTGGTACTGAACCTCAATGTGCTTCATACGAGCATGAAACACTGGGTTCTTAGTTAGAGCAAGGGCACTTTGTTTGTCCACGTGTAGCTCCGTAGGTTGTGGCTGTGGAAAGCCAATTTCTGCCAACATACAATGGAGCCAAACTGCCTCCATATCAGTCGAACATAAGGCTCGATACACTGCCTTTGTAGAAGCAAGAGCCATAGTAGGCTACTTCTTCCTGCTCCAAGAGACAGCCCCTGATCCAAGGGAAAATGCATAACCTATAGTGGATTGTCTCGAAGCCACATCACCTGCCCAATCAGAATCACTCCATCGAGAAAGAGGTACCCCCTCTCCATACATGATCCTGTAGGAGTGAGTCCCCTGCAAATATTGAAGGACACGCAAGGCAGTCCTCTAGTGATCCTATGTAGGAGTCTGCATGAAAGAAGACAATGAAGCCACCACAAAAGAGATATCTCGCGGAGTGTGGATAAGCCAGATAAAAGAGCCAACAAGGCACCTGTGGGATCAGTAAGGGGAACTCCATCGGCCACAAGCTTGGACTCAGGGTCCATGGGGTGAGAAATAGGCTGACACTCGGCCATACAAAACTTCGAAAGAAGCTCGGAGATGTACCTTTGCTGCGAGATAAAAATGCCCTGTGCCATCTGATAGATCTCTAATCCAAGGAAGAAGTGGAGGATCCCAACATCCATCATGTCAAACTCCTGTTGAAGAATAGTCCGAGTGTGACCCATCGCCTGAGTGTTACTCCTTTGATGATAAGATCATCAATTTACAAAATCAGCAAAACACAATGGCCATCTGCAACCTAAAAAGATAGGTTGGGGTCATGATCAGAGCGATGGAAACCACTCTGCACAAAGAAGCGGTTAATCCATTGGTACCAAGCACGAGGAGCCTGCTTCAGGCCGTAAAGGGCCTTCCGCAACCTGTAGACATGATCCACCTTTCCTTGCACAAGAAAACGGGGAGGCTGTGAAACATAAATCTCCTCCTTAAGGACGCCATTCAAGAAGGCAGACTTGATGTTCATCTGATAGACATGCCAACGGTGGTGGGTTGTAAGAGCCAAAATAACTCGAATAGTAGACATCCGAGCCGTAGGAGCAAAGGTCTCAAAATAATCCAATCCTGCCCGCTATGCAAAACCCTTGGCAACAAGTTGAGCTTTATGCTTGTCCAAGGAATCATCGGTACAATACTTGGTCTTAAAGACCCACTTCACACCTATCACCTTCCGCTGCTTGGGTCGCGGTACAAGCTCCCAAGTTTGATTTCACTCGATGGAATCGAGCTCATCTTGCATAACCTATCTCCATACATCTTGTGCAAGAGCCTCCTTAACAGTAGAAGGATCCGAATCCTGAAGAATTTGAGACATAAGAGCATAGCTCACACAAAGTGAACTATCCTGCTGGGCCTGTAATCAGGCGGATCTGCGTGGACTTGTAGGAGTAGTAGGAAAGTGAGAAACATCGGAATCCTGCATAAGCTGCTTGTACCACCGAGGAATCCTAAGAGACTCCTTCTGCTGCAAGGGAGACCGTGTAGCCTCCGGAACCTACAAAGCACCTGTTTTTGAAAGGGACTCCCCCTCATGAGGAGAAGGTAGATCCTCCTCATGGGAAGAAGGCTCCCCCTTTGACAACTGTGTATCCCTAGAAGACTCCGGAAGAAGGGAGGATGAAGGGGTAGTGGAACGCGACGAAGAAGTCCCCGTCAAGAGCGGAAGGGAAGCCGGAGTAGAGGGTAAAGGAGGAGGAGAGGGTGAGGAGGGAGAGGAGCCGAGGACGACGGAGTGCTAAGAGGCAACCTGGAAGGAAGAAGAGGGATAGAGGGAGGGGGAGGGTCAGTCAATGACAAAGTATCACTTGTAAGAGAACCATCAATAGGACCCTCGGAAGCCATAGCCTCATCGAAGATCACATCCCTGCTGCTCACCTCAATCTTCTGTGTCGTGGGGTTGTAGAGCCGATAGCCCTCCGTGGTCGTGCTATAGCCCACGAAGATAAGCCTCCGCAACTTCGAGTTGAGCTTTGTTTGCCTCCTCTTCTTGTCCACATGGACATAGACATCACATCTGAAGACGCGAAAGTGAGGCACGGAAGGCTTCCTCCCAAAGAAAGCCTCATAGAGAGTCAGGTCTTGTAAAGCCGGAGAACGGTTGCGGATGTGAACCGCAGTAGCCATCGCCTCACCCCAAAGGGAATGAGGAAGACTCTAATGCTCCAACATCGATCGGGCCATCTCCACCATGGTCCGATTCACATGCTCCACACACCATTCTCTGATGGTGTGTTCGGATGGGAATACTCCACTTGAATACTATGATCTTGGCAAAACTGAGAGAAGAGGTGAGAAGTAAACTCACCACTATGATCAGCTCGTACATCACAAACTTTTGAAGTAGTTTGCGTCTCGGCAAACACCTTCCACTTGTAGAATGGAAAGTACGCATCGCTCTTGTACTCCAAAAAATATGGCCACACATAACGACTAAAGTCATCAACAATTAGCACACTAGCCCCCACCTCTTTGAGTCACTCGTCATGCTCCAAGACAAGCGATAAAAGCTCCTCCCCTAAGAGTTTCTCGCGGGTCCTCAAGGTGATAAGGTTGGTATAGAAGACATCGAACCGAGGAGATGGAAGCTGAGTCAAAAGAATCATAGCTATGTCTTTAGAAGAGATATTTCGTCCAAGAGAGGCAAGCTCACCCCTCATATCCTTCATCTTCGTGATGTGCTCCTTCATAGAAGGAGAAGCATCAAGATTGAGCAGTTGCAACTTCTTCTCAAGGGAGATCTTGTGGGCAAACATCTTGTTCTGATACAAAGACACAAGCTTTGCCCACACTTCCGCTGTAGTTGCCAACCTGCGAACGTGTACAAGAACAAAATCATGTAGACTCATAAAGAGAAAGGAATGGACTCGAGAGTTGAGCCGATCCCATAAGGCGGCACGGTCCATGGAGACCCCATCATCAGGGTCCTCGGGATGAGGAACAGGTGAAGAAACAAGCTCCTATAGATCGAAAGTGTTGAGGATGCACTCCACCTTGTATGACCATAGGGAATAGTTGGAACCATCCAATTTATCTTCCATGGGAAAGGAAGGGAGCATGGGCACTTGTATAGAGGAAATCAGGGTAGGCATGTGAACATCGGATGGATGCTTCTCCGACGGTGCCTTCACAGTAGAGGGAACCCTTTGAGATACATGGATAGAAGGACGGTTTCGAGGAGACTCATCCCATTTGCAATCACGAGACTCCCGGTAGTCACATCTCCGTTCAGAGGAGTGGCGAGAAAGAAGCTCCTCCTCTGAGTCATCAAAGCCTGAAAAGTGGTAAAACATCCTTCAAATCTGTAATCCCCAAGCAATTTGCAACAGAAGACAAGAAGAATGGGCTGCCTGCTCAAAGGAGACCATAGTAAATGCTGTCTCCTGTAAAAGGAGAGAGAAAAATTGCCACTTGAAAAACTGCCGCTTGTCCTCCAGAGGAAGTCACCTCCTCGTCTGGTGCTGTTGCAGACCTCCAGAGGGCCGTGTTTGATGAAAACGCAGGCGGCAACTACCAAGAAAGTTGTCACCTCCACCACCAAGAGTGCCAGAACAGAAAAACGCAGGTTGAGCAGGCTATGTTTCAGCTTGGGGCTGCACCGCCTTGGCTGCACTGGGTGGAGAAAAGACTGACTGGCTGGTGGGTGTCCTCCTCTGCAATGGAAGCTCTCCTCCGTGCTCTCACTAGGCGATGATACCATGTGAGAGTGTGCAGTGGAAGAAGGAATAGGAACACACAGAGAGAGAGAGAGAGAGAGAGAGAGAGAGAGAGAGAGAGAGAGAGAGAGAGCAGAATGCATTATTCCTTCCTGTGGAGCCCTGCTTTGTGATTGACATAGAGTCGGGCGATGGCGTATCCTGCTCGTGACCTGCCGCCGCCCCTCTTTCGCCATTTGCCGGCTGCTTCCGTCGGCGTCCTGAAATCGTAGCCGTCGTTCGCCACTCGCCTGCACTGAGGGCAGGGATCCCTGTCGTCGCCTTCAGCCCCCTCGTCTGTGTCTGTCCCAGTCCGGAACGCTGCCGTCTTCGTCCATCCCAGTCTGGTCCGCCGTTTGTGTTCGTCCGCCTGTCCTCGTCCGTCTCTGTGCCCGCCTGCCTGAGCCCGTGCGAACTGCAGCCTGTGCCCGTGTTCGCCCGCCTGTGCCCGTGAGTCCTGCCGCCCCTGTTGCTGTTCCGCTGCTGTCCGTGGACTGCGCCACGTTTGAAGCAGGCCCCTGTCTCCTTTCGCCAGCCTGCCGCTGCACTCCGGCCAATTCTCCTGGGCGTTGCCGGAAACAGGTATTGCGGGTCCTTGTTTTTGTGTGTTCACCTGTGCCGTTGCTGCCCTTGGCGAGCTCTGGCCTGGTCCTCCTGCGAGCTTTATCCCTGCACGCCTGCCACCTGTCGTCTGTACCTGCCTTTCGCGACCTCGGCCCGTCAACGCCTGCAACCTGTTCGTGTGACGTCCTGAGGGTCGTCCTCCGCCGTGTGAGAAACCAGCTTACAGGGGTGCAGAATTCTGACTCAGCCGACAGTGATCTGCACTGTGCGTCAGTCCTCCTTCGAGATCAGATCGTCATACACGATGGCTGGTTTGGATCTGGATTTCATTGACCAAACGGTGGCAGCACTTGGCCTGGATTCTGATGCTGAGGAACCTGAGGATATGGTTCCGTGCACCGAAGAGATGCCCCCGGGTCCTGACATCCAGCCTGCGGGTAAACGTACCAAGCATACCTCAGAAGAGATAGGTGTTCTTCAGGACCGTTCCTATGCGCAGGTTGCTTCGGATTCTGTCGAATCTCAGGATGTTGACTGGGAGCATTTGCTGGAATTTGCCAACACTCTGCTTGGCGAATATGTTCAACATAATCAGGAAGTCTTTTCTGACTCTGCACCTGATGATGTTCTGGAAGCCACCGTGGACCCAAAAACTGTCCTACGCTCCTTTTCGGTGTTTTATGATCGCGCTGTGATACTCTTATTCATTGGTCAAATCCCGCTGCTTTCCCGTATTCGCCAATGGTTGCAGAGTCTGCTACAAGGGGAATGTGTTGAAGAGATTTTTGTTGGGTCCCGGGGGTTTTTTGAGGTCCTCTTGAAATCTGAGACGCACCGTGCTGCTCTCCTGTCTAAACTGCCGTTGTTTTTTGACCACCGGTTGGTTCATGTGGTTCCATGGCGCCCGATGGCAGATTTTCAGCGCCTGCTGCAACGTGAATGCCCTGTGTGGGTAGAAGTGGAAAATTGTCCGGCTATTTATTGGCCACTATTGAAGGACGCTATGGCCGCTGTGGGCACGGTTCTGGTCCCTCCCAGTCTCAGGGCTGTGAATCGCAACCGCTTGTGTATGTTATGGGACACTGCAAGGAAAAGGCCTGCTTGGTTACGCCTCAATTGCTCCGGCATGCATCCGTTACACTTTCGTTTGAAATGGGGCAATTTTGCAGGACATTGCTTTTCCTGTGGACAGTTGGGGCATTTTATGGCCGAATGCCCAGAGCAGCAACACACTTCAGATGTTGGCCATGTTGCGCCGCCTATGGAAGATATGGTGTGTGATGCTCCGTCGCTGGATGCTACCCACCCGCCCCAAGTTCTGGCCAAAGGTAAACAACAGGTTTCAGGTCTGGATTCCCGTGCCACTGATTGGGTTGAAGTACGTGCAAAAAAAGGCAACAGGGTTGTTGCTGGCATGGAGAATACTGTGCCTACTACCTCACAAGATTCCATGCGTACATACATGCGCAGGAAGGAAATGTTGTCTTCCGAGCGCTCGGCTCCTGCTATGGTTTCCTCAGCCCCCCGTCCTCAGCCGGCCAGAAAAATGTATTCAGAACGCCCAAAGGGTCCCCCTGCTAAGCTGGCTTTTGATACCAGAGGCAACGTCATTACCCCGTGGGACCGTCGTTATCCCCGTTCCAACCCCAAGCCAGCAGATATGCCGTCTACTTCCAAATCCGGTCCTCAGAACTCTTTTGCGGTGTTGGCGGATTTCTTGGACGAGGGAGTCTTGGACATTCTCGCCGACAAAGTCAAATTGAGGCAAGCTGTGCCTCGTACCTGATTTTGTTTTGACTACACATGAAAATAGCCACGTGGAATGTGCGAGGAATTTGTTCGCGACACAAGCAACATGCCATGTGGACGGCATTGTATGAGAATCAGTGGGATGTCCTGTGCGCTGTTGAGCACAAGAGTCACGGTGAAGCCGGAAAAGTTGTGGATTGCCATGGTTTTCGTTTGTTCTATGCAGGAACACAGGCCATGCATTATTCGGGAGTGCTCATGATTGTACATGACAAATATCAGCCTGTTCTTATTAAAAATGATGTTCATGGCCGCTTTTTGGTGGTTGAAATTTTATTCGAAGGGGAAATATTATGGTTACTTGGCCTCTATGCTCCGAATGATTCGGTTTCTCGCCGGGAGCTTTGGCAGACTCTGAAGACCTCCTTGTCACTTGGCAGACGGGGCTTCTTCATGGGGGATTTCAATATGTGTGTTGATTCTTCCCAGTCCCCATCGGAGCACTCGGTAATGGATGCGCCGGAAAGTCGTATGTGGCATGAGTTGGCTCTTGCTGTTCTTAAGCAAGATCTCTGGTCCTGGCTCCACCCGTCTTCTACAGGGTTTACTTTCCATTCTGCCCAGTATGCAACAACATGGTCGCGGTTGGACCGCATATATATCATGCAGAATGATGATTTTCTTCCTGAGATGCTCGAAATAAAAGTGTTGCAGCAATATGCCTTGTCAGACCATTTCCCTCTGCAGCTCGAGTTGCTTGCACAACCCATTGCACCTTTCAAGCAATTTCTGGAGAGACTCCCTTTGCGTTTCAACTCGTCCTACTTGAAGCATGCAATTTTTCAGGGCTATATGTAGCAGTTGATTGACAGATTCTTCTTGGACTTTTCCTCTCAGGGCACTGCCTCATTTGAAAGATTGCTCTCTAATGTGCAGCGGGTTGCTCGGCAGTATGGGATCTATCATGCCTCTCTTTGTCGGCGGCGTCGACAGGCAGCGGAGGACCTGCTGGTTTTGGTTCGTTCTCTGCTGGTGGGCACTCCGGATGATGCATTTTTGCTCGCACTGGCTAGGCGGGTGGCCAATCTTATTAAAGAATTCCAGTTGAAATCATATCAGCAGGCCAAATTGCAACATCTGACAGAGACTTTGCAAGATAGTGCATGTCAGACACATAAGTTCTTTCGAGCTCTCCATGCCTCTCCTGCTCGAGAGAATATGACTAGGCTCGAGGATGCAGGCCACCTTTTCCTCGATCCACAGACTATTGTGCATATGTGCCGGAATTATTTCCGCGACCTTCTCGGTTCCACTTCTCCACCTTCAGCCCAAATTACTCAGGCCCGTTCGGTTTTTTATGACCTGGTCCGCAATCGGCTTCCGCAGGACATGCAAGCTACTATGGAGTCAGATATTTGTGAGGCAGAGGTTATGGACGTCTTGTTACACCTACCCAAGGATAAAAGTCCGGGTTGGGTTGGTCTCACTAATGAGTTCTTTGAAGCTTTTGCTACCCAACTGGCGAAACCTTTGCGGGTTTTGTTTCAGCAGGTGTGGGAAACGGGGATCATGCCTTCCTCCTGGAAAGAAGGACTTTTTAAACTGCTTCCAAAAGTTCCTTCGCCATCTAAGTTGACACAGTGGCGCCCAATTTCGTTGATGGGATCAATGTACAAAATCTTTTCCAAAGTAATGGCGAATCGGCTCCATAAGCATCTCCCTGCCCTTGTGCACCCTCTTCAGTATGGTTTCATTAAGGGCCGAAATATTCTTCACAATGTCTTGAATGCTCAACTGGCAATTGATTACGCAAGGCATTCTAATCAGGAGGTAGTACTGATTCAACTAGACCTGGAAAAGGCTTTTGACTATCTGGACTGGTCCTTCGTTGCCAAACTTATGTCTGCTATGGGCTTTGGGGCTCGGATGTCTCGTCTAATCTACACCATTAGCACTGCGGCGTCTTCGCGAGTCATGCTGAACGGCGGTGTTACTGAGCCATTTGTCCTTGCCCGTTCTGTCAGACAGGGGTGCCCTTTGAGCCCTCTATTCTTTGCCCTTGCGACACATCCAGTTCTTTCCATGTTATCTCATATGGCAGCCTCTTCTCAGTTGGCCGAACTGTCGCTTCCTACAGGACAGCACTTCATTAGCCAATCCCTGGCGGATGATACCTTTATGATTTTGCGTGCGGACAAGGATAACCTTCGAAAAGCATTGGATGTTTGGGATCTCTTTGGTCAGGCGTCCGGCCTTCGTATCAATGCCCTCAAATCAGCCATTCTAAGCTGCACGGAGTCGGATTTGCAGTCCTTGGATTGGCAGGGTCTGGTTGTTCCACGTGGCACCATTGTCCGGCATCTTGGGTACCCTTTGGGTGTTGATGTTCCCCCAAAGCAGCTTCTGCAGTGGATTTCTCAAAAAATGGTGGCTAAGTTTATGTATTGGAAGTCTCAGGCCTGGCCATTCCATGTTCGCCTCAAAGTAGCCCAGACAATTATGTTGCCAATGCTTACCTATTTTTTGCCATTGTTGCCCTGGACTACTACGACTCTGAATGCTCTTACTCAGTCTCTTCGCTTCATGCTATGGAAAAAGGACTCATTGCATGCAGGTATTTCCTGGATCTCGTGGTCGCATGCGTGCACCCCCAAACGCATGGGTGGCGGAGCTATTTTAGATGCCCCAACTCACATGCAGGCTCTCCGTTGGTCTCTTTTCCGTGCCATGTGCTCGGATCATCATCCATGGGTCGATATAGCCCGTTATTTCCTTGAGGGCCATGGGCTTCGGCATGGCAATACCCAAATCCGGAGTTCTTGGTGGCATGTTCTTAATGCTGATTCGCGGTTCTCCAGTTCTTCTTCATCGCTGCTTACTCATTTGGTATGTTCCTGGAAACACGTCCTTCAGAAGGCTCAGTGGCATCCGACGGGGGATCGCTTGGCTACTAACTCTTTTCAATTGGAATTACTGGCAGTCTCGCGTTTACTTTCGTGGGAAGGTAAACATGAGCTTAGACCACAATTCAACCGGATGGCGCGTTTGGGCTTGTCTTCGGTTGCGGATGCCACCTTGCCAGTCGCAATGTGCTTATATCGTTTCGTACAGCAAGGAGGCTTTTCAGGATCCCTCGTGGATACAGGCCTTTATGGGAACAGCTTTTGAGGGTGCTCCAGAGCAGACAACCCTTTCCTGCCCTTGCTTCGGATCATCCCTGGCAGGATTGGGACCTACAAGGCCGGCTGAATTTAAGCAAAGTTTCTGCTAACCAAGTGTATCATCTTCTGATTAAAGATCATCAATGGCTAGTTACTAAAGCAAATGCTTTATGGGGATTGTGTAAATCCCGGTCATGGTGGAGCGCGACTGTGATGGAGGGCTGGTTGAACAAGACACCATTTAAATATAAAGTCTTCCTTTGGAGAGTGATGATTGGTGGTCTTCCGCTTGCTTCAGCTCTTTCCAAGCGACGAATCTCCAATGGCACCTGTTTCTTTTGCACCACTACTATGGAATCCGCTCGACACCGATTTATTTCTTGCCCCGTCGCTAAGAAAGTCTGGTTATTTTTGTCGGCTGTTTGGCAAGGGGTGGTTGGTACCTCCCTGCGCCCCTTTGATTGGGTTTTTGGCCAGCCCAAATACCCCACTCCGGCACAGCCACATATGAAGCTCATGTATCACTTTCTTCGATATTGGGGCTGTTGGCATAACTGGACCATTCGGAATGCTTTTCTTTTTGACTCCCCCTATAATGTTCAGCGGCATATTGCGAGGCTTAAGGGCCTCTTGTATTGGCAGTTAACTCTTCTCCACCATTCTGATTTGCTCTCTAGGGAGGACTTCCGTCCCTGGCATATGGCAATTTCCTCTGCGTCCTTGCCATGACATTGTAACTTGTAGTACTTAGAACCTCTTCACATGATGGCTTAGATTGTCGTCATGTACCTTGTAATCAAGTAATCTTGTATTTTTTTCGTAATTAATACAATTACCTTTTACGAAAAAAAAAGAGAGAGAGCAGAAAATATCTTTGGCGGGTAATGATTGGTGGTCTTCCTCTTGCCTCGGCCCTTTCCAAGCGTAGAATCTCCAATGGCAATTGTTTCTTCTGTACCACTACGGTGGAATCGGCCCGACATCGATTTCTTTCTTGCCCGCTCGCCAAGAATATCTGGTCACTCTTGTCGCAAGTCTGGCGCGCAGTGGTGGGGTCCGACCTTACTCCTTTCGATTGGGTTTTTGTGCGCCCAAAGTACCCCACACCACCACAGTTACATATGAAGATCTTATTTCACTTAGATATTGGGGATGCTGGCACATTTGGACCTTTCTCTTTGATTCGGCCTCTAATGTACCGAGACACATTGCGCGGCTTAAAGGGCTCTTGTATTGGCAGATAGATCTCATTCGGCACTCAGACTTGCTTCCTCGGGAGGATTTGCTTCCCTGGCATATGGCAATTGCCTCTGGGTCGTTGCCATGATTGGTGTAACCTTTTTCGTGGATTAGTACTGGGATTTTTCACACGTTGGCCTAGGGCCCTCGTGTCTTTTGTAATCCTGTAATCATGTAATCGTGTCCCTTTTTTCGTAATTAATACAATTACCTTTTATGAAAAAAAAAAGAGAGCAGAAAATAAAGGAAGAAATACTGCACCAACTGAAATGAATGCTGGATACAAAGCTGTGGACTGATCAATCCCTGCACGCAGCCCAGAGCGCCAGTGAGGGCACCGTATCAGTCTGGAAAAGATGGCAGCACCAATATCGGAGACGACAGGGCGCCAATTGCTCCTTCAACTATTTAATCTGGGAAGCTTGGGATTCCACGGTATTGTGAGCACTCTGCAAAGCTGACAGTTTCGTATCCAAAAGATTCTTAAACTCTTGAGCTTCTTTAGACATTTTCTCTTTCTCTTCCAAAACTCTAGTGACCTCTGACTGAGCTTTTGCTAATTGAGTTTTCAAAGAAGATATTTCTGTTAGAAATGCGGGATCTAGAGCATGGCAAAACCGGAAGCTATGGAGGATGGAAAAAGAAGTGTAGACTCATGATGGAAAGGACACTGTTTGTTACACAAGTGAATTAGGTTCCAAGATTGAGACTTGGACTCATAAACACAATGTTGTGTATGTGGACAATGACATTGACACTTTACTGAAATGAAAAGAGTACTATCATTGCATTAAGAAAGGAAGCAAGTGCAATGCTTTATAGGAAAGTAGGAAACTGTAGTAGGCACCATTGTGCATATGGGATAAGTTAGCCTGCATGTCCTTGACCCTGAGACTCCATACAATGCCATGTAGATCTAACTCCATCCAGTGAGGATGGGGGGATATAAAATGTGATAGCAGGGGGGGGATCCTGAAATAGGCACTTGAGTATCTTCTAGGTACAAGAGCTCGTGCATCAGGCCAAGTACATCTCATGCTACTATCAAATCTAGGTGACCTCTCTCTAGTGTGAGTAGGATCGCCTCCAGCTAAAGGTGCTAGGTCATCGTGCGGCTTTGATCTCCTGTGCCCTTTGTAGGGATACCCTTCTTGGTCTCATGGATCCTGTGTTTCTATGTTTGCAAACTAGTGCTACCTCCTAATAAAACTCTATTAGGATTGGCTGTCATACTTGTCTCATGTGCTTGCCACTAGTAGGGATGATTTGACTCCCTGGAACTCCAATATATAGTGGCCCAAATATCTTTGATCTAGTGTGCTCATGATCGACTATATGGTCTGCTGCCCTTGGAACAATGTGTGATATCTCTCTTGTGTTCAAATTTAATGCTGCACTTGCTGTGAATGGCTGATTGATTGCAGCCCCCTATCAATAGGGACCCCACATGCAGTCGCTTGCCTCTTTGGGCCCCAAACTTGCTATCATTTGCTTGTAGAACCTACTTGTAGATGGCCTTCAGGGTCTATCACCTGCCTCCAATGGCCTCCTAATCAGTTGACAGTAGCTCTTTGATAGTCTCCAATGACTAGACTGATCACCAATGGCTAGAAAATATCAACAACAGTTCCCTCTCCTCTCCTAACCTCCACAATACTAGAATGAGGCTCCACAAGCCTCTAATAGCCATTCCCTCACAAGTTTTGCCAAGTGGCAACCTTCTAAATGTAATTTTCAGCCCAATTAAATTAATTTTCAGAAAATAAATTAAAAAAATTAAAGTAATTATTAATTCTTGATCAAAAAATTAATTTTATCAATCAACAATTGAATTGGCTAGGCTAATTTTTCAACCAAGCAATCCTAAGCATTTATTAGCATCTAAACTGGCATTAATTAACTAACTAATGTCCGGTTCCTAATGTCATATTGAGATTAATGGCTAATAAAATTTTCTAGACCAAAATCTAGTACTAGGTATCACCTAGCACTTGTTAAGGATAACTTACCGCAACTTTTTTGCCTTTGGTGCTCATTGACTTCTCAAGATCCTTGGTCCATCATTGTGAAATAGCTAACTTGCACATCACATGTGCACCTCGCATTTGCACATTTGATTATTAACTTAATTGAATGCTAAGCAAAGCATCAAAATTTCATGCCCTTGTGACAATGCCACCCAGGTCATGTATGTGTAGTTTTGACATAGGTCCTACTTGATTCTGTGAGAGAAAGCTGCTAGCTCTACAGAGGAGAGAGAAACAAGATAGTAGATAGTGAACAGTAGACTGTGTGAGTTGAATGAGTGTTTTTGCTTGCTTAATTAAATAGATAGATAAAAGTACAACTAAGGTTTACACTTCCACCAACTAACTGGAGTAGATTATTTACTCTAGAGCTGAGCATCATTACTTTAATATCCTAAGATACTAGGCGTACACACCATACATTGACACTTTAATAATTATCCATACTACACAAATTACATTGGCCACTGCTCGGAATTGGCAAATTCTAACATCCCCTTTCAATACCAATGTGATGAAGTACAAGGAAGATTAATCATCAAAGGATAGTAAGCTCAAGGACTTTTCGAAAAGCCTTTAACTTCTCATGTGGTATGGATTGGTGAAAATGTTTGCAACATTTTTGTATATAGGAACATACGTCAAGCTCATCTCTCCTGTATAACATATTTCTTTGACATAATGATAGTGAACCTCAACATATTTCATGTGAGCATGAAACATAGGATTTTGTGCTACTTCAAAAGCACTCTGATGGTAAAAAAGAATGGGTGTAGGACCTTAAAGATATGCTAGGGTTTGCATTGAGGAAACATAGCATGTACGACCAAGACTGAAACACAAGACTCAGTCAGAAACTAGTAAAACTCAAATCCTAAATACAAAACGCAAAACGCAAATACTCAAAATTCAAACATAGAGAGAAGAAACTTTGAAATGAATGAACGCTGTAATCCCCTCTCAACCTAGATGTCGATGCTGAAGAAGAAAGTTGAGCCTTGGTCTTCATGTGGGGCCGAGAACCATGTGGATGAAAATGATGAAGAATCACTATTGGAAGAGCAAGGATAGAAGTCACTGCCATGATAGCATCAAGAGAGATGTTGCATGATCCACCGTAGGAGGGGAAGCCTTTGTGGTGGTAGAAGAGCAAAACTCCAAGTAGATGGAACCATGAAAGGAACGGTGTGCATTTTCCGTCTCCAGCTCAAAAAAGAATGATGCAAGCTTGCATGTTAGCCCTACATTAAAAAACCTTGTAAAAGAGATCAAAATCTGCAAGCACAGATGTGAGTAGTGAGATGCTCCAAAAAACAAAACTGAAAATTAAATAAAAGAAATCAAAGCTAAGTGCAATGCAATGAGTATGGACGTATGTAACGGAAGTCTAAAAAGAGAAAGGCTAAGTGTATGGCCACCATCGTGTACGGTGAGGTGGGAAGGTAGTCTTAGAATGTGCAATGGATGTCCTAGGAATGGATGTGTAAAGTGCAATAGGTGAGTCACTAGCAGACCAATCAGCCAATCCTTCAATAATGAAGGAGATAGTCTGCTAAGGTTGTTCGTGTGCCTCATATCCAGTAGCTGTTGGGATAGATGCAGTAGATGGTGCAGCAACAGGAGGCGTAGCTCCATTGGACTGGCCAATCGGAGTGGAGGCAGTTGCAGTAGTCTACTATGGTTTTCTAGGAGAAAGACCTTGGGTGGACACTCCTTGTCCACATGGACCGAACTTTGGCAGTGTGTACAAAACCTATTTTTCTTAGAAATCTGCTAAGAAAGAGGTCATGTTTCTTTGTTTCTGCTGGAGGAAGTAGTATCACCCTTGTTTTCGCTTGCCTTCGCATCTTGCGAGTTCTTGTCACTATTGGTTTTCCCTCCTAAAGAAGAGGCAACCAACCTACGCCTCTCTGAATGGATGTGTATGGAGGACTTCTTGTGGATGTGATCATACAGCCTTGCGTAATGCAAGAACTGACAATCAAACTCGTAGAAGGTTGGCAATCTAAGTAGTGAGATAATGTGCTGGATAAAATGAAAGTATTTGTCAGGTAACTTGTTAAAGAAGAATGTGATTTGATCGTCGTTTGACTTTGGGGAGCTAGTACTAGCAAACTCGGCGAGTAATTGTACATATTCCGCCAACGTGACTTTCAAATTATCCCCTTAATTGAAAACTCTTGAAGCTCAAAATTGAGATTGATACGTTGAGTATGATCTTGAGTCGCATAGTGGTCAATGAGATGACTCCAATGCTCAGATGCGAGGGAAAAATACTGTAATTGAGAGTGGAACTCAAGGAGCAACGCCGACATTAACTCAACATTGACTGTGGCATTGTGGGCTCTCTATTGACGGATGTGATTAGGGTGAGCTAATTGAGGGTCCGACATAGGCTCTCGGTACCAATGACAAGGTCCCAAAGTCCCTGAGATTCAAGCACTTGTTGCATGAAGTTCGACCAAGTGGTGAAATTCGACCCGCTAAAACGAGTCTTATCCGTGAAGACATTCTTGGCTGTTGCAACAAGAGTGGTAGTGCTAAGAGATGGAGGTGTGTAATGGGGGTAGGGTGGATAGGGAGGATAGGGAGATGGAGTCTAGTACACTTGGGAAGTAATCATAGTGTGTCCACTATGCATACGAGAAGTGTGCATAGTAGATCCAAATGTGGGCAAGGGCGGTTTGGGTATAGGTATGGTAACCCCTTGTGGAGCCCATGGGGGAGGGATAGGGACACAGGGAGTAGTGGATGGAGATCCCTATATAGGAGTGACCCAAGGGATGCGTGATGACAGTCCATAAGCAGAAGATCGATATCCTTGTATCTAAAAGGTCGTGTGGGGGGGTTTGTGAGTGGCACAGGGTAGTGAGGGAGATGCCCATCACAACCGTCCCAGAGTTGAAGGATGTGGTAGAGTGGGGGTAGGTGGAAGGTATAGTGTTATAAAGGGTGGCATTCCCCCTAATGATGCACCAAGAGGTGGAGTGAGTGGAGGGTAGGTAGATGGTGGGAGAGAGAATGAGAAGGTGTTAGGAGCGAAGATTGAAGATCCAACCCCTAGTATGCTTTGAGCAAAAGTGGAATGTAATCCAAGATTCTCGAATGAAGATGTGAGTAGATCGGAATGTGGAGAAGATAGTGGTGGATGGGAGGGAATGGAGAAGTGTGGTTTACTTGCTCAAATGAAACAGATGGTGGAGATATACCATTGAAAATCATCCGATAGAAAGTTTGAGCACCCAAATCAGGGTTTTGCAAGTGGGACACAGTAACTCTCTAGGATCTCATTTCTTTTTAAATAATAAGGTTTCTTCATTAATTAAGTGTGTTTTGGGGCTGTTTAAGTTAGACTAATGTATTTTTAGCTCAAGATCAACTACCACACTGATAGATCCAAGAGCTTCCAGAATACTCTTGATCTTCAAGGTATAATCATTAATAAGGTTTTCTCTTTTCACTTGGTTCAGTTTTGACTTAAGCTATAGCTTTTTGGCCTTTGTATTTACTTCAAACAGCCTTATGAAATTCTTCCATGTGATAGGGAGAGTTTTAGATTCTTGCAAATAGCCCATCGTGCTATCTGTGACATTGATAGATAGTCAATACATGACTGTACTCTATGTTTGCTCCCAATCTTTCTTAGCCTTTACGTGTTCTGCAGTCGCATTTCATGTAGGAACTTCAGGTGCTACTGCCATGTCTCCTTTTATGTAATTCCAAACACCTGTCCTTCAAGAAATTTATCATATTGAACTTCCATGTAGAATAATTGTTCTTATTAAGCTTTTTGCTAACAATCTGGTTAAAGTTATCAGACATTTTAACAAAATAGAAAACCTTGTAAAAATTGCAATTTGCAAGCAAGCTGATACTAGGTGCACTAGAACTAAACACGTAGCCTATTACAACGATTGCACAACAATAACTGCAATCTGCAATCTGTATGCAGATGCCTTTTTTGTCTACAATCTAGCAAACACTCGAAACCTTATAGATTTTAGACTTGTGATGCGTGTACCTGTAAATGATTGATATAGCTGAAACTGCAGTATACCCAAAAACTGCTATCAGGACCACTATAGATTCAGAATGGAGGCCAAAATGACATTAGATGCCAAAAATCACTATTCTTCCTGCTCACTAAGTTTTAGTGTAATCGGAGACTGTAGCCTTGCCAACCTCAAGAACCCCTTGTGACTATAACCTAAGGCAAGTCGAGCAAGGTGGAAGAGTTTCTTACCCATTGCTCCCTTGCTTTTGTGCTCTAATGTCTTCACCTCAGCCTTTAATTGAGCTCTGCACAACTGTGGGATAGCTTTGATACCATAAAAATAGACAAGAGGGAAGAGAGGTGAAGAGACTAAGAGCACACACATAGAAGTAATGGAGATTTGAGCACACATAGAGATAGGGATGAAATCTTCTTCTTTTTTTCTTCTTCCATACAAAGAACTAAGTATATAATATGATAAAGACTAATATGAAAATACTATAATATATGTACATGTGGTCACTAAGTGTGAACCTGCTATGAAAAGAAGAGGTGGCACAATGAATGTATCATAACCAAGGATGGACTACGTGGGTGTAGTCCAGCTATAGAATCAGTGGTATATTTTCATGTTGGTCACTGAACACGCTAGTGAATAATATCCCACCATATCACCAAGGCATAGTGGATGCCAGCTCATGTAGAGCTCGACGTCTCAACATTGAGGAGTCCATAGAAAAAGCTCTTTTGCCTTTTACTTCGGAGTTTGAGGATTGCTATGACTTCCCTTTTTTTTGATGGGGATTGGTTGCAAATGCTTGATTATCCATATTCATATTAGAGTGATTCGAACTTGATTGCTCTTCTTGCAACAATAGTGATGTCAATGCATCAAATGTCTAAGCATTAGCATCTCCCTTTGCAAATAAACAGAGTGTAGTAGCAAAACTCTAATGAGTATCATGCAGACTAGCCAAGACCGTAGATACAAGAGATACATCGGGAATGATTTCATTAATATTAGCAAGTTGCTTTGTAATGTCCTTGACACGTGCAATGTAGACATCCACAGAATCACCCTTTTTCATTTGCTCCATTTGAAACTGCTTATGCAAATAGGCTACACGAGCCTCATTGCGTACTTGATACAACGAAGGAAGCTTATCCCAAGTGTTACGAGGGTGTGAAATTTTATTGCTTTGCTTAGCATTTGATTAAAAGCTAATCAAATGTGCTAATGTCACTTGTACATGTGAGGTACCAGTTAATTATTTCATAGTGTGGGACCCAGGATCCCGAGATATTACTTGGTACCAAAGGAAAAGGTTGTAATAAGTCATGTCTGAGAGGTAGTAGGTGGTACCCGGTGTCATATTTGGGCCTAGACCAATTTATTGGCCACTAATGTTAGTGGTGACATTAGAGATTAGGCATCAATTAATTAATTAATGTCAGTCTAAGGGGCAATAACTACTTAGGAATACTTGGAAGACAAATTGGCTAGCCAATTTAATTATGGGTTGGTGAAATTAATTTTCTAAGTACTAGAATAAATATTAAATTAATTTTCAGAATTAATATTTTGAAAATTTTCGGAATTAATATTCTGAAAATTATTTTAATAAGATGGATAATGCCGGAAAATAGGATTAGAAGGCTGTCACTTGGCAAAACTTGCCCATGCAAGTAGAAAAAATATTTTTGGGGGATGATAGAAGTCTATTTGAGCCATTGTGAGAGAGGAGGAGGCTGTTAGAGAGCAAGGAGAGGTTGCTAATGTGATTTATAGCGACCAAGATCAGTCCTAGAACATGTGACAATAGTTTGGAGCCCTCCTGGAGTAGGTGACAACAGCCCAAGGTCGTTTTGGTGTAGATGACATCATAAGGAGGGGGCAACAGTCTTTTTGGTGGTCCTAAGTTGTAAGTGATTGCTTCCATGACTGTTTGAGAAGGGTAGTAGTAGCGTTTCAGTGTTTCTTGCAATGAAACTCTGAAATCTCTCTGTCTCCCCCTACGGCATTCTCTCTCATCCCCTAGTCATCTCTCAAGTTATCTCAACATTTTCAGTCAATCTTTGCTTTAAACCCTAATTTATAGCAAAAATTAGGTTTGACAGTCACCTCAGGATACATACTTAGAATTGAGGGCGTAGGATTTGAATTCTAGCAGCTAATATCGAGGAATTTTAGGGAGATTCAAAAGGCTAGCCAACCAAGATCAGATTTGGGACTGAATTCGTCTTTCAAGGAGCAGGAAGAAGGCCAACAAAACCAAGGGGCAAATTGGTTTGGAGGCTTGTTAGTCAGTTTTGACAGCAAGAGGCACTTGGATTAGTGGAGGAGATTAGAGAATCTAAGTTGTACTCCTTCCATTTGCAATATAAGATACAAAAATACCGCATGGAGCGCTAGTTTTGGGGCTAACAAGGTGTCCAATGTCCAAGATTAAAGTGGTAAAGTGTGCATTTTCAGTTTATGTGAATTTTATGCTTGCTGTAATTATTGTTAAATCAGGTTATTTACCACTCTATCCAAGGAGGAGGGTTGGTTTTACCAAGTATCCTTGGCCGTTGTACCCGAATACGCGGGATAACTTGTCTTTTGCATGAGAGTGCAATCAAAGCATGAGCTTGGGTATCATACCCATCCCATTTCAATTGATGTGCTGTGGGAGGTGTAGGAGGAGTTGGAGCTGAAGATCCACTGGTGATTGTGGATGAGCTAGAAGAAATAATGATATTTTGTATAGTAGGTCTTGCAGACCTAACTTTTGGTATACAATGTACACTAATAAGGACCAACCAATTGAAACCCAATGAGGAAAACTAGTCTAACAAACCTCATAAATTCATTTTCCAAGTATTTTAGTTCTTTACTCATGTTTAAATTTGTATCTCTAACAAATAAATAAGCACCAGGCACAAGTCTGCGCCGTTACATCTTACTCTCTTGATTTAGCTTTAGTGTTGAAGGTGCTTATTCTCTCTTTGATTACCTTGATTTTGCTTTCTCTCACTCTATTTATATAGTTTTTTTGGGTCTTACATCTATACTCTTTTCTAGGCATACAATGTAAAGTTTTAACACTTGGATGTATCTCATCTAATCAAAGTAATCAACTTTTAATCTAGTGAATTCCAATGCTACTATTAGAAGTGGTAATATAGTAATGGGCCAATATCTTCTTGGCAACGAGTACATGATTCACCATGTATGCCCACATGGGATAATTAGTGCCATCTAATTTGTCGGAGTCCCCAAACATGCTGAGAAAATCATTATGCTCATTGGCTATTGATTGCTGAAATTTCTAGTTTTTTTGTAACCAATTGCTGTCCAAAGTACAAATGCAGTTGCAACATAAAAATAAGGCAAAGAAAAGACAAAAAACTCACAATTTTTGAAAAATTGATGGTATCGATAAAGGATTTTGAATTCTCATGGAAGATTACCGGTAGGAATCTTGTTATTGTACATGGTGCTAAGTCTAGTACACTCTATCCTTTGCTTGTATTTGGGTCAAATGACCATGTTTTGGTTGTGGCTGCAATTCCATACATCTCTTTGGTATTGTCACCTTGGGCACATGTCTTTGAAAGGAATGAAAATGCTTACCAGTTTGCAGTATCTTTTTCTCTTAGACTATAAGTGTTTTGAGTCTTGTGATCATTGTTTATATGGCAGACAGACGTGTAGTACACATAAAATGTTTGGCATGAAGCACATGGATGAGTGTTTGACTCTTGTTCATTCAGATGTATGTGGTCCCATGCCTTGTCATTCGCTAGGTGGTGTAAAGTACTTTGTCACATTCATTGATGATTACTCACATAAGGTTTGGGCTTGCCATATTAAGCAAAAATCGAATGTCTTGTCTACCTTTCTGCATTGAAAGGGCTCAAATGTGTGCAAATCTCAATGTAGCAAGGTATAATTGGCCTCAATGTCGGTGAATTTGGAAAAATTTCACAAAAGCCCTAATTTAATTGGTGGAATTGGGGGTAATTTAAGCTCGAATATGAAAAGCCCCAAATTTTTGGAAACACGTAGGCAAATCTTCGAATTTGATGAAGAAAGCACTAGAATTGACTGAAGTTTCCAAGTTGAGAGACAAGTTTTGGCCCGCTAGATGAGGCTTAGGCAAAACTCTAAATTTTGGCTGAAATTATGTGTAGATGGAAGTGTTGGTGTGAATAAGAACCTAATAAGCTCAAAAGTTAATCAACTTTTAAGAGACTAATGTTAAGCTTTAATTGGAGACTTATTGGGCTGAAATCATGAGGCAGAACACATGGGTGACATGATAAAGACTGTTGAATGATGCAATGTGACATGATGAGGGTGTGTTGCAGGTGAAGTGGATGTGATAGAAATTGATGAGTCTGACTAACACGATCTATCCGGTAGGAAACAAGGCAATTGCATGACGTGAGGAGCTAGAAACGAGGGAACTGTGTGATGTGAGGAGCTGATGAGACTTGTCTTGATGATTTAGTAGCAAAACAGACTGTCGGGGGTAGCGGTAGGTATCAGGCATGAGGCAAATTCTGACAATTCGGTTTCTGATTAGTGCAGTGTGTTGATCGACATGTAGGAGACAAACAATTAAAGGACACATAGAGAGGCATGGCGAGACAGGACTATTAGTGCACGTCTGAGCCAGTGTTGCTGAGGCGACTTGATGGCACACAATTACAAGAATGCAGCGGCGACTGAGTTCGAATTGATGGTGGTATGCAAGTTGAGAAAAGGGAGAGGAGATGAGCTCAAGGCTCAACGGCGGCACACGAGCAAGATAGCTGCTGAAAGGAGGTATGACTTTGATACCATTGTTAGGTTATGATTCAGCAACACACGCACACTCACACAAACTCATAGTGAACAAGTGAACAAGAAGGGAGAAGAGTGCTAGAAGGTTACATCCACTATGTGAGAATGAATGAAAGTACAATCCCTAAGGTACTAAGTATCACACCCATTGATGGGTGTTCACACGGGGAAAAAACCCTTCTCCAGCTAGAAGGTAAAAAGTGTCTATGAGATAAGGGAGTGTTCATGCTAGAACTTAGGAGGAACACGATAAGCATAACATCCTAGGCACAAATAATACATCCACAAGCATGAACTCTGATCCGTCTGCAGTAGTAATCAGCAATGAACCAATGCCATAGACATTATAGCTACAATTATTTGCACATGTAACTCTCTTCACCATAGGGGTTGAATGTGTGGATGTAAACAAACACTTTTGTGAAGTGATGTGCGTGGAGGCCTCACTATCGAAGTACCATGCATATTGCATTTCAACAGCATTAAATGCAGAATCAACCATAGAGGTGTCATAAGTGCATGTGAAAAATGCATAGTCCTCCTTAACAAAGTTGGCTGTAGTATCACCATCCAAAGCTCTAGTGGCAAATGTCTCCTGGATAGCCAAACTAGAGTCTTTTTTCTTCTCCTTCGCCAATCTTTTCTGCATTCTTCCATGTAATGCCTAGGGGTTTTACAGTAGTGGCATTTTCCCCGCTTTTCCCCTTATGTGAATCATGGGAAGCCTTGCCATATGGCTGTCCCACATCAGCCTTTGGATGATTTTCACTGGCTCCTTTGCTTTGCCTTTGTCTTTGTATTTGGAGAGCATGGCTATATCACCTGATTGCATAGTAATGTTCTTCTGAGTTTGTTCCCTTTGCAACAAGAGGCCGGTCAACTCTAGGAATGTGAGGGGCTGTTGTGCCCCCCTCAAAGACACATTCAATGAAGTGTGAAAACCAAGTTAAGGCTCTAGAAGGGAGTTCAAGGTGATGTTGATCATCTTGTCATTGGTCATCACCTCATCAATATTTAGTAGTTGCTCTCAAATCCTGAATGTGAGTAAGGTGATCTGTCATAGCCTCACCCTTATCCATGTGTGCATTTGTCAATTCACTTCTCAAGTAAGAGATTCTAGCCTCATTGTGCGTTGCAAACATCTGCTCAAGGATATCACAAGTTGCCCCCTGAGTGAGGACACCCAAAATGTTGCTATGGTCACTATGACCTTGTTGAGCCATTGTGGCAATAAAGTGCACAAGCTGCAATCGCACACTTCCAAATTGAAGTGCAAATCTACTCTCGTGAGTACCGAGATCTCAACACAGGATGAATGCAAGTACAAAAACTGCTCAAAGCTGTCAAGTGTCTCAAAATGCGTGCCAAGACAGCACAAAACAGTACCAAATCTGCAATACATACCAATTCTCTGCTGTACCATTATACTATCCTTGGAATGTGTACAAGACGAATAGACAAACTGGCTCTACTACGCGCACATGACGGTGCACATGGGGCTGAGGTGGCAGCAGCTCAAAATAGGGTAGTGGCGGGCGGTGCAGGTGGTGTGAGATTGATTGAGGGCAGCGTAGGGCTATTAGGGTAGAGGGTGGCAATGTTGGTGGAGTAGCAGGTAAAGGTGCTGTAGAAGCAGCAATAGCACTTGGCAGCTAGCGTGCTAGGCAGCTAGGCAGCATGCAAAATGGTGGCCGTGTTGGGAATAAAGGGCCATCGTGCCTTTTGTATGTGCACGGGTGTGAACACACCCTTAGCACATTTGTACTTTCATATATATATATCTATCTAAAAACCTAAAGAGGTACACTTGTCATTGTACCCACAAGTCGTGCTCACTCTCCTCTCTACTTTGCACTCGCGCTCTTTGTCCGAACAAACTGGTATTAGAGTGGGTGACAAGCACGAGGATCGAGATACACAATGCTTTCTCACAGCAGAGAGACATAGAGAGAGAGTGCAGAGTAGAGAGGAGAGTGAGCACGACTTGTGGGTACAATGACGAGTGTACCTCTTTAGGCTTTTATATATATATATATATATATATATGAATGTATAAATGTGCTAAGGGTGTGTTCACACCCATGCACATATAAAAGGCACGATGGCCTTTTATTCCCAACAACCTCCCACCTAAAGGCAATGTGCCTTAAGAGGAGAAAAGAATCACCTAAGTCTAGGTATGTACAAAGTTGAAATACATATATCTATCCAACTCCCATCATCTGTCGGCAATGAGCAAATTGCTCTGCTAGAAGATCCTTCGTGAAAAGATCTGCAAGATTATCATGTGTATGCCCTTTGACAAGCTCAATGCTCTTGGTGCATCTCTAATGAAGTGGTACTTCACCTGTATGTGCTTCGTCTTTGCATGAAAGACGGGATTCCGTGCTAGCATGATAGCACTTTGACTATCGCAATGGGAAACAGGTAACTCTGTAAGGCCAAGCTCTCCCACCAGACGTTAAAGCCATAAAGCCTCCTTGCATGCCTTAGTGGCAGCCACATACTTTTCCTCTGTAGTAGACAATGAAACACACTTTTGTAGCCTTGAAATCCAAGAGATTGCTCCTCCTGTGAAGGTAAACACATACGAGGACTTTCTGTAGTCTGTATGACCAGCATAGTCTGCATCTATAAAGCCAACGACAGATGCCTTTTGCTTTCCAAAGTAGATGCACAAATCCTTTGTGCCTTTGAGGTATCTCATAATACCTTTCACTGCTTCCCAATGCTTTTTACCAGGGTTTGCCATGTATCTACTAACCACTTCAACTGCAAAGGCAATGTCAGGACGTGTAGCAACCATATCATACATCAAATTGCCAATAGCCGAAGCATATGGTAGCTTGGCCATTTCAGCCTTCTCATTATCCGATGTAGGGTTGTCCTCTGCACTGAGTTTCGCATATGGAGGCAATGGAACCCTAATTGTTTCCCCCCTCCATAATGAAACACTGCAAAACCTTGGAGATATACTCCTGCTGAGATAGATAGAGTAATCCTTTTGATCTATCTGTGAGTATTCGCATGCCAAGAATGTGATTTGCATCACCAAGATCCTTCATGTCAAAGCTACAATGAAGACTTTGCTTTAGTGAGTCCAAGGCATGAGTATCCTTGCCAGCAATCAACATGCCATTAACATACAAAACCAAGATAAGCAGGCTACCATGTGCTGCCTTCTTAGTGTACAAGCAGTGATCCACTTGACTTCTATGAAAACCTTGAGGTTGCATAAATGTATCAAACTTATGATACCATTCTCTTGGTGCTTGTTTCAGCCCATACAAACTCCTTTTGAGTTTACATTTCATATTTTCTTTCCCTTTTTCCACAAACCCTTCAAGCTGTTGTATATGTATGTCTTCATGCAGATCACCATGTAAGAATGCAGTCTTTACATCCATCTTTATGAGCTCCATATCTTCAGTTGCAATCAAACCCAAAATGGTTCTCAATGTAGTCATCTTGACTATAGGAGAGAAGATCTCATTAAAGTCAACTCCATGTTCTTGCTTGTATCCCTTCACAACCAATCTTGCTTTGTACTTTGGCGAGGAACCAGAAGTGACCCTTATCTTGTAAACCCATTTGCATGGAAGGGTTTTCTGCCCTTTAAGCAACTGCACCAAGTCCCAAGTGCTAGTTTTCTCAAGAGATTCCATCTCTGACAACATGGCTTTATACCATTTCTTGCTGTCCTGTCTGTCCATTGCTTCCTTAAAGCAAGATGGTTCACCACAATCTGTTAACATGACATAATTAGCCACATTGTTTGCACAAGGAACAAATCTATCAGGTTGTCTAGTAGCCCTAGACGATCTCCTAACCCAATGATCATTGTTTGCTGGTTATTCCTGCAAATTTTCATTTTCAGCTTGCTGTCTTGGTATTTCAGCCTGCAAATCAGCATTAACAACTTGCTGTCCTGGCTGTTCCTGCACATTTAGTGGCTCGTTATTATGGGCAATAGCTGGCTGATCATTTCCAACATTATTTTCTGCATTTGTAGGTTAATTCACAGCAGGTATTTGCTGCTGAACAACGGGCATATTTTGCTATCTAAAAGGTATTTCTTCCCGGAATACAACCCTATGGACCTCGTCAGTCTTTTTGGGTTGTTTATGCATGTGATCTTCTTGGAAGATAACATCATTGCTGCGTACTACTTTCCTTTTCTCGGGATCCTATAATCTATACCTCATTTCACCCTCGTCACCATATCCTAGGAAAATGCATTTACAGGAGTTTGGCTCAAGTTTGTTTCGTTTTTCCTTACGTATGTGCACAAATGCTTCGTAGCCAAACATTTTTGAGTGTGCATACGAAGGTGGCTTACCGGACCAGGCTTCTTGGGGAACTCTCCTCCCCCAAAGACCTGTTTGGTGACCGATTAATCAAGTGAACGGTTGTCATAACAGCGTCTGCCCAAAAACTATGGGGTAATGCATCATGAGACAGTATCCTACGGACCTTATCCTGTATGGCCCGATTCATACGCTCTGCAACTCCATTTTGGCGTGGATTATGAGGGGCAGTGAGCTCTCCCTTTATCCCTTCGCTATCACAAAATGTATGAAGGCCTTGGACATATATTCCCTACCATTGTCAGAGCGAAGACACTTAAGTGTCTTATCAGTCTTATTTTCAACCAATGCCAAGAAATTTTTAAACTTGGCAAGCATTTCATCCTTGCTATGAATAGGGTTAACCCATATCTTCTATGTAGCATCATCGACAAAGGTGACAAAGTATTTCCTTCCCCCTAAAGATAACCCTGGCATCTGAGATACATCGGAATGTACTAACTCTAGAGGAGAAGATTTCAACGAAAGAGACTTCTTATGAGACGTTTGTGTATGTTTGTCCTAAACACAATGATCACAATGCTCAAAATCAACATAACAAAGACAAGGCAAGTAACCCAAACGAGAAAGCACTTTCATTCCAGTTTGACTCATGTGTCCCAACCAGCCATGCCACAAAGAAACACTTGGTTGCTCGGTCACAGCAACAACATGGTCACACACACTAGATACATGGAGAGGATACAAGGCATTACTTTTACAACATCTGGCAATCACTCTAGATCCCTTACGGATCTTTCATTTCCCATCACCAAAGGTGGTATGAAACCCATCGTCATCTAGTTGCCCTGTGCTAATCAAGCTCTTCTTGAGCTGAGGTACATGCCGTACATGCTGAAGTGTGAAGACAGAACCATGCTGAAACTGCAACTGCACACTGCCAATACCTGCAATGCTACATGCATAGTTGCCCCCAAGATGAACAACACCATGTCGGCCCTCTGTATAGTCAGAGAACCACTCACGATGAGGGGTGACGTGAAAGGAAACACTTGAATCTAGAATCCAAGTATGTATGTCATCATCTGTATCTGCAAGTAAAGCATGTGTACTAAAGTGTGAAGAGACAAAGAGTACGTCATTCCCACTGTACTGCCATGAGTGACTACATTCACCTCTTTGATTTTGACATTGCTCTTCCTAGGTTGATTGTCTTTCTTCTCTTCCTTACTATCATCTGTCTTTTTGCCTTTTCCTTTCTCTTTCTTCCATTTGTAGCAGTCACGTTTAAAGTGGCTCTTCTTGCCACAATGATGGCATTCGACATCTTTGCCACGTGATTTACTGTGTCCCTTGCTATCATATTTGCATTTCTCTTGTGATCTGCCCCTAGTATGCAAAGCACTGGAAGACTTACTGGATGCATTGTTCTGGCGATTCATTTCTTCCATGAGTAGAGCACTCTCTACATCAGCATACAAAAGGATCGCATTAGAATCGCTCATAGCAGTCCTGAATGTATCCCAACTCTCTGGTAGAGTGCAAAGCAAGAACGTAGCCTTAAATTCTTCATCAATCAAGAACTTCAAGGCAACCAGCTGGCTGAAAATGGAGTTAAACTCACTCAAGTGAGTAGACATTGTTGTACCCTCTTTCATATGCAAATCCATAAGTTTTTTCAGCCAGTAAACTTTTCTTGCAGCACTCTTCTGTGCATATAGTTCTCCTAGTCGAGTCCAAATAGCATATGCAAAATCCAAACCTTGAATGTTAAACAGCAAGGCATCAAAAATCTATAGCAGGATGGTTGAGCATGCAAGCTCATTTAACTCATCCCAATCTTCGTGTTCCATGTCTGCGGACTTTGCCCCTTTGGTCTTAATCAACTTTCCTTGCTTCTTCTGCAACAGGATATTATTGCATTGTTTTTGCCAGAGTGCAAAGTTATGTGCTCCTTCAAGCTTCTTAATGTGCATGAGATTACTGCTGCCACTGCTGCCAACCATGGTTTTCAGCCAAATGTGACCAAAAATTCAGCAAATGCAGGCCCAAACTGTCACACAAGTGACCAAGGTACAAACAAGTACCAACCAGCAATAAATAACCACGTAGAAGCAGAAATTTCAGATTTGCAGATAAATTTCAGAAGCACTAAACCTTGTGCTACAGCACTCTACAACTGATTACAGCTGTTTTAGGGGCAAATACATTACATTACATGAGAAGTCCCAAATTTTAGCTGCAATTTCTATTGTACATGCACCCACGGGCACAAAATTTGACACGCATGGTCAAAAGCCCCAAAATTTTTGTGCTCAAAGCATCAACCATACATCTGCACTGTCTTTGACATGCATAGAATAGACTAATTTTACCAAAATAGAGAAATTTCAGTAAAACCCCCAAACTTTTCAAGTGCTAGATGTCCAAATTGTATGGAATTAAACCCGCATGTACATAAATGACCAAATGGCGCACAAATTTCGCCCAAACAGCAAAAGCCCCAAATTGCACGGGGTCCAATGTGCATCAATGTCGAGAAATTGGGTAAATTTTAGTCCAATTCTTGCATGTACATGAAAAGCCCCAAATGTTGGAGGCAAAATGTCACAAATCCCTGCAATTTCTAAGACAAATATCACTGTTATGTCTTGGTCACATCAAATTTGGACAAATCCCCAAATTTCTGGGGTCCGGTGTGCATAAATTTCAGTGAAATTGACTCATCCAAGCAAAAATTTCACTTGCATTTGAGAATCCCCAAAAAATTTCTGAGGCCTGTGCATTCAATGTTTGCAATTTATAGTCTAGAGATCACTGCAATATGTGTCAGGCACTAAATTTGGGAAAAGTCCCAAATTTTAAGAGACAGATTTGCACTCTGTGCTTGTATGTGTGAACACCCGGTAGAGAGGTGAAAATAAGATGAAGTAAATTAGAAAAAAAATAAGCCGTTAATCTTCTGACTTTGCCCGTCCTTCGTGCGGTCAAAAGAAACATGTCGCCCTAGGTGGATTGGTAGAATTGTTGAGTGTGGTGGGTGTTGTGGAGTAACTCTTGGGCAACGTGTAGCTGTTCCTTCCCCTCCTTGGACGAGGATGAGGGTAGCACAGACCATGTGCGATGACGAGACGGAGCCCATGTGTGTGGGTTTGATACCGAATGTGAGAGAAAGTTGCCAACTACGGAGGAGAGAGAAACAAGAGAGTAGACAGTGAATAGTAGACTGCATGAGCTGAACAAGTGTACTTGCTTGCTTAATTGAAGAGATAGATGAAAGTACAACTCGGGTTTAGGTCTAAGTTGACCCAACCACATTTCCACCAACTAACTAGAGTTAGGTTTATTTACTCTAGAGCCTAGTGTTTACTATCGAAGACACTAGGTGTGCACACCATTAATTGACACTTTAATAAGTGTACACACCACACAAATTACATTGGGCATTACCGAAAATTGGCAAATTCTAATAGATTTCTCTTTGTCTATGGAAGTTGGGGATAGAAGGTGAGTCAGGGTCATACTAGAAAGGGGGGAGGCTCATCATGCCGATATGATATCTGGAAAGTACTTGCTCTACCTAGAACTACCATGAGCTCTCACACCCCTCACATGGGTCATTTGTCATGAAGTTACTAGTGCTCTCCATGATAACTTGTTAGGTGTGTGTTAGATATGCGCAATGCCCCACCCTCATAAGGTGCTACCAATAATCCACGGGGCTCAAAGTTGTAAGGCCCCCATTATGAGGAGAAGCCATATGTGAGCTTCGATATTGGTTGAGTCCTGACAGTAAAGGGAATATTCCCTAGCCGACTAGTGAAGGCTCATATGGTAGGTCGGTTAGGCCGACCTAATCGCCTTCACGGGCTATAAAAGCAAAACCCCTTCACCGCGCCCATCAATCATCTATCTTTCACCCAGTGAGAGTTGTTCCAGCTAGCCTTAAGCTCTTCACCTATCTTCTGTCTAGATTGCCATCTAAGCTTCACAGTGGAAGCGCACGGGTGGATAGAGCCATCTTCGTATCAGTTGTTTGAAGCTAAAAAATTTACCTATTCTCCTCTTATCTATTGTGTACTCTCTTTCTCTTTCTCAAATTCTGTTCGTTGCGCCATGTAATTTTTACAATGTCATGCTTTGTAGTCTTTGTATAAAAGTGATGATCTAAAAGAGAGCCTTTACCTCCATGGGTGGCGTAACAAACTTTGCTCTAAGAATCTCATGGGGCATTGGGGGTTTGATATGGATCATCAGTCACACCAAAATAATCTCAGGCCTCTCTATCTGTGTCTAGATTGATGCGGCTAGGCTTGGGGTCCAGACCCTTGTTGAGTGCATAAGAGTTGGAGTGACCAAGGTATCAAATAGCCACTATTTGGTATATGGCTACTGTAGGTATGTGTGTGACACAGTCTCTCCAGAAGTGCCAATGATGCATATCCTTTAGCGAGTTGGTCTTGTGCTGCCCACGCCATGGAAAAGCAACCTAATGTGGCCCATCTAGAGTGAAAGATAATCTCTCCTGCAAATCTGAGCCAATGTGTGGAAAATGAGAATCTTGGTTTTGCCAAGGCTCAATGTCAATCCTTTGTCTAAGAAAAAACTATGCAGGGCCTTCAAGTGTCTTTGAAGAGGCTCCTGTGTCTCTGAAATTAAAATAATGTCGTCAGCATATAATATAATGTGGACATAAATAGCTTCCAAGTTGAATCCATCTCCTCCTCCTCCTTTAATGTAGTTAGTGATCTCATCAATGAATAGCTCAAATAGAGAAATGAAATGATATATTAATGTTTGCAAAAAGGCCAAAATGACCTACGAGACTATGACTTCCAATCATATGTATGACGGTACAACTGTCTGAGAATAGTAAATAAAAATGTAATAGACAGTACAAGAAGACTAGAAATTGTAAGTAAGGGAAACTCTAGCTAACAATAAAGGAGCTCTAGCTGATACAATCTCATGGGGATGTCGAGGGTCTACTCTAATAAAGGAGCTCTAGCTGATACAATCTCATGGGGATGTTGAGGGTCTACTCTAGCCCGCCGGCAATAATTTGTTGTAGTGTTGTTGACGCTTGTGTTGGGGTCTGGGATATCTAGATTGGCCATGCTAGATGGCTTGATCAATCAACATCGCCTGTGTATGTGTAGATGATTGAGACCGTGGATGTGCTAAAACCTCTTGGGTGTTTGTTGTAAAGAAATTTGTAAGCTACCTCTGGGTGGAGCCTCGGTGTCTTGGAGCTGCTGTACTCCTGAGAAGTGAGTCTTGAAGTTGTCGTATCTCCATGAAGAAGAGAGCAAGGCATCGCAGGTCAACATAATCCATGAAGCTAGATAGTGGCCCAAACTGTCTCTAAATAGATGATGGAGATAGCCTCAGATCTTGTAGTATGTTGGGCATCAACAAATGTAGTGCTCCTCTGTCTCTGGCTCTAGCTGATATATTTGGCTAATGCGCTTTTTTGGTGGTATGGATTTGCATTTGCCAATCTCGATCTCTAAAGATGTGAAGAAATATGCAGCTAACCAAGGTCCAATAGTACATCTAATCCTGTGTGAGAGGTGTGTGTCCAGGTATCTCATACGGACAATAGTGGAGAAGATGCTCTCTGTGGAAGGCCATCTTCATCCCTAACTCCTTTGTTGCTGCCAACCATGTCCTCTTGATGTTTAGCTTTTGGGGGTGGGGGGCGAGGACAGGGAGATGGGGAGGGAGGCCATGGCATGGCCGACTATAGTAGCAGCACGCGAAGAAGGCCGGAGGGATGAGGGGAAAGAAGAAGTTGACCTTCACTATCGACTGTGGGAAGCTAGTGGAGGACAAGATCATGGACATTTGCCTCCCTCCAAAAGTTCCTGCAAGGCTGGCATCCTCGGTGAGGCCGTTGCCATCTCCCGGGAGAAGAATAGGATCAATGTCACTTTTGATAGTGCCTTCTCCAAGTGGTACTCGAAATAAGAAATACTTGAAGAAGCACAATGTTAGAGATTGGCTTCGAGTCATTGCTTCTAACAAAGACTGGAATGTATATGAGCTGAGAATTTCAACATTGTTGACGATGAGGCCGAGGAGGAAGAGTAAACTTTATAGTTTTGTATTGTGGGTGGCAATTCTTAATGAATAGAGCCCAGTTTTGCACACCAAAAAGGAGACTCAAAGGCACTCTTTATAAGATTTTCCCAAAGCCCAACGAGGTGTGGAAGAGAGTTGTTAGGAGGGCCTTCCATGGCACAAGTGCAACTATCATAGTGACTTGTGGAACAATACCTTGGGACTTAGAACAAAGAGCTCGACCTATGGTTATAAGGACGTTAAGGAGTGCCACTCTTTCCCCCTCGTTGGTCAGATTGAGCAGAATGTTGACTCTAGGTTACTCATGGACTTCGTGGACTCAGAGGCATTTTTCACAGCCTCTTCACAGATGGGGAGCTGATTGCTAGCACCATTGCTTGGTTTATCTTGACTGCAAGGTGCAGTCATGCCGATAACCTTTAGGATGTCTCCACTTTACTCTCTTTAGGATGTGGCCAAAGATTATTGATACTTTTGATGGTGGTGGGAGAGATAACAAGGTGACTCTGAGAAAATGAGGAGGAGGAGAGATGGTTGCATGCAGTCATGGGTCTTTGGTGCCGTCATTTAGTGCAACACACATGGTCTTGAAATTAATCCACTAGATTGGTTGTTTACTCAACCATTGTATCTATAATGTAGTTAGCCGTCCTTTACATGACTTTTCTACTTTGTATTTTACCTTAGATTTTTGTCCAGGGTGTTATAAATAGATTCTTGTTTTCTTGGGAAGAAAAGTAGAAAAGCAAATCAAAGAGTATTTAGAGAAGGTGTTTATTAAACCATGGAATTTGCCGTGGGCTTCACCTATTTTCTTGGTGAAGAAAAGAGATGGCTCTTTGCGACTTTCTGATAACTGTAGGGCACTAAATAAGGTTATGGCAAATAATAAGATTCCTTTGCCCCCATGTAGAGGGTCTGTGGCTATCTGACAATCCGGTTGTGTGTTTGCAGATTCCACTAGTCCATGGCACCTAATTTTTTAAAGAGAACAATAACACCTCAAAGAAAATACGGCTAAGGTTAAATACAAAAGTACAAGGAACCTTGTTGAGAGTAGCTGAGTACCTCACAAATACAGTGGTTGTGTGAACAACCAATGGAGTGAGCTATAATGCGAGACCATTCGAGGGATAGTATGAAGAGATATGCTAGAGTCCCAGGTCTGCATGGAGACATCTCTCCTCCATATCCTCTTAGAGCCGCCCTACACCCTCTCCTATCTCCCATAGAGAGAGTGAATGAATCTCTGCCCAAATCCTCGAAAAGTTCTTTGTTGTGGATACATCCTGAAGGTTTGTAGCATGGCTGCATGTAGCAGTCCAAATGAACCAGGCAATAATACTAGCAATCAGCTTCCGTTTCTTATGGTATCCCTAGGTCCACTATTGCTTGTGAGTAATTTGGAGTGGGAGTCATGCTCATATGTTGTCCAGTGATGAGGAAAGAAATGCTCCCCTAAACATTCTCATACCCACATGCTGGGCCTCTGTCTGCGAACCATGCTACAGTCCTCCCAAGTTGTGACCATAGTCTTTGTTGTGCCATGAAAGATTATCTTGAGGGCTCTCCTCCATACCTCCTGGGCTTTGGGACAGGTCCATAGGCAGTGTCTCTGTGTCTCCTCTGGCCCAGCACATCTCTGTCCATAAGAGTTAAAGTTACTTGCACTCAATATCTCAATTGACTTATGCAATGTGTGTCTATGCTTGATTCAAAAATTGGACGTGTCACTGCCAGCCAGGTCCATGCCAAGCCAAGAACCAACTGCTAAAGCTCTTATGTACTGATAGCCATAGGAAGAGGGGTATCTTCCTGGGCCTAAAGCTATCATCTAGCTTCCTTCAAAAGTCTCATAAAAAATGATCTAAAATGCCCTGTCTATGCCAATGGGAGGTGGCTGTTGACTCTGCTCTGATCGTGCTCATCTGAAACCCACGACAGCTAATTTATTAAGAGTTACTCTGATATGTTCTTTCTTGGAATCTAATGTTTTGTGATAGGTTGAATAAAAACTTAGGGCAAAAGTTTAATCTTTACTACATAAAGATTTGAAAATATTGCAAGTCTGTATTTAACCTACCTGATATATGGTTTGAAACTTTTCATTGACTGTTAGGCTTACTATCATTTGGCTATTGATACTTAACAATATATTCACATGGGCATTTTGAGGAGGCTGATATGCTCATTTGGCTATTGATACTTACCATATATTCACATGGGCACTTTGAGGAGATTGATATGCTCGTTACTGATTTACATGCCTCAAAGAAAGTGGCATGGCTTGTTGACATATATATTTATTTTAATTATCTTACTGTTCATAAAGTTTTGTTGTTGTGTAAGGCTGTACTTTTAGGATTCTAGTATGACTTTGAGGATGTATAATGCATGTTGATATTTCTCTTATGTTTTTTGTCTAGGCTCGACCACCCATTCTGTCAAAGCTAAGCTTGATGCAGTATCAGAAACTGTTAGGTCGTGTAATATTTCCATGGAAGTTGCTACCAAGGCATGGAACCATTGCTGCTGACACAGATTGCTACCCTTTTGGGACACGCATGTTTGTTCCTGGTTATGGCTGGGGCGAGGTCTTTCCTTATTCCTTTTTTTTTTTTTTGAGAGAGGGAGGGAGGACTTGATTTGTATTAGTCTCGTGTAAATAATAGAAATGGTGTGCACGAATGGGAGGATGGAGCAACAGAGGGGAAGAGAGAGAGAGTGGGAGGGGGATGGGAAGGGGGTGGTAGGCAGAGAGATAAGAAACAAAAAATAAGGAAGGTATATTAATGTCTGCTGAAGGCCAAACTGACGTATGAGACGTGAGTATGTAGTACAAGTGAAATGTTGTCTCATCTTTTTCTTCTTTCCTTTTTTTGGGGGGGGGGGAGAGATAAAGGAAGAAGGTTTCTATTTGACATCTCTAAAAAGTGAGAATGGCCTATGAGATAAAGTTATGAGTACATATGACCATGTCATCTCGACTTAAGAACAACAATGAAAATAAAGACCACCAGGTATGTTTATGCTGGAAGTGCTACTGTCATGTACAAAAATGGTCTCTCCATTATCCCATAGCTCACTTCAGCATCATGAGGACTTACAATGAAGCCATGATAAAAGAGTCACACGATCTGTTAGCCAGTAGATTAGAATTAAAGGTGGAACATTATTGGTCATATTGTAGCTTGGCATGTCGTGCAAAGAGGCAATCAAGTACTGGAAGACCTTGCAGGATAGAGTAAAGTACTAGAGATTATTCATCATAATAAAAGCTTAGCATTTCTGAAAGGTGACACACATATGAGCATTAGAGACTCCAAAGATGCTTGCTACCAAAGTAGTGGCGAGCTTAGGAGCGAGCTTAGGAATAATAAGTTGTCCTTGTTTGGTTTCCTTACGTGCTACAGAAAAAACATTTCCAAAAAGGTTTGAAGGTCAAATGTAGAAGCTATAAAATCAAAATAAGGTATCCAAATGCAACAGATATAGCAAGTGTGGAACAGAAGCAAAAGAACAAAAGTTCAGGGCAAACACCATCGGTACCACCAGGGCATCTATTAGCCAGGCTGAGAGGTGGCACTCTGTGCATTGATAGAATCGGGCCGCTTGTGCGAGGGGCCACTCGATCATGTCCATTGGAGCTCTCCACTGCAAGGGGGCTTGAAAGATAATGCTCAGATGTGGGACCTCGGCCCCAACCCACCAATTGATATCCATCATGCAACTTGGCCATTGCTGAGAGAAAAGTGTCAGTCCTCCTTCCATCCACTGGGAGATGTGATCTGCTACCTGGCTCTTCACCTCCTCTATCTGAGGCATTGTCCAGTCTCCCGTATGAGAGGTCTGAAGGAAGAAAGCGTAGTTTGGTCCATCCGGTGATGCTAGTAGATAGATCTTGCCGCTCCTTGACTTGCGTACCATGAAAATTCCCACTTTCAAGGGTAGTGGGAACTCTTTGCACTCCGCAACTCTCAGTTAGGACGACGACCCGTTGTGAAAAAACTACTGTGGTAGTAGCTGTGCCTGTCTCGGGAAGGTGTGCCGAGCAGCGTGGATAGATGAATTGGTGGCTGTGTGTGGGGGGGGGCGGAGGGGGCGGCTCAACTGCCTATGAGTGGAGGATGCCGGCATATGGGGCTCCTCACCTCTTGTAGGAGGGAGGGGGGATGGGTGGGAGGTGGGTTGCCTATAGAACTGGATGGGGATAAGGGGGGGTGGTTGGCGGGGGTGATGGTGGGGAGGGGGAGGACCGAGGGATGGAGGGGTCAGAAGCACAAGGCGGATTGGGGGGGGGGGGGCGGTAGCTCTCGAGGGAGGGGATGTGGGCTAAGGTCAAAGGGGGGACCGTGGGAATGGGGGGGGGGGAACGGTGTGGGGGGTGTGGGTCCCCAGGTGAGGTGGCCTGTGACACCTCCATGGGCGGTGGATGTGTAGGCCTGTGGTCCTGCCAAGTGGGGCGGGGAGGGGGGGGCTGTGTGGCATTCTGCCGGGGGGGGACGCTCGCTCTTTTGCCCCTTGCTGCCGTGGCTTTGTCTGAGGGGCAGACTGCAACCCCCCCGCCGTCTCTCTCTCTCTCTCGTCTCTGGACCCGTGTAAAGCCATCCGCATCCACTTGTGGGCCTGACGGCGAGGCCACCTTGGCTCCGAAGCGTGTGCAATCTGCTGCATGATGCCCAAAGTCACGGCAACGCAGGCATTGGGTGCCCGGTCACGATAACCTGTTGTCTGAAAGAGTGTCCTCCTGCCTCAATCTCCAGAAATTGTGGTATATTCTGTCTCTTTCATTGCCACCCATACCTTTGGGACACTTGCCGTTGTTATTGTGTCTGCGAAAGAAGCGAGAAGGATGGTGCTAAAGAGTCGTCCAAAGTCTTTCACTAATTGGCGGTACCCTATTGCCAGTCCAGGGAAGAGTAGGGTGACCGAGTGTCTAAGGAAATTGTTGTGGAGCGCGAATGCCTCCACTGTGAAGCCACTGTATGAGGGGACCATGTAGATGACCCCCTTTGTGGAAGCATAGGGTGCACTAGCTAGTAGCTCACGGGCTGCATCTGCTGAAGTGAGTGTACCATGAAGATCCGTCGACCCATGAGAACCGCCTCCACAATCTGCGCCGTGTCGATGCGCAAAGTGGATTGAAGCCAGTCCAGAAGCTGCGCCCTAGCTGGGGAATGTCCTACTACCTGACAAAAGATCGCTGTTTCCTTTAGCTCCAACTCCGTGGCACGAACGGCTAAGAGCTCTTCCTCAGAGAGGATGACGCACAAGGTGTTTGATTGGGGGGCACTATCAGAATGCACAAAGGTTCCCATTGCACGACTGCGCTGAGAATCTACCAAACACTTTGCTGTGATGCCGGCAGGGGGGTGTTGCTGCAGATAGAGGGGGCAACCGGGGGGGGGGGGGGGTTTGTGTTTTCCCGGCAGTGGAGGGGTGCTGGACTCCACGTATGGTTGGCTCCCTACGAGGACACGCGGGTGGCCTATTGGGTGGAGCTGCCAGGCGAGAAAGGCTTGGACAGCGTGGCGGAGGAGCTGTGCGGGTGGGGGCGTATGTCTGGAGAGTTTGGGCTGCAGCACGATGGATGTCAAGTTGGAGGCAGAGGGTGTGACGTTAGGCGGCTAGAGGAGGGGATGCGAAGGCAGTTAGGCGGGGGGGGGGGGGGGGGGAGGGAGGATGCGTGATGGCATGTCGGGCAGGGAGAGTGTGGCGTGAAAGACGGGCAGGAACGCTAGGGGAGGGGGTGTGATTGGCGGACAGAGGCGTTGAGGGAGGGGGTGCGATGGTAGGCAGGCCAGGGGGTGGGCGATGCGATGGCGTGAGATGGCAGGCAGTAGCGTGTTGGCAGGGAGCGTAGGAAGATAAGTGCTATTCGGCTATTTCTACACATGATACCTTTTAAAACATGATTTGTCATTCATTTTTTTGTCATAGGTTGCTATATCCATTGGGACGAACATGTGGGGGGTTTGTAAGTCATCTCATGGGCTACATGTTGATGCCCTTTGATCCATGGTCCGTGTTCCCTAGGTATTTAAACTAATTGTTTCCCCTAATGTCCTAGGCACTAAGTTAGGGTTTTATTTGGGGTGTCCTATGATGGTTAAGCCGTTAGGGTTTCGTTTTATTATAAAAAGACACTTTGTGCGTCATTAGCGTGCAAATGTGGCATTATTCATTTTGGTTGCCTTGAGCATTGTATTCTCTCACTCAATAATACATTGCCTCTCATTTTGTGATTAAGTTATTGTGTATCAATTAATTCATTATCTTTCATTCTCCATCAATTAATTGTGCAATTACTTTACACTTGGGCCAACAACAATGTTGATAAAACTTGAGGATTATAAGATATACTCTCAAAGCATGAACTTATGAAGCTGTTATATCCTTTCAGAAGATACATTTATGAAGTTTTACACTTTGCAACATATTGGATATATAATGAACTGTTCTGCTTTTTATAAGTAGGTGAGTACTTGTTACACTTTGCCAACATATTGGATGTGTAAGAACTGTTTTGGCTTTTATAAGTAGGTGAGTATGCAATCTTGTCATGGGTTGAGCTTTACGTAGAACTCTTCTTTATCTGGTCACATTATTTTCTTTTAGCTTAGGGCAGCAACATATGATATATGCAACGATTTTATGAATATATATGAATTGTGAATTCTTTAAACACTTATTCTATCCCTGATTGAATCAACAAAATATACCATCTATTTTTATAATCTAGTTGTGATGGAATTCCATACCTTGTGTTGAGGGGTCTACAGTGACATGTTTAACTTCTACTATTGTTAACAGACAATCTCACTTTTTTGTAGGTTGAAGATAGAGGCAGTTCAATAAAGGGGCCAAAACGAATTGATCTTTACCACAGATCACACAAAGATGCATTGATGTGGGGACGGAGAAAAGTTTCAGTGAGTCTTGGTTGTCTGTGTCTAATGTTTGTAAAAGATTTTCAGTTCACTTATAGTTCTAGTGAGACTTAAATTGTCTAAGTTTTTCTTTTGCATGTATGTATGTGCGTAGGTGTGCACATGCCCCTGAATGAGTTGCAGCCTTATGTAGGACATAATGATCTGCAAGGAAGATGGATGGTTATGCAATGCATGTTGCAGGCTGAAACATATGAGTTTGCTGCAGCATATGCTTCTCAGATATCAGGGCATTGTGCACAAATCTGGGAAGCTATGAGGCAGTATTGAGAGGTTGCCCTGAGGATGGAGATTTGCAAAGATCATCATTTGAAGCTGGGGAGATGTTAGAGTATGGCAGATTTTTCATTGCACTAGGGAGTACACATAGGATGGTCACTTTTAATGGCACGTCACGATGGCCAGGTTCAAGAGGGCTCACATGCTGGAATCCCAAGGGGGGATCGAGTACAATGGAAAATCTGATGGGGGGACCCTCTTTGCTGCCTGATGTCAGTGACTTTACCCCCTCAGGTAGACCTACTGGTTCAGCAGCGGATTATGCATACTTTGAGTTTCACAGTGACAGGTGGGTGCCTTAGATACTAGTTTCTACATGAGATGGCCTTAGATACTAGTTTCTACATGAAATGGCCTGGGTATAGAGGTGTGTAATATATGATGAATTGTTCACTATGGACCTAATGGACCTACACTGCTCTTGGGATGAGATAACAACAAAGTTGGAAGGAGTTTTGCATGCATCGGCAGTACATGCCTTCCATCATAATATGATTTCTTTTCTGAAATACTCTTCCATAGAACAATCGGTACAATGGTGAGTAGTTAGAGACATGGACATAGTTGAAGTGTGAGATAGCTACTAGGGCTACCATACATAGGCAAGATTGGTTGACATTTTGATGCCTAGTGTGGAGAAAAAAGCGTGCATATTTGTCCAAAGTAGAGGCAAAGATATACCAACTGTTCTTGGGTTTGGACAACAAGAGTGTATATGTCATGAGGATATGTATTTTTGAAACCTTACTTAACATGTGGATTGATTTTTAATCGCATGATTAAGTAAATGTTGCACATGTGAGGTGCAATTGGGGTTAAAGTAAATTTACGAGCCTGAGACCCAAGAAAATCATGGGATGTCAAAGGCAAAAGTTGCTATAAGTTATGTTGCACAAGTACTTGGTGGTATCTGGTGTCAATTGTTGGCTTAGGTCATTCATTTGGCCATAAGTGTCAGTTGGTGGCACTAGAGATGTGATGTTCAATGGTACCTAATGCTGATCTGACCTTGGCCATAAGTGTCAGTTGGTGGCACTAGAGATGTGATGTTCAATGGTACCTAATGCTGATCTAATGGTCAAAGATGGCACAGAGAGACTCGGGAGTGGAAGATGCCTAGCCAATTTAATTATTGGCTAGTCAGATTATTTTTCTAGGCACTGAAATAATTATTAGATTAATTTTCAGTAATTAAAGATTGAAAATTAATATTTAATGATGGATAATGTTGGAAAAACCATTTGGAAAGGCTGTCACTTGGCAAACTTGCCCATACAGGCTGGTAAAAGGCTGAAGAAGAGGAAAAACGAGATCATTTCTTGTTGTAGCAAATATGGGAGAGCTGTGAGTAGCCATGGCCAGCCTATTTTCAGCCATTGCAGCTAGCCACGAGTGAGTTTTGAGGAGACGATTGCAGATTTGGACTCTCCACAGCTCGGCGATTGCATCCATGTACAAGGTGACAGCTGATTTGGATGTCTCAGCTGTAGGCGATAGCATTTAATGCTGTTGTGGTAGGGCAATAGCTGCATTTGACTGATTTTCAGTCATTCTTCACAGCAAAACTCTGAATTTTCTCTCTATAGCTTTCTCTCTCATCTCCGAGCCATTTCATAGCCTTGCTCCGAAGATCTCAGCATTTGGACCCTTGGAGGTTGAGAAATTGCAAATTTCTCTGTCGTAAACCCTAATTCACAACAGAGAAATTTGCCTCGGGAAGCGTGCCAAAAATGGGAAGCTCTAAGACTTGAAATTTTCAGGGCTGAATGTGAATTTCAGCTAAATTCAGGTGGAGGACTAGCCAACCATTGAATTTGGGGCATTTCGATCGTCTATGAAGTGGGTGAAAGCCAATAAAGTGCCCGAATCAAGGGGCAAATCAGATTGAAGACTTGCTGTTCACTTTGGACAGCAAGGGGAGTTTGGATTGCGAAGGGGATTGGGAGAATCCCATTGTAAGCCAACTTCTTCTTTGATTAAGCGAAAGAAATACTAAAAGGGGCGCCAATTTTGGAGCCAATCGGATGTGCATTGTCCAAGATTAGTAGGTAAATTTGTATTTTCAGATTTGCATTTATTGTTTGCTGCTGTAATTAGGTTGTAATCAGGGATTTACCACCCATTCACGGAAGGAAGAATGGTTTCATGGTTCTATTGCGGGGAACCATCAAATCCTTTGAATTGGTGGGCCCATGGTACTTGATTGTAAATTGGGATTATTGCATTATTGCTGAAATTATTCTCAGCAATGAATTACAAGAAGCATGTCTTCACATGGTGATACAGGATCAAGTGGAGAGGATGCATCACTCCTTGGTCAATCACGTGGTAAAGGGGGAAATGCAATGATTGATGTTGGGTATGGTTCTCAGCATGGACAGCATGCTAAAAATGTGGGAAATGACCCAAATGTTGGCACTTCAATGCATAAAGAGGCTGATCACCAGCAAAAGGGGCTGAAGAATTTGATGATAGCTCCAAGGATGGAACTTGTACAACAGCAAATCTTTTTGCTAAATTGGCAAAGGATCCCTAGTTTACTTGATTCTTGAATGCCCCAAAGAAGGACAACAAAGCAAAGAGAAGAAGACACCTATAGCTTTGGGACAGCCACAAGAATTGAAGGAAATGCCTATGCTTTCTTTAGAAGAGCTCAAAATGCCTAATGAGCATAAACAGTTGGTATCCGTGGAGCAGCAAGTGCAAATGCATGGCCAACTTGGTAGTGCCAATCCATGGTGACATGGGCAGCAAGGCGATTATGCACATGCAAGCATGGGACATCAAGGATACTTTGGTGGTGGTACCATTTTTCATGCTATGGTTGGACAGGCACCACATACGGGAATGTATGGCACAAATCCCTATGGTATGTAGCAGCCAGTGCATGGCTCACAACACCCAATGTATCCGGGTATTGCAAGTGGAATGTCTAATTGTATATATGGCAGCATAGACATGATGCCTGGGGCATAAAGCGAGCCATATGAATATGTATTGGCACCCCCAGGGATTGTTGGAGCACAGGGATTTGGTGTTGGTCATGTAGGTGCTTCAGATAGTGCTGGTTTTTATGCAAATATAGCCAATGCACCCTTTTTGCAGCAGCCCATTTATGATAACTTGATTCCCATAGGTCCGTCGAAGGACTATGATGAAGGTGGCAAAAGCATGAAGTTTGAGCCTTTGAGTGGTGCACAAGATAGGCTGAAAGCACTTGTTTTTATTTAGTAGTTGGATCAGCCTATTCTAGAGGCAACTTCACACAGAGGTATCTAAGATACGCAAGGCAGCCACATTTTTGAAGGGAAATGCATTGCAGTGGTGGTTTATACTTCTTATTCAAGGAAGGCACCTACTACTTGGGTCCAATTCAAGCAAATGTTTGCTTCAAATTGGTTGACAAGTACCTTTGAAGTAGACATTATGACAGCTTGGAATCAGTTGAATTCCAAAGACTACAAGAACTTGGATCAGTATAATAAGAAGTTTTGGGATGCATTGCTGCTAGTTACTTTTTATTGCACAGTACCTCTCCATGAGCAGGTGGAGAAGTATATTTGTGGTTTGCCAAAGGGTATTCGGGATTTTTGCATTAAGTCCACTGTTTCCAGCATGTCTCAACTTATAGAAACTGCTACTACAGCTGACACATTGCTGCATGGAAAGGATGCAGGATTCCACGATGATGATGCCAAGTCACATGTCAAAGAGGCAAAAGACTAAGGAAAAGGGTAAATCTGAAAATAAAGCTGAAAATCAGGGCAGATCTGAAAATAGGGCTGGAAAGAGGAATAGATTGCAGAGAAAGAGTGGGAAAAGTGATGCACGGCGTAAGTAGCTGATGGCTGCAAATAAATGCTATATTTGTGAATAGGAAGGGCATATGGCACACAGCTGTCCTAATAAACAGCAAGCTGAAATGGATGATAATAAGAGAAAGAAATGCAAAACCACTGTTGGTTTAGTGCTTGATGTAGTGGCAGATCAACCTAATCAAGATAGTACTGAACTTTGTAGGACATGGGGCAAAATCAGAGATGAGCGTGTATTGATTTTTCTTGATCCAAGGGCATGGTCAAATTTCATCTCTCTTGATATGGCAGCCCGTTTAGGCATCTGAGAGGATGAGATGGGGTCCGTGGGTGAGATTGGTATGACATGCAAGGGACATGCAGAGCTGGTCACTCCTATCATTGGAAAGCTTCGTTTGCACATTCAAAGTTATGTGGACAGTGAAGAGTTCTTTATTGCTCCATTGGAAGGATGTGATGTCTTGCTTGGTATGCCTTGGTGTCATCGTGTGCATGTAGTGATTGATACTCATGATAAGATTGTGACCCTCTTCCATAGAGGCAAAGTTCATACTTTGGATGTAAAATTGAAAGGGGAATTTGTCCCTATTGTATCCGCTTCTGCTATTTCCAAAGTAATCAAAAACCATCTTTCAGCTTACTTAGTTTTCACTAAGGATAAAAGTGATAATGGAAATGTCTATGATTAGCTTTGCAATGGCCAGAGGCATGATCATTTCGTACTTCGAGAGGGTTTTTTGATGATGCATGGATGACTGTGTGTCACAAAGCAGTTAGAGGGCCAAGGTGATGATTGAGAGTCATGCTCCTCCTTATGCGGGTCATAGGGGTATTGATGCCACAGTTAAGATAGTTGAGCACTTCTTTTATTGGCCAGCTTTGAGGCATGATGTTAAGCATTTGTTAGGACATGCATAGTATGTCAGAAAGTTAAGTATGATAGGCAAAAGATACCAGGTTTATTGCAGCCCTTGCCTATTCCCGATAGGCCTTGGCAGAGCATTGCTATGGATTTTATCTTTGAGCTTCCATGCACACCTACAAGAAATGATGGGATATGGACTATCATATGCAAGTTCAGTAAGCATGCCCACTTCATTCTAGTGAGGAAAAAGATAAAGGCTAATCATATGGCACGGCTTTTTATGCAGCATGTGTTTAAGTATCATGGTATGCCAAAGTCGATCATTAGTGATCGTGATCCACAGATGACAAGTTTGTTTTGGAAAGGATTGTTTGAGAACATGGGCACAACGTTGAAATTCTCTTCATCCTTCCATCCACAAACTCATGGTCAGTTTGAGGAGGTTAATTCCATAGTGTTAGATCTTTTGAAGTGCTATGTATCAGACCACAAAGCACAGTGGGAACAGTATTTGCCGTTGGTTGAGTTTGCATACAACAACACAGTGCATAGTTCCACTGGTAAGGCTCCTTTTGAGGTGGTAGAGGGTGGTAAGAAAGTACCCCCTATTTTGCACATAAAAGATAAGATCTTTGAGACTGATCGCTATGTGGAAAGCATGGATGCAGCTTATCAGAAGGTCAAGTATGCGCTTCAAAGATCACAGGATAAGCAAAAGAGAGCAGCTGATCGTCATAGGCGTGCTTTGCACTTTGCGGAGGGTGATTATGTATTGCTGCGATTTGAAAAGGCACGGCTGAAAAAGATGAAGGGCAAAGAGTGATTGTATCCAAAGCTATCTATGAGATACTATGGGCCATTTCAAGTGTTGGAGAGAATCAGTGATGCATGCTATAGGCTGAAATTGCCTCCACACTAGCGGATACACGATGCCTTTCATGTGAGCTTGCTTAGACCTTTTCATGGAGATGTGCCAGAGGATGTATCTGCTGAAATTCAGCAGGAGGTTGAAAAGCTCGATGAAATATTGGTACCAGATCAGATTTTGGCACACAAAGAGAGGAAGATCAGGGGTAAGGGTTCCAGAAGGTACTTGGTGTGAAAGATACAAAGCCCATACCAAAGTTTCTGGAGATTGAGATAGGCAGACACTCCTTTAGGCATTAGGTTATTGTGACTGGGCAGCCAGGGTGGTGCATGCGATGCCATGAATTTGGGCATTAGCAGGCAGCAGATTGTATGTACTTCGGAGCCAAGGCGGCTCCGCCGGCAGGTCTGTAGGTGGATGTTGACGATTTTACAAGGTTCTAGGGAGACGACAAAGAGGGAGACGGCAGAGGGGGGTCTCAGTCAGTCTCTCAGACTTAGTCAGAGCAGCAGAGAGCAGGAGGGCATGCGACGGACCCTCGGTAGAGCATCCCACAGCACCCCCCAGCTTGTCCCACCCAGCAGGATTACAGACCTCCACCTCTACCACCTATAGAGGCGTCACGGGCTCCCCCACCAGAGATCCCACAGCCCCCAGACCCACCCCCTCAGGGATCTTCCTCTGACGCCATCCCATAGCCCCCCCCTTCCACGGCCACTTGCCGCCCCCCCACACCCGCCTCCTACCTCTGATCACCCCACCACCCCGCAATGTGCCTCCTTCCCACCCCCCCGATCAGTCACCGTGATCCTCACCCAGTACATGTAAACCCCTCCCCCCCTTTCCCACCCATCCCCTCCCTTTCCATAGGGGATGGCGAGCCTCATACGCCTATATCTTCTCCTCATCAACAGCCTTGCCGCCCCTTCCCCTCCCCCCCCAACCACCACCACAGCCACTAGCTCATTTGACCCAACCGCGCGCCACACTTTCCCTAGACAGGCATAGAAACTCCCATAGGAGTTTTTTCATAGTTGTCCCTGGTCCTACTTGAGAGTTGTGGAGCGTGGAGAGTTTGCACTATCTTCGGAGGTGGGGATCTTTGTGGTCCGCAAGTCAAGGAGCGACAAGGTCCATTTACTAGCACCATTGGAAGGACCAAACTATTCTTTCTTCCACTTCAGACCTCTCATTTAGGAGACTGAACGATGAATAGATAGAGGAGGAAGTGAAGGGATAGGTTGTAGACCACATCTCCCAGTGGATGGGAGAAGGAGGACTAGTACTCTTTTCCCAGCAATGGCTAGGGTGCATGATGGACATTATTTGGTGGGCTGGAGGCATAGCAGCTAAGAAACACGTTTATTTGAGTTTAAAACTTACGAAATGTTTCTTAAAGTACGAAACGTTTCTAAGAGTAAAAAACGTGGGTGTTTTTATTTTTTTTAAATTTTTTAGTGAGTTGGAACTCAAAACATGGTTTTTTTGACAAAAACTATTGGGCAATGTTAAACATGATGATGATGATGTGTAATGACTCGTGAGGGCTCAAGATTTTGGATAAGAGAGTGATTTTTTTTGTGATTTTGTTTAGTTATTGGACTTTGTCAATCTAGTATCTATTTTTGTCTTGAGATTTGAATATTATACAACTTTAGTCTCATTTATGAGTTATTTATGATATAGTACGATTCATTCTCGATTTTGACATTTTGTCAGTTTGTTTTTAATTGAGAATCTTGATGTTGTAACTTGACTCAATCCATATTATAGATAGGCTATCTACATGTTAATTTGAATTTTCTGTGTGATATGTATGAATCATAATGTTTGAGTTCTAAACCATAGTATAGCTTGTCCAAAGACTAACTTTGACATAAGTGACAATCAATAATGGATCATGGATATGTAACATATAATGTGACACTATTATCACTCAAGCTCAATTAACCATTCTTTGTTTAAGAGAGAGTTCCATAGAGGTTTAGAACCTCTTTTCCCAATCAAAACTATTAAAAATCCCTATATAAAAAAACCCGGGTTTCTTATTTTACCCCCTCTTGAAAAATACTTAACGAAACACGTTTCTGACGTTTTGTTTCTAAATGTTTTTAACGTTTTTGGCTGCTATGGTTGGAGCTGAGGTCCCACATCAGAGCATCATTTTTCGAGCCCGTCCATCTAGGAGAGCACTAATGGATGTGATTGAGTGGCCCGTCCTAGAGGCTGTGCGCTTCTACCAATGTACATAGTCAGTGTACATAGTCACGCCTCTCAGCGTGCTGGCTGATAGATGCCCTGGTGGTACCGCCTGGAGCATCTATTATCCCCATGGTCTCGAGAGCCACCATGGGGGAATGGAGTTCACCTTCTAGGCCTGCGGCAAAGCGCATTCGCATGCCCCATAGCTCTTCTTCTTCATCAGCAGTCTCCACACCGAATAGATGCCTATTCGGTTCAGTCACAGGCTTCCCCATAAGTTTACATCTAGCATCCTAGAATGTGAACAACCTCCACTACAGTGGGGCCTGTGGTTCCAGGAAGTTGATTGTCCGGCAGGAGTTGTAGCCTGCCCTTGCTGGACGAATCGCCATCTTACTTCTGTAGGAGCACAAGCTCATCCCCGCCTAGGCTGAGCGAGTAGGGAAGGTACTTTCAATCAACTCACACACCTACTGGGAGTACTCTATCAGTGCCCATGGTAGGAGTGGAGGCGTATGCACCTCTATTGGCCCGAGGCTTACCGTCTATGTGCGTGACCATGGGACGATAGTGAAAGGGAGGGTCCTATGGATTAGACTGGACATGGGGGACTCATGCCTTGGAGTCCTCAATGTCTATGCTCCTATAGAGGTTAGAGCATGCAACAGGTTTTGGATGGAGATTGCAGTAAGACTTCTAGAGGTGGACTCTGGGATTGTTGGAGGAGACTTCAACAACATGGAAACCCTAGAGGACCAGCCGGGCAAAGGCAGAGACTACCATGGTATGGCAGGGGAGGAGTAGGAGGCATGGGAAGTCTTCCTCGCAGTAGGAGCACGTGATACTTAGTGGGACTCAACTTTTCATAGGAGGGAGAGGTCGGTGGACTTCTCTTGGGGGTACATGCCGCTCTGGCCGGAGCTCTTCTGGAACGGGTTGGACCAGTTTTATGTGGGAGAGTGGGGGTGCTCTTGAGGAGGTCAGGTATGGCAGTTGGCTGGCACCACATTGTCGTCCCGGTTCTCCTCACACTCCATGCTCCAGCTTCAGCTCTCGACACGCAATCTTGTCGGATCCCTGACTTGATCTATTGGAGGGAGGAGGTGAGGAGTGTTGGGTATTTGACTCACGCCTCACTTACGCCTACGCTCATATGGGAGTGTCGGTGATCAGTAGGACACTAGGGCACTTTTTACTCTCGGTAGGAGAGGTTTTTTCCTCCAGACTTATAGTCTTATTTTCGTATGTGCTTATGTGCTTATGTTACACACTTATGGGCACTTACCGTGTGTCGGGTGTGAACACCCCCTACAACCCTAAGGTTTAAGGGTTGTACTTTGTACTTTCATGTTACACTCTGTCAGACTATTGGATTGGGTGTCGTGCTTCACTCTGCCTCTCTCACTCTCACACTGTCTACTGCACTCTCAGCTGCATCTCGATCCTATCTCCCACCCCTCACATTTGGTATCAGAGCTTAGGCTCTGTTCAGCTGAGGCCCTGTTCAGCTTAGCTCCATTCAGCATTCAGGAATCTCTGCTCAGGTCCAGCCTCAACCTTCACAAGGAGACGCCCTGCTCCTCTGCTTTGCACAGCAGCGCCTCATCCTCAGCAGCTCGACCTGCTCCTCCTCCAGCTCGTCTGCCTGCCAGCACCGCCTACTCCTGCTCGTCACCAGCGTGTCCCCTGCAGCTCGCCACCGCCTGTCAGTTCGCCAGTGCGCAGCTCCAGACGCCCTCAGCGCCACCCGTCTGTGTCAACGTTGACTTTGCAGCTCCACGGCAGGTACCCGCCTGACTGCCCTGCCTGCCTGCGACCTGTGACCAGCGTCTGCCCTGTCCACGTCAGACCGACTGCCCTGCCTGCCTGCGACCTGACCAGCATCTGTCCTGTCCACGTCAGGTAATTTTTTTTAAAAAATTATCCTTTTATTCCAGAATAAATTTCTGGCAGAGGGGGTTCCTACGCAAACAGGCATAGACTTCAGAATACGTGTCTGGGACACGGCTGATGCAAATTTCTGGGCACATTCATCAGAAATTTTGGGGCTTTTATGAATTTTGAGGACAGTTGCATATGAACTGCAGTTACAGTCACAGAAAGACTGTTTTGAACACATTTGAGGCAGAAATTTTGGGGATTTTGATATTACAGTGTTACTGAGCACTGTTTGCACCTTGGGAAGCGTGCATTAAAGACAATTTTTCACAGAGTACACCCTTGCACATTAATTACAGAAGTGTGCTTGCTGCAATTTCTGGAAATTTGCAGATTTCCAGTCCTTACTGCTTTGACATTGCTCATTTGTCTTTGGAAATTTGTCATCATGGCAAATTAGGGAGGTGATGTATTTATGTATGTATCCAAGGAAGACACATTGGACGGAAACAAATTCGCTATGGTCATTCATGATGAAGAATGTATTAGTGGCTAAGAATTTATGGGATTATGTCAGTGGAGAGGAAACTCGACCGGGAGTTGTATCTCCCGTTACTCCTCCTCCTCAAGGGGCACGTGGACAACGGGGACCTCAGCCCGCTCCACCTCAGCCACTTCCTCCAAGAACTGCAGCTCAAAAAGCTTGGGATACACGTGATGCACAGGCCTTGTCGCTGATTGCTTTGGCAGTTCAGCGGTCCATCATCCCTCACATTCGTTCAGCATCTTCTTCACGAGATGCATGGCTGACTTTGGAGCATATGTTTGCAGGAAAGAATGAGACTCGGATCTCTTTCTTGAAGAAAGAGTTAGAGACTTTGAAGATGAATGAGGGTGATTCTATGCAGGATCACTTGAATAAGATTCGGGACTTATGGGAGCAGCTCATGAATGTAGATGAGTACTTTTCGGATGCACAGTTGATATCCACCACCTTGAATTTCTTACCTCCTTCGTACTTGTCTTTTCATACTGCATTGAACCTCACCATGAGGATTGTTGAGCACCCACTCACTTTTATTCAGCTGGTTAGTTTGCTTCTAGAGGAGGAGCAAACAAGAAAAAATAGTGGTGTGGATGCTATAGTCTCTGAGCAAGCTTTTGTGGCAAGACATAAAGGCAAAAACAGCAAGGTGAAAAATGCTCCATAGAGTTCTGGTACTTCTGGCACATCATAGAATCAGACACAAGGGGGCACGCAAGCTAAAAAGGGAAAATGTCATTATTGTGAGAAGCCAAACCACTATATCACTGAGTGCAGGAAGCGCATTGCCAAAGAGAAGAAGGAGGAGTCAGGAATGTCTGTTACTACTACTCCTTCCACTGCTAGTGAGTCCGCGTCCTTTGTTGTGGACAGGGACTATTGTTTTTACACTTGCAGTTATGACATCTCTTGGGCTGATAGAGCACTTAGCTCTACAGAAGATGCTGACACTTGGTTCTTTGACAGTGGTGCTTCTAGGCATATTACATCTCGTAGAGATTTGTTTGCTTCAGTGAGTGCACCTCCCGTTGGGAAATCTGTACAGTGTGCTAATAATGCATCAAACCCTATTCGTGGTATTGGGGAGATTCAGCTCACAACCATTGATGGCTCTATTCTCCGCCTACAGGATGCTTTGTTTGTGCCTGGGATCAAGAAGAATTTGCTATCTATTTCCTCTTTGGCATGTTGTGGTTTGCAGGTCACATTTGATGATGACCGTTGCATGGTTAGAGATAAAGAACGCATGACTTTGGTCTTGACAGGATCTTTGTGTCATGGTTTATATGAGTTGGATGCTCTTTTAGTAGATCAGTTGGCATACTTGACATCCACTCTTACTCCTGCTATGATACAGGCGGAGTTATGGCATGCTCGTTTGGGGCATGTAAACTTTGGCAGCTTGATGCTTTTGCAGCGTACTCAGATGTTGCATGGCTTACCTCTCTTGGAGAGACCTCCTGAGTACTTATGCGAGGAATGCATTTTGGGGAAAATGCATCGTTTCTCATTTCCCCGTGATGTTGCTTTTAGAGCAACAACCAGATTGCAGTTGGTGCATTCAGATGTTTGTGGGCCTATGCAAACAATGTCATTGGGCGGTTGTTATTATTTTGTGACATTCATTGATGACTTTACACGTTTTTGCTGGGTCTACTGTTTGAAAAAGAAGTCAGAAGTGTATGATGCATTTTTGGCTTTCAGTGCACTTGTTGAAAATCAATCTGGATGCAAAATTAAGACTCTCCGTTCGGACCGAGGGGGGGAATACATGTCCTCTATGCTGAATTCTTTTTTGAAGCAGAAAGGCATAGTCCATCAGTACACTACTGCCTATACTCCACAGCAGAATGGGGTAGCAGAGAGGAAGAATCGGTCACTCATGGAGATGGCCAGATGTATGCTGAAGGCAAAGAGCTTGCCTCATAGTTTTTGGATGGAAGCAGTCATGTGTGCTTGGCATATTTTGAACAGATGCCCTACCAAAGCCTTGAAGACCATTACACCTTTTGAGGCTTGGAACAACCGTAAACCTTCTGTTGGCCACTTCCATACCTTTGGGTGTCTTGCCTATGCCCATAGTCCACAGGTACTTAGAAAAAAGTTGGACAACAAGGCTGTTAAGTGCATTTTTATGGGATATAGCAGTGAGAGCAAAGGCTACAGACTCTATGATCCCGTTACAAAGAAGGTTTTTGTCAGCAGGGATGTTGTTTTTGATGAAAAATCAGAATTATCCTTGGTTGGTTTGGACACATATCAGGCTGCCCGTGATGTTTTTGAAGGGCTGCTGCTCATTACTTTTGGTGATTCAGCTGGAGCTTCAGAAAATGAGCCTAATGTTCAGCCAGCTGCTCCTATGGAAAGTGCAGAAATTCAGCCATTGGCTGATCGGAATATTCGGCATAATGCTGAAACTAAAGTTCAGCAAGAGCTTGCACACAGTCAGGAAGCTAGACAGTTACCTAGATGGTATTTGTAGACTATGCAAGATAGTCCTTTGGATGCACCCATGGCTGGTCGTACTAGAAGGCAAACTCGTTTGCATGATTCAGCACATACCACGGAGTTTGTTATGGCAGCAAGTACTTTTGATAATGAAGAGCCTAAATGTTTTGAGGATGCACAACACAGTGTGCATTGGATGGCAGCAATGCAAGCTAAATTAGATTCTATCACTAAGAATCAAACTTAGGATTTGGTGTCTTTGCCATTTGGGAAGAAAGCCATTGGAACGAAATGGGTCTACAAACTGAAAAGGAAAGCAGATGGATCCATTGATAAATACAAGGCACGGCTTGTAGCTAAAGGCTACGCACAGAAAAAGGGCATTGACTATGAGGAGACATTTGCTCCTACTTCCCGTATGACGACCATCAGGTCTATGATTGCTTTGGCTGCACATTATGGTTGGACAGTGCATCAGCTGGATATCAAGACTGCATTTTTACATGGGGAACTTCAAGAGGAAGTTTATGTACAGTAGCGCATTGGTTTTGCAGTTGAAGGCTCAGAACATTTGGTATGCAAGCTCAAAAAAGCACTATATGGTTTGAAACAAGCTCCTAGAGCTTGGTATGCAAAAATAGATGCTTTCTTACTTGGTCAGGGGTTTCTAAACAGCTCATCTGAGTCTACCCTTTACGTATGTAAAGAAGGGGGATCTATGCCGATTATATGTCTTTATGTTGATGACCTTTTGCTCACTGGAACACATGCTGATCAGATTTCAGCATTCAAACAAAATTTGCAGAAAACTTTTGACATGTCTGACTTGGGAGTTTTGCATTACTACTTGGGCATCCAGTTCATACATGATGCTCGAGGTATTGGGCTATCACAGTCAAGGTATATTGGGCAGCTTCTTGAGAAGTTTGGCTTACAGCATTGCAAGCCAGTTTGTACCCCCATGGAACCTGGACTGAAACTGTCATTACATGATGACAGTGATTTGTTTGATATACATACATATGCTCCTGTAGTTGGATGTCTAATCTACCTATGCAACACTAGGCCGGACATACAGTTTGCAGTTTCAGCTTTAAGCAGGTATATGCATCAGCCATGTATGTCACATTGGCAAGTTGTTAAGCGTGTTTTTTGTTACTTGTAGGGTACTCGATCTCTTGGGTTGCTTTATGCGAAGGGGGGACCACTGCAGTTACATGCTTACAGTGATTTTGATTGGGCTGGTGATTATGATACACGTCACTCCACTAGTGGCAATTGTTTCTTTCTTGGCTCTTCTTGCATTTCTTGGCTTAGCAAGAAACAATCCACTGTTGCCACATCGTCATGTGAAGCTGAATACAAGGCAGCTTTCACTACCACAGTTGAATGTGTATAGCTTAGACATTTGCTACCTGATCTGGATGTATCTGTTACGGAGTCTACTTCTTTGTTCCACTGACAGTCAGAGTGCCATTGCAGTGGCACGGAACCCAGTGTTTCATGCCCGCACGAAACACATTGAGATCCATTATCACTTTGTCAGAGAGAGGCTACATGCAGGTGATATCAGCCTTGTCTATTGTTCTACCACCAATAATATGACAAACATCCTTGTACTCTTGATCACTCTGCACTCCAGGGGGGTTTGTTGGGTATTTGACTCACGCCTCACTTACACCTACGCTCATATGGGAGTGTCGGTGATCAGTAGGACACTGGGGCACTTTTTACTCTCGGTAGGAGAGGTTTTTTCCCCCAGACTCATAGTCTTATTTTCGTATGTGCTTATGTGCTTATATCACACACTTATGGGCACTTACCGTGTGTCGGGTGTGAACACCCCCTACAACCCTAAGGTTTAAGGGTTGTACTTTGTACTTTCATGTTACACTCTTTCAGACTATTGGATTGGGTGTCGTGCTTCACTCTGTCTCTCTCACTCTCACACTATCTACTGCACTCTTAGCTGCATCTCGATCCTATCACCCCCCCCTCACAAGGAGGCAGATTGTTGCGGCTCTGGACTAGGGAGAGGGACAAGAGGGACCGGATCGTAGAAGAGGTTGTAGAGGTTGAGTTGAGCAGGATCTGCCAGGAGGTAGCCCTACAGGCCAGACAATAGAGCTGGGAAAAGAGAGCACTCCGGCGAGACCTAGCTGCCACGTAGAGACTTCTCCAGGAGGCACCGGGGGATGCGATTCTCCACACGTAGGAGGTGCGAGCATGGGCAGCCCTCGCCGATCTTGAGGACAAGGGCTTGGAGTTCTCCTTTCGCACCTCAGCAGCCTTTTGGGCGCGGAAGGGGGACACAATGTGTAGGGAGTTTTTTCAGGTGCACCAGCCTCGCACCTTAGGAGATCAGATTCGCAGCTTCCATGATCAGTATGGGAGGATTCGCTCTAGCCCAGATGAGGTGATGGAGATTTCCACTGACTACTACAGACACCTTTTTCGGCAGGAGGCAGGCTCGGCCAGGGGACAACGATGTAGACAACAGGTCTTGGTTTGCATTTCGTCCCTCATCATAGAGGAGATGGGTCGTTTCCTGTTAGATCCCTGCATAGAGAAGGAATTAGCGGAGGCTTTTCATGTACAAGATGGGTAGAAATGCCCGAGAGAGTATGGTCTTTCGAAGGCCTTCTTCACTACCTATTGGGAGGTGGTGAAAGACTCCCTACTGCCAGCCTTTTAGCAGATTTTCAGATCAGGATGGATTCTTGGGAGTCTATCGGCAAGTCTTGTTAGCCTCCTTCCCGAAGGGGGAGACCGGTTAGAGCTATCCCAGTGGAGACAAATCACCTTATTGTCAGTGGCCTATAAGGCACTAGCCAAGATGATCAGTAGGCGACTCCGCCCTGTGCTTCCAGACATCATTCATGACACACAGTCAGGTTTTGTTCAGGATAGGAGGATCCTAGACAATGTTTTCACCTTCTTTGAGGTGACCGAGTGGGCCTAGCACAGTGGCCAGGGGTTGGCTGTACTACTCCTGGACTTTGAGAATGCCTATGACAGGGTTGATTGGGACTTCTTAGAGGGCACCATGGCGAGGTTGGGTTTTTCCTAGGCATGGATTTGTCGGGTTTTTGCACTTAGCTACCAACAGGATTTTCATAGGTGGCAGGAGGGGGGAGGAGTTTTAGTTGGAGAGATTTGTGCAACAGGGCTGTCCTCTTGCCCTGTATCTGTTCCTACTTTTTGTAGAGGCGATGTCCTACTTCCTCTGATCATGTGTGAGCGGGCTACGTGGCCTTTGACTTCTGGTGAGGGAGGAGACGGAGGTGCTTGATTCAGAGTATGCAGATGATACTATCCTTTATATAGAGGATGATCTGCTGATGCTAGAGAGAGTGAGACTAGCTCTGGAGGTGTTTTGCACACTGCAGTTGGAGCGAAAATCAACTGGTGAAAGTCGGTTGGTTTTCTTACAGACCTGGATGCTAGTACGGAGTGGGTCCTCCACTTGGGGTTCAAATGGGCATGTAGGAGACAGGGGGTCCGATACCTAGAGTTCTAGGTGGGACTCGACATCACTCTTGCCCAGTAGTTTCTTCCAGTTCTGGACTCTATCAGGCGGAAGCTGACATACTGGAGCATTGTCCACCTTTCTTTAGCGGGCCGAGGTCATGCTGGTCAACCAGGTCCTCCTAGCAACGGCTTGGTACATCGCCTCTTGTTGGTGCTTCTCCTTGTCTTGTGTGGTTCAGCTTTGCTACCTAGTGCGGAATTTTCTTTGGGCCAGTTGAGACAGTTCTAGTGACTCTCGGGCCAAGGTGGTGTGGGCGACCATCACCAGCATTGGTTTGAGGGAGGGCTTGGGATCATAGACCAAGAGTTCCAGAGCTTGATCCTTTTGGGCAAGCTAGTAGTCCGTGGGCTTACACTAGGAGGGCAGACCTAGAAGATCCCTCTGCAGGACAGTCTCTAGGAGTGCAGACCGAGGCTTGGTGGTGGTTGGAGGCTATCCTTGAGATGGATCTTCACGACTGCCCAAATCACGCCACCCACATTCTCCTTTCTTTGTAGCCTACTTCGTGTGTGGCAAGGCCTCCACAAGGCCTTAATTCAAAGGTCCCCAGGATGATGCAAGGAGGAGATAGACCACCAGCCGGTGGTCTGGAACCCCGAGGTCAGAGATTGGGATGGGATTTAGATTGGTGAGTGCCCCCACATCCAGTGGGCTAGATGGGCTCGTACTATTAGGACGTGACAGGAGGTGTACAGGATGGTGGATTAGGAGGTCTTGCAGTGGGCAGCAGGTTGTCAGCAAGGAGCTGAGCTGAGGAGAAGGGAGATTGACTCAGCGATCCCTCAGGAGTAGCTTGACCCCCCAATCTGAGAGTCGGTGGAGCTTGGCGAGGTGTGGGTCGCTAGATTCTCACCGGCAGGTATCCCCCTACAGGTGATAGGTAGAGTTGGTGGCGCCCCCTACGGGATTTTCTTCACCGTGCAGGATGGGGGAGCGTTTGGTCCTTGACAGAGGGCAGCAGGGTGAGGAGATAGTTGTGCTTTCTTGGAGAAGGACTCTACTTGCTCCTTGGGATCTTGAAAGAGTATCATTGTTGTTTCGGGTTTGGTTTGGAAATTATTTACTTCTTGGCTTGAAGACTTATCTTCTCAGGATGCATCCAGGAATGTCACACAATAGGAACCTTTAGAGTTTTGCTTGGGCTGTAGGACTGGTGGTTGTTGGCATGGTCCATCGTCATCTTCGTGTGGTTGGTCTCCAGGGGAAGACTTGGCGTTTGGACCCTTAGTGTTCTGGGAGGAGTTCCGAGAGTGGCGCCTTTGGATATGGGAGAGCAGGCCACTTGATGAGCTGGAGTGGGACCTTTGAGAGTGGCTATGGCCGGTCACTATAGTCGCCAAGAACCCATTGAGGTTCTTGGAGTACACAACCAGGATTGGTAGACATGTACCGATGCAGGAGGACATGGATTGGGTGCCTTCGTGTAGCAGATACTAGGCGGAGCATAGCATCACGAATGCTTTCCGTCGGACTTCCTGGCACCGCCTATGGGACAGTAGAAGGCCGAGGAGGGTGTTGTATTTCTTATGAATTTTGGCACTTGGAGGGTTGGTGGTTGGGAGTTGGCTGGCCTAGATGCAGCAGGATGGAGGGTGTAAACGCTGCCTATAGCAGCTCTTGGAAACTCCAGAGTAGTGCCTTTGGTCTTGTGAGGCGGCATAGCTTATGTGGAGAGGAGCTTGCCGCATTCTCCGCCTTGTGGCATCTAGCCTTGGATGTATCTCATAGGGGGACTTTCTACTGGGAGGCAGTCAGCTAGGGCCATTACCTTTTGTATGTGGCCAGGATGCAGGACATGATTTTCATCATTGAGGCTGGGTCTTGCACAGTGGTCTGCTTGGAGGCTTTACCTAGCCATCAAGTACTGGAGCCCACAACAGACCGCTTAGAGGTATGGGAGATCATAGGGAGTCTTACAGGATGGCACGTCTGAAAGGCACGTTGTCAACAAGTTTTTGGTGGGGAGTGCCTTTCAGTACAGGCCACTTTGACAGAGCTTTGGACTTCCATTATCCACTCCCTTCGCGGTCGGTGGGACCAGGTGCAGAGCGAGTGTCGAGCTCGTCAGGAGATCCGTTTTCACTTTTTGTGTACCTAGGGCGGCCAGGACTTGTTCTTCATGATGTAGGCAGGCAGGCTAGAAGGTGATACACACCCCCTCCGTGGCTTCTTGCCCCCATCTCCCCCAGACCGCCTTGAGAGGCTTGTATACATGATGTATTTGTGATTTGCATAAGCTCCAGCTAGTCTGTTGAGCATGAGCACTCCGTTGTAATCAACCTTTTGAGTAATATAATTAGCCACATTTTTCTTGCCAAAAAAAAAAAGTTATGTTGGCTGGTAATTTTCAGCATATGTTGGGCATATGGAATGGTTGAACAGGATTGCGCAATGTTGTGTTGACTATGATGCCCTATGGAAATTCCAATGTAGTACTTTGCTTTTGATGCATTTGACAGTGCAATCAAGGACGATTGCAAGGATTTCAAGGGGGAGGGCTGTCATGAGGACATGTATTTTTGAAACCTCACTTGACATGTGGATTAAATTTTAATCACATGATTAAGTAAATGTTGCATATGTGAGGTGTAATTGGGATTAAAGTAAATTTACGAGCTCGGGACCCGAGAAAATCACAAGATGTCAAAGGAAAAAGTTGCTATAAGTTATGTTGCACACGTACTTGGTGGTATTTGGTGTCAATTGTTGGCCTAGGTCATTCATTTGGCCATAAGTATCGGTTGGTGACACAAGATGTGGCATTCAATGGTGCCTAACACCGATCTAATGGTCAAAGATGACATAGAAAGACTCAGGAGTGGAAGATGCCTAGCCAATATAATTATTGGCCAGTCAGATTATTTTTCTGGGAACCGAAATAATTATTAGATTAATTTTCAGTAATTAAAGGATGAAAATTAATATTTAATGATGGATAATGTTGGAAAAACCATTTGGGAAGGTTGCCACGTGACAAACTTGCCTATATAGGTTGGTAAAAGACTGAAGAAGAGGAAAAACGAGATCATTTGTTACTGTAGCAAATGTGGGAGAGCTGTGAGGAGCCATGGCCAGTCTATTTTCAGCCATTGCAGCTCACCATGAGTGAGTTTTGAGGAGGCGATTGGAGATTTGGACCCTCTACAGTTGGGCGATTACATCGAGGTACAAGGTGATTGCTGATGTGGATGTTCTAGTTGTAGGCGACAGCATTTAATGCTGTTGTGGTAGGGTAGCAACTGCATTTGACTGATTTTGAGTCATTCTTCGCAACAAAACTTTGAATTTTCTCTCTACAACTTTCTCTCTCATCTCCGAGCCATTTCACAGTCTTGCTCCGAAGATCTTAGCATTTGGACCCTTGGAGGTTGAGAAATTGCAAATTTCTTTGTTGTGAACCCTAATTTACAGCAGAAATTAGGGTTTGGCAGCAGCCTCGGGAAGCGCGCGTGAGATTGGAAGCTCCAAGAGTTGGATTTTTTAGGGCTGAAGGTGAATCAGCTAAATTCGGGTTGAGGACTAGCCAGGCATTGAATTTGGGGCATTTCCATCATCTATGAAGTGGGTGAAGGTCAATTAAGCGCTTGAATCAAGGGGCAAATCAGATAGAAGACTTGCTGGTCACTTTGGACAGTAAGGGGAGTTTGGATTGCAAAGGGGATTGGGAGAATCCCATTGTAAACCAACTTCTTCTTCAATTAAGCTAAAGAAATACCGAAAGGGGCTCCAATTTTGGGGCCAATCGGGTGTGCATTGTCCAAGATTAGTAGGTAAATTTGTTTTTTCAGATTTGCATTTATTGTTTGCTGCTGTAATTAAGTTGTAATCAGGGATTTACCACCCATCCAAGGAAGGAAGGGTGGTTTTAGTATGGAAGATGTTTCAGGGGAAATAGCCGGATACCTTAATCACATCACTTGAGGCATGGTACATCTATGCAAACAATCTATATGATGTACAAGGCCAGCTCCATATGCTCCTCCACATGGGCATTGCCCAATTTGTAGTTCATAGTTTCTATAGGGATGGTGACAGAGGTGATTTATAGATTGTAGCATGGGAAGAAACGAGATCATGATGCCCTAGTTGGGGAGCATTTTATGGATGCATATGAGATTCTTGCTCCTTTCTTGAAGCACATTTTTAATTGAGCCATGCATAGGGGTTTTTCAACAATTTGGATGGAGCACACCATTGTATTGCTCTTTAAGAGTGGGGCTCTTACGGTACCAATGAACTACAATGCAATCATGATTGGTCACTACTTTACCGAAGCTATATGGCTTCATTGTAGAGCACGAGCCCAACACAAAGATACATGGGTATAGAGCACGGGGGTAGACATGCTTTGAGAGAGGGCTCAATACGCTCAATCACATATTGACTCTTAGGGCTCTTCTAGAGGAGGGTAGGGCGGCGCGTATGGGACGAGGATTTATTGTTGCTTTGAGGATTTTGCACAATTTGGTGTTTATGTCAATCCCTCAAATTATGTGGATAGATCAGGGGACTAGGTGTGAGCTTGGCAGGTATATTGATACTGATCTTGTTGTATGTGAACGACGTGTATTTATTGCAAACCTTCTTGAGAACTTGCAAGGGCAAATGGATGCATTACATTCCTTTTGTGCAGATAGAGGATTTACAGTTAACCTTGGGAAGGCCGAGATGATGGTCTTCAATACCACACTAGCTTGGGTGACCCACGTAGCATCAATTAACCTTTAGAGGGGTTTTGGTTGAGTATGCTAGATTCTATGTATATTTGGGGTTTTATGTTCACTAGGCCTACATTTTCATTGTGAGATGCAGCAATTGCCAAGTTGGATAGAGGCTATATAACCCTTGGAGCACTTGAGGGGAATTGTGTGTATGTTCCATTCTAGTAACCCTAGACCAAATTGTGCTTGTTTGATACATTGGTTATCCCAACCTTGTTACATGGAGTCCTAATATAGGGTCTAGATCCTTTTGCATGGAAGAGTATTGAGAGGCCATCATCATTGCTTGCATAATATAGAGCAAACCATCGATAGCTTATGAGATTGTTAGAGCTGAGGTAGGAGCAACACCTATGGTTCTAGAGGCCCTTTTTTAGTCGGTGACTTGCCTTAGGCACAAATCTCCAATATTGGCATTGACTTTCAGTAGACAGTTAGCTAAGAGTGGATAGACATATTGTTGGTATCTTGAGATGTAGAGACACATGGGCTACAAATTGATGCTTCGATTGCTGTAGTATAGTTTGGATTGCCCATACGTAGATCTCATTGTTGCAAAGAGTGGAATCGAGTTCTTAGGTCAAATAATGTTAAGATTGATATAGACTTTTTTTTGCAAATAAAAAGTGTCTAATTATATTACTTCAGAAAAACCTTGAATACAAGGAAGTGCTCATGCTCAATAGACTAGCTGGAGCTGGTGCAGAGTCACAAATATATCATATTTACAAGCCTCTCAGGGCAGTCTAGGGGGGATGGGGGCAAGAAGCCATGGAGCCAACGCCATTTGGGGCTGCTTGCTTGCATCTCGAAAAACAGGTCCTGGCTGCCCCAAGTGCGCATGAAATGACAACAGAGCTCCTGACAAGCCCTGGACTCGCCCTGCACCTAATCCCATCAATTGTGGAGGGAGTGGATGATGGAGGTCCAGGGATCTGCTAAGGTCGCATGTACTAAAAGTCTCTCTCCGCCAAAAACCTCCTGACAACGCACCTTCCAGATATGCCATCCAATAAGACTCCCTATGATCTCCCATACTTCAGAGCGGTCTGTTGTCGGCTCCAATACTTGGCGGATGGATAGAACCTCCAAATCGACCATTGCGCATGACCTTGCCTCGATAATGAATATCGTGTCTTGCATGCCGACCTCATACAGAAGGTGACGGCCCTGGCTGATTACTTGCCAACAGAAAGCTCCCCAAGAGATACATCCAAGGCTAGGAGTCGTGCGGTGAAGGATGCAGCATGCTTCTCTCCACACTAGCTGCGCCGCCCCGCATGACCAAAGGCAGTGCTTTGGGTTCTAGAGGCTTCTATGTGCAACACTTACAACCTCCTTCCTTCTGCATTTGGGCAAGCCAACTTCCTACCGCCAAGCCTCCATGTGCCACCAGCCATAAGAAATACGATACTCTCCTCGGTCTCTAGCTATCCCATAGGCGGCGCCAGAAGGTCCATCAGAAAGGCTCCGTGATGTTATGCTCTGTCCAGTCCCTACTACTAAACGGCACCCAATCCATATCCTCTTGTATCAGTACGTGTCTGCAATCCTGGCAGTATACTCCAGGAGTCTCAATGGCTTCTTGCCGATCGCAGTGGTGGCCGGCCATAGCCACTCCCCTGGATTCCACTCCAGCTCATCAAGTGGCCTGCCCTCCTAGATCCAAAGGTGCCACTCCTTGAACTCCTCCCAGAAGACAAAAGGGTCCAGCTGCCATGCCTTCCCCTGAAGGCCAATCACTTGGATCCTCCTCCATGATAGGACAACAATCCCCTCATCCTGCTGCCCTCTGTCAAGGGCCAGATGCCCTCCCTCATGCACGGTGAAGAAGGTCCCAGGTGGAGCGCCACCCACTCTACCTACCACCTGGAGAGGGATGCTTGCTGGTGAAAACCTAGCAGCCCCCGGGCTCTATCGGCTCTCGTATCGAGGGAGCAAGCTACTCCTGAGGTATTGCTGTATCTATCTCCCTTCTCCGTAGCTCCACTCCTCTTTGGCAACCTGATACTCGCTGCAGCACCTCCTCGGCCACCATCCTGTACATGTCCCGCCATGTCCTGATGGTACGAGCCAGGCCGGCCTCCCAACCAGCTCACTGGATGTGGGGGCGCTTGCGAATCTGTGTCCCATCTCGATCTTTGACCTGGGGGTTCAAAATCACCGGCTGACGCTCTATCTCCTCTTGGTAGCCTGGGGGGCTCTGGATTAGGGCCTTATGGAGGCCCTGCCACACGCAGAGTAAGCTGCGTAGGAAAGGTGATCTGCGGGGTGGGGGTGATCTGGGCTGATGTGAAGATCCATCTTAAGGACGGCCTCCACTCACCACGAAGCCTCGGTCTACACTCCTGAAGACCCTCCTGCAATAGGACCTTCTAGGTGTGCCCTCCTGGTATGAGGGCACGGACAACTAGCTTGCCCAAGAGGGCCATACTATGATACTTTGGGTCTATGATCCCGAGCTCTCCCTCTGATTGATGCCGTATGATGGTCGCCCACGCTACCTTGGCCTTGGAATCCCGGAGCCGTCTGGCCCGGACCAAAGGAAGTTCCGCACTAAACGGCGAAGCTGCACTGCACAGGATGAGGAGAAGCACCAACAGGAGGCGATGTACCAGGCCGTCGCTAGGAGGACCTGGTTAACCACCAAGGCTCGGCCTGCTAGCGAGAGGCAAACTGTGCTCCAGTAGGTCAGCTTTCTCCGAATAGAATCGAGGACTAGAAGAAAGTGCTCGAAGCTTGGGCCCTGGATGAGGAATGCCCTACTACTTGACCATAGATTGCTGTTTCCTTTAGCTAAGCTCTGTAGCCTAGATTGCTAAGAGTTGCTCCTTAGAGAGGACGACGCGCAAGGTGTTTGACTAGGGAGCACTCTCGCTGAATGCGCCGGTGTCTGACCAGAGGTTTCCATTGCGCATCCCTTTTGAAAAACTACCAATCACATTGCAATGTTACTTGAGGGGGGAAAGTTGTTGCAGATGGAGGGAGCAATTAGAGGGCCGGGGGGGGGGGGGGGACTGATGGCAAGGAGCACGGGGAGTGGTAGGTCTGCCGGACGGGGCCGGGACTGCGGAGGTGGAGGCAGTGCGCCGGGGGGATCTATGGCGCAGGGGGTTGGCCTGGCGGGGGGGGGACAGCAGGGCGGGGGTTGGGTATGGCAGGGGGGCACATGGGGGATGGCAGCGCCACGAGGGAGGGAGATGGCGGGGTCCGCTTGCCACAAGATGACGGACTGGGGAGAGGTGCGATGGCGGTAGGTAGGTAAGGCAAGGCGGGCGCGAGGGAGAGGCAGGGAGGCTGGCGCGCTGGAGCAATCGGGGGCAGGGGGGGAGCTTGCTACAAGACGATTGCTGGGGGAGAGGCGCGATGGCGATGGCCAATGGAATGGGGGTGGACACAAGGGAGAGGCGGAGGGGGGGGGGGGGGCTGGCGCGATGGAGCAGTCGGGGGCGGGGGGCAGAAAGACGACGTGATGGGCGGAGCGTTCCACACCGCCGATTCAACAACTTTATGGGATTGGTTTTCTTCCAAAGCCCTCCTTTTCAGCTTATAGAGCCTCTCAGGGCGGTTTAGGGGGAATGGGGCCAAGAAGCCATGGAGGGGGGGGTGTATCGCCATCTGGGGTGTCTGCCTGCCTCACAAAAAATAGGTCCTGGCCACCCCAAGTACGCATGAAATGACAACGGAGCTCCTGATGAGCCCTGGACTTGCCCTGCACGTGAACCCAACGGCCACGAAGGGAGTGGATGATGGAGGTCTAGAGCTCTGCTAAGGTCGCTTGTGCTGAAAGTCTCTCTTCGCCGAAAGCCTTCTGACACCGTGCCTTCCAGATATGCCATCCAACTCCCTATGATCTCTTCTTAGCAGTTTGACCACAAAAACGGTCAATGGAAATATTTGTGCCTGCTACAGATTTTAGAGTACTGCTTGGCTTTGTTTGATCAATGAATTAAAAGATAAATGGATATCTATACTTCAGGTTGAAGTCCTGAAGGGAGAGGCAGCTTCAGTTACCCCCGACTGCCTGCCTGACCCTAACCAAGGGGGTTGTTAACCGTGCCGGGAAAGTGGACCAAATGCACCGCGAGAGGTCTCTCCGTTGAGTGCTACTTGGAGCAGGAGGAAGCTTGGGTGCCAGGGGGGGCTCTGGCCATAAATCCCTCGCCTTCCGGGCCCTGCACAAGAGGCTAACGTGACTCGGGATTGGATCTCGAGGCCCACATACTAGTCTATGGGCAGAAACTTTTATTGGAGATGTTGGGGGATCTAGTGTCAAGAGAACCGGGCAGTGATCGGACAGCGTGGTGCCTGCCAACTGCCCAATCTAGCCTCCATGAGAGCCACCCCACTCTCCCACATAAAACCTGTCCAACGGCTGCAGCAGGACTCTGCCTAGCCGCCTGTATCCCCAAGAGAGAAGTCTAGTGACCTCTCCCTCTTGTGAAAGGCAGGGTCTCTCCAGGCATTGCATGCTCCTACTGCTAGTAGAAAGACCTCCCATGCCTCTTGCTCCTCCCCAGCCATGCCGTGGTAGTTTCTGCCTCTACCCTTTTGGACCTCCAAAGCTTCCAGGTTGTTGAAGTCTCCTGCAATGATCCAGGAGTCCACCTCTCAGAGTCCATCCGCGATCTCCCCCCAGAACTTGCTGCATGTCCTAACCTCCATAGGGGCATAGACATTGAGGACTCCAAGGCACGAGTTCCCAATATCCAATCTGATCCATAGAACCCTCCCTGCCACTATCGTCTCGTGGTCTCATACATAGGCGGTGAGACTCGGGCCAATAGAGGTGCATACGCCTCCACTCCTGGCATGCTCCTAATAGGTGTGCGAGCTGCCCGGGAGTACCTTCCCAACCCGCTAGGCCTGGGTGGGAGTGAGCTTGTGCTCCTGTAGAAGATGTCGATTCGTCCGGCAAGGGCACGTTGTAGCTCTTGCCAAACAATCAACTTCTTGGAAGCACGTGCCCCACTGTAGGGGAGACTATTCACATTTCAGGATGCGAGGTGTAAGCTCATGGGGAAACTTGCGAGGACTGACCGAGAAGGCATCTATTCGATGTGGAGGCTACTGATGAGGATGAGAAACTATGGGGCATGCAAGTACGCTTTGCCGCAGGTCTCGATGGTGAACTCCAGTCCCCCATGGTGGTCCTCGATCAAACCAAAGGGGTGATAGATGCTCCAGGTGGTACTATCAATGCGTCTATCAGCCATGCTGGGAGTCGTGACTCTATACGCTAGTAGAAACGGGGCGCCTGTGCTAGGGGCCACTCGATCACATCCCTTTGAACTCTCCACTGTGGGGGGCCTTGAAAGATCATGTTCAAGTGTGGTACCTCGGCTCTAGCCCACCAGTTAATCTCCATCATGCAACCAGGCCACTGCTGTGCAAACAGTGCTAGTCCTTCTCCCATCCATTGGGAGATGTGGTCCGCCACTTGATTCTTCAACTCCTCCTCAATGTGTGTCATCGTCCAATCCCCTAAGTGATAGGACTGAAGGAAAAAGGGGTAGTTTGGTCCATCCGGTGGTGCTAGTAGATGGACCTTGCCCTCCTTGACTTACGAACCACGAAGATCCCCACCTCTAAGGTAGTGGCAACTCTCCGTGCTCCGCAACTCTGAGATAGGACCATGAGCATTGCGGAAGAACTCATGTGGCAATAACTGTGCATGTCTCGGGAAGGTGTGACGAGCGACAGGGACAGATGAGCTGGTGGCTATGTGGGAGGGGAAACATTGCTAGTGCGAGGAGGATGTGGGCATGTGTGGCTCATCGCCACCTATGGGAGGAGGGGGGTGGGTCTGGGGGGGATCTCCTGAAACGGGTGCGGATCAGGGAGGGTGCTTGGCAGGGGGAGAGAAGAGGATCGAGGGATGGTGGGATGGTCGGAGGTACGTGGTGTGTGGGGGGGGCTGGTGGCCCTAGAGGGGCAGGCCTGTGGGCCAAGGTCAGTGGGGGGGGGGGGGGGGAGCCTGGGAGGTGGGGGATGGGATCTCAGGTGGGGCAATCTGTGGCGCAGGTGGTGGCTGTGGGGGATTGCGGTCCTGCCTGGTGGGGCGGATGGGGGGGGGGGGGGGGGAGGGGGTTGTGGAGTGCGTTGTTGAGGGGGCGTCACTCGCCCTCTTGCTCCCTATTGTCGGGGCTGTGTCTGAGAAGCTGACTGCGGCCCCCCCTGGGTACGTGGTGTATGTGGGGGGGGGGGGGAGGGTCAAACAGGGCCGGGGGGTGGGTGGTGGGTCTGCCAAACAGGGCCAGGGGGCTGCAGGGTGGGGGAAACAGGGGCAATGGGGGGAGGAGGCACATGGGATGGCGGAGGGGGGGCGACGGGCTGCAGGCGGGGGGCGACGGGCCACAAGTGACGGGCACAGGTGTGGGCCACGAGCCATAGGCGAGGCCATAGACGGGCCATAGGCGACAGGCAAGGACAGGCGAGGCAGGCGTGAGGGATTAGTCAGGGGCAGGATAGCAGGCGCACGCAACGGGTAGGGAGTTTGCTTGATTCCTAATGTCTGAGCTTAGGATCATTGAGCAGTATGAGTTGCTTGCATCTGCGCGGAGACGTGATAACACTAGCAATCGTTACTCCCTCTGTCTGCAGCAACATTCCCCTCGGTATCACAGCAACTAGCTTGGTAGACCTCAGCAGAGTGAGCTTAATTAAGGAAGCTGATTTTAAATGTCACACATAAATGTGATAGGACCTAATTAAATAACTAAAGAACGTCTATTGAGGGAAGCGGGTGGGTAGAACCCCTGACGGGTTCGTCCTATGGAAGGGTGGTCCCAGAGGACTGGGAGGCTTCTCACAAGGTTCTACAATCATATAACCTTTAGGTATTGTTAGGTTAGAACCCGATTCATGTAGTTTTAGGGACCGGAATGGGACTATGCCCTATGGGAAAAGAGGTTGAGCGGCGCATCCCTCTCATTTTCCATTCTCTTTGAACCAAGTGCGGCATGGGTCTGCTTCGGCTTGGGTACCTTTGCGTAAAGTAGGATATCCAAGTCCCGACGTTAGAATGCTGTCAGGAGATCTTGTCCACTAGGAACCCTAATTTCAGGTTGATCCGAGTGGGTTGTTGGCCGTGAAAATTCCGTTGCGAGGCAGACTCGAGAAACCCTAGGCGACAAACCCCGTAGCATTCCATGGGAGTGCCGGGCAGGGTCACTTAGATATGTCTCTCGATGGGACCGCTAAAAACGTGTATAGACAATCGCTATGCAAGCACGTTACAATAGAATCCTCCAAGAAGTTACTGCAAGAAATGGATGAGCAAGTTAAAGCCATAAGACATGATGTCCAAGCTGCCAAGGATTGGAAAAAAAACCTAAGCTAACCTTGGAAGACAAGAGTGGATCTTCAAAGAAGGAGACATGGTCTTTCTTTGTGCTCGTCCAAAGAAGAGATCATTATGATTAAGTGAATTCAAGAAGCTAAGACTAAGATATTACAAACTTTATAAGATCCTCAAGTGTCTAGAGACCAATGCATAGAAGTTACAACTTTCCAACCACTTAATGATCAACAATGTTTTCTATGTTATTCTACTAAAAAACTTAGGTATCCAATCCTGATCATGTATTAGATTATCAATAGCTTTAACATTAAATAATATTTTCCATCAAAGTAAAGAGTCCTTAGAAGCAAAAATTTAAGGGAGTACATCATCCAGTGGAAGGATTATCCTGAAATAGGATGCCACATGGATTGACAAGGAAGCCCTGACTAAATAATATCCCCAATTTCTCTCGAGATAAGGACATCTTGATTCCTCTAAGGGGGAGAGAATGTAATCACCTTTTTAAAAATAAAAAATTAAACATTCAAAATAAAGATCATCCCCTTGATTATCTTAGCCTCCATCATCAACATCATCATCGGAATTGACATCATCATCAACATTGCACTTGTCTATGCTTCAAACTCACAAAAGAAACACTAGGAGTCAGTAGAAAAAATCAATGCAAATTCAAGCTAGGATCATGACCATATTCAGGAATGATCATATCATTGCAAAACTAGGATGCATCCTCACTAAGTATGTTGAAACATGAGAGAGACAAGGGCTATATAAGCCTTAAAGGCTTAAGTCTATTAATTGTTTTTTTCCTTCTTTTTAAGATTACATTACTGTGAGAGAGAGAGAGAGAGAGAGAGAGAGAGAGAGAGAGAGAGAGAGAGAGAGTGTGTGTGTGTGTGAGTGAGTGAGTGAGTGAGTGAGAGGGCTAGTGAGAGAGAAAAATAGAGAGAAAGGTGTAAAATAGAAATATTAATAGGAGGAAACGAGACAGAGGGAGGGATAGTAGGATAGTAAGAAAAGATGGAGGGGTAGTGAGAAAGAAGGAGATATAAGGAGAGGTAGTGAGAAAAAAGGAAGATAGAGGGAGAGATAGTAAGAAGAGGAAAGGAAGATAGAGAAAGAGATATGGGGGGGAGAGAGAGTGAGGAACAACTCCTTTTTGTCCATGCCACAAAACTGGAATTGAAAGAAACAACAATCTTTGAATAGGTTGTAGGACACTCTCCATCCAGGGCCTAGCTTCTTCGGGATTGGCTTCACTCCATGCTAGGCATCGACACAACGCAGATTGCGGAGGTAGTTTTCATGGATCAGGGGATCTTCATGGTTCGACTCACCTCTGCAGATGCAGCGCGTGAGCTAGTGGATAGCTCACCTTATGCCTCCACGAAGGGGGTCATCTATATGGTTCCCTGGTATAGTGGCTAGTTTGCGCTCCACAATAGGTTTCCTAGACACCCGATCACCCTTCTATTCCCCAGACTGGCAGTAGAGTACCGTCAATTAGCGGTGGACTTTGGACGGCTTTTCGGCACAGTTTTGCCCCCCTCCTTTGCAGATGCAGTTACAGCTGCACAAGTCTCGAAGCTACGGGTGCCTGTGAAAGAAACAAAGAGTATACCTAAGGTTCTTGAGATTGAGGCAGAAAGGCACTCTTTCAGGCAGTAGGTTATTGTGACAGGGCAGCCTAGTCAGTGCTTGCGATGCCATGGCTTTGGGCATCAGGCAGCAAATTGCACTCGTTGCAGAGCCAAGGCAGCTTAGCCGACAGACTTGCAGGTAGATGCTGACGGTTTTACACGGGTCCAGTGAGACAACAGAGAGAGAGATATGGCAGGGAAGCCTCAGCCAGCCCCTTAGACACAGCCACGACAACAGAGAGCAGGAGGGTGAGCGATGGGCCCCCGTCAGAACACCCCGCAGCAACCTCCTACGTGTCCCACTGAGCAGGATCACAGGCCTCCACCCCACCACCCACCACTGAGGCGTCACATCCCACCCCACCCGAGATTCCCTAGCCCCCATGCTCCCCCCCTTCTCATGGATCGCCCCCGACCCTATCCCACAGCCCCTCCTTTTGGGGCCACTCACCCCCCACACCCGTCTCATACTTCCGATCACCCCACCACCCCTCACTCTTCCAATTCCCCACCATCTCCTCCGCCGATCAGCCCCCCTCGATCTTCACCTAGTACATGTGTTCCCCCCCCCCCCCCCCCCACACACAGCCACTAGCTCATTTGGCCTAGTCGTCCATCACACTTTCTCTCGACAGGCGCAATTGCTCCCTCAGGAGTTTTTCCACAATGGTCCGTGGTCCTATTTGAGAGTTGTGGAGCACAAAGAGTTTCCACTAGCTCTAGAGGTGGGGATCTTCGTGGTTTGCATGTCAAGAGCGGCAAGGTCCATTTACTAGCACCATTGGATGGACCAAACTATGCTTTCTTCTTTCAGACCTCTCATTTAGGAGACTGGACGATGACACAGATAGAGGAGGAAGTGAGGGGCCAGGTTGTAGACCACATCTCCCAGTGGATGGGTGGAGGGCTAGCACTTTTTTCCCAGCAATGGCCAGGGTGCATGATGGACATTATTTGGTGGACTGGAGCCGAGGTACCACATCTGAGCATTATTTTTTGAGCCCCTACCCAGTGGAGCTCATCAATGGATGTGATCGAGTGGCCCCTTCCACAGGCTGCCCGCTTCTAGCAGTGCACAGTCAAGCCTCTTAGCTTGGCTGATAGACGCCCTAGTGGTACCATCTGGAGCATCTATCACCCCCATGGTCCGCCCGAGAGCCACCATGGGGGAATGGAGTTCACCCTCGAGGCCTGCAGCCAAGCGCATTCACATGCCCCATAGTTCTTTTTCTTCATCAGCAGCTTCCACACTAAACAGATGCTTGTTCGGTCAGTCACAGGTTTCCCCATGAGTCTACACCTATATACCTACTGGGAGTACTCCATCGGTGCCTACGACAGGAGTGGAGGCATATGCATCTCTATTACCGCCTGTGTGCGAGACCACAGGATGATTGTGGCAGGGAGGGTCCTATGGATCAGTTTGGATTTAGGGGACTCATGCCTTGGAGTCCTCAATGTTTATGCTCCTATTGAGGTTAGGGCATGCAGCAGGTTCTGGATGGAGATTGCAACAGGACTTCCAGAGGTGGACTCTTGGATTGTTGGAGGAGACTTCAACAACCTGGAGGCCTTAGAGGACCAGCAAGGCAGAGGCAAAGATCACCAAGGTATGGCAGGGGAGGAGCAGGAGGCATGGGAGGTCTTCCTCCTCGTCGTAGGAGCACGTGATGCTTGGTGTGACCCAGTTTTCCACAGGAGGGAGATGTTGCTGGACCTCTCTTTTGGGGATATAGGCGGCTGAGTGGAGCTCTTTTGGAGTGGTTGGACCGGCTCTATGTGGGAGAGTGGGGGTGCTCTCGTAGAGGCTAGGTAGGGTAGTTGACTGGCACCACTTTGTCTGATCACTACCTAGTTCTCCTTACTCTTGATGCTCCCGTCTTAGCCCATGACACGCGATCCTGTCGGTCGGACCCAGACTCGTCGGATCTACAGGAGGGAGGAGGCAGATTGAGTAGCTCTGGACTGGGGAGTGGGCCAGGGTGGATCAGATCACAGAGGAGGTTACATAGGCCTTAGCCGAGTCGAGCAGGATTTGCCAGGAGGCAGCCCTACAGACCAAGTGGCAGAGATCGCAAGAGGAGAGAGCACTCCGGCAAGACCTAACAGCCACTCAAAGACTACTCCAAGAGGCACCAGGGGATCCCACTCTCCACACGCAAGAGGTGCGCACGGGAGCCCTCGCCGGCCTTGAGGACAGGCTCTTTGAGTTCTCCTTCCGTACGTCAGCAGCCTTTTGGGCGCGGAAGGACACGATGTGCAGGGAGTTTTTCCAAGTGCATCAGCCTTGCACCTCAAGGAATCAGATTCGCAGCCTCCGTGATTAGTACAGGAGGATTTGCTCTAGCCTAGATGAGGTGATGGAGATTACCACTGACTTCTACAGACAACTTTTTCAGGAGGAGGCATTCTCAACCAGAGTACAACGATGTAGGCAGCAGGTTTGGGATTGCATTCTGTAAACGCCCCGAACAACGTAGTATGCTTAACAATTATGATATTCGCTTGTTTTCGAGATTTAATATAAAAGAGACTGAACACTTAAAGCTGAAAATGAAAATTACTCACAAAATTACAGCCATGAAAATGTAAAAGTAATGGAGACAAGATTGAGGGTTGAAGATGGGCACCCCCCCCGAAGGAATGTATTTCTGCTCAACCCAAGTCCCTTAGGGAAGAGCTCAGTTACAATCAACCTGAGAGTGAGAAGAAGTAATTCTCACTCTCACAAGATCATGCAAAGATGTACAAACACACATGCATTATCTATTATGCAATGATAAGAACTGATTTCTTTACAGTATGAGAGAAGAAAAGGGGAATTCAGCCTTTCTCCATCGTTGATCAGCAGTACATGGATAGGGCTTGCTTCTTGTAGCTAAAATGGAAGAAAGAGCTCGAGAAGGAGGTGCTGTAATGAATTTACAGGCTTGCTGTCTTGTAAAAAAAACAGTGATAGAAGAGGGAATATGGAGGAATTTGATAATGGAGAAGTGGGGGATGATGATGGGGATGGATGGGGCCAGTTTCTGGTTATCTGTGGGTGCTGTACATGAGTTTACAGCAAAGAAAAATGATAATGAATGAAGAAAAACGAGCTCTTATTTATAGGAGAGGGGAGAGCTAGTACAAAAGGGGAAAGTGGAGTAGCACAAGACAAGTGTCCAGCCACATGTCATGAGATGTGACAAGTGGTGGGACACTTGGAAACTTGTGTGACAAGTGTCTTGACACTTGTCTCTTCTCTATGGCCTTCCTTTTTGGGTTGAATACTGTCAAGAATAGAAACAACCAAATTTAGTAAGCACAGTCAGAGTACAAAACTTACTATTTTTAGAATGATATCCCTATTTTTTAGGACTAGCATTTTTAGGCTAATTCGAGGCTCCTAAATTTTAGGGACCTCCTAAAATTTAGGGATCTCCTAAAATTTAGGGATCCCCCCAATATGGGTGTCATATGAAAGCTTTTTCCGTGTACATCGCAAAAATGGTATCCGAATCTTCATGTGACTTTCCTATGCAAAGAAATGTGCAGCCCACACATGCACATTATACAAGCATTTCATGATCATGCCATCTTATTGATTGTAACTGTTTGTTCTGGTGGATCTAGCCTACACTTCAAGGCATCAATCCTTTCTGTGTGCGAGTCTAACCCTGATATGCGTGAGTTCTAGTCACAGGCGCCCAATCGGGTCATATAGGTGGAAGTGTGAACTATCTTTTCTCTAACCCACCGCGTGGGTCCACCATAACCTGTGACCACTCATCAGTGGCCAGCTCCAATGCACTTTTCTTTATATCTAATTAGTGCAAAGGAAATAAATTTAATAAATCATTATATAGACAAATTAATGAAAAAGGATACAAATTCTGTTTCTATAGAGTTGTGACACATTCCGTCCCTTGTCACAGAGGAGATGGGACGCTCCCTCCTATACCCCTTTACAGGGAAGGAGCTAGGTGAGGCCTTCAATGCACATGATGGGCAGAATTGCTCGAGAGAGGATGGTCTTTCTAAGGCCTTCTTCACTACCTACTGGGAGGTGGTGAAGGACCCCCTACTACTAGCCTTTTAGGAGATTTTCAGCTCAGGAGGACGGATGCCAGGAAGTTTATCGGCAGCTCTTGTCAGTCTCCTTCCCAAAGGGGGAGATCGGTTGGAGCTGTCCCAGTGGAGACCGATCATCTTGTTGTCAATGGTCTATAAGGCCCTGGCCAAGATGATTGGGAGTCGACTCCGCCCTGTGCTTCCAGACACCATTCATGACACCCAGATAGGTTTTGTCCAGGATAGGAGCATCCTAGACAATGTCTTCACTTTTTTCGAGGCAACTGAATGGGCTCAGTAGCACAGTGGACAAGGATTGGCAGTACTCTTGGATTTCGAGAAGGCCTATGATAGGGTTGACTGGGACTTATTAGAGGGCAACCATGGCGAGGCTGGGCTTCCCCTAGGCATGGATTTGGGGGGTCTCGACACTTTACAGATCGGCCACTAGCAGGGTTCTCATTGGTGGCAAGAGAGGGAAGGAGTTTCGGCTAGAGAGATCTGTCTAGCAAGGTGCTCTCTTGCCCCGTATCTGTTCCTGCTCTTTGCGGAGGCAATGTCCTACTTCCTCCGCTCACGTGTGAGAAGGCTACATGGCCTTTGACTTTCGGTGAGGGAGGAGACTGAGCTGCTGGACTCGAGAGTATGCAAATAATACCGCTCTTTATGTAGAGGATGATGAGCTGATGCTGGAGAGAGCGAGACTAGCTCTGGAGGTATTTTGCCACGTGGGACTCTACATCACTCCTGCCCAGCAGTTTCTTCTAGTTCTCGACTCTATTAGGCAGAAGTTGATCTACTGGAGCATTGTCCACCTTTCTTTAGTAGGCCGAGCCGGCCTTGGTGGTCAACCAGGTCCTCCTAGCGACAACTTGGTACATCGCCTCTTGTTGGCGCTTCTCCTCGTCTTGTGTGATTCAGCTTCAATACCTAGTGCGGAATTTTCTCTGGGCTGGCTTAGACGGTTCCAAGGATTCCCGGGCCAAGGTGGCGTGGGCGACCATCATCCGCCATCCGTCTGAGAGAGGGCTTGGGATCATCGACCCAGAGTTCCAGAGCCTTGCCCTTTTGGTTAAGCTAGTGATCCATGGTCTCACACCAGGTGGGTAGACTTGGGTTTTGCAAGTCCAAGAGTGCAGACCGAGGCTTAGCGGTGATTGGAGGCCATCCTTGAGATGGATCTTCACAACTGCCTAGATCACGCCACCCAGATCTTCCTTCCTCTGTAGCTTAGTTGGAGTGTGGTAGGGCCTTCGTAAGGCCCTAGTTCAGTGGCCCCCAGGATGTCAAGAGGAGATAGCCGGTGGTTTGGAACCCCCAGGTCAGAGATCAGGATGGGATACAGATTGGTGAGCGCTCCCACATCCAGTAGGTTGGCTAGCAGGTTGGCCCTGCTTGTACTATCAGGACGTGGCGGGAGGTGTACAGGATGGCGGATCAGGAGGTGTTGTAGCGGGCATTAGGTTGTCAGCGAGAGGAGTTGAGGTGAGGAGGGAGATTGACTCAGCGATCCCTCAAGAGTGGCTAGACCCCCCGATCTGAGAGCCGGTGGAGCCTGGGGAGGTGTGAGCTGCTAGATTCTCACCGAAAAGTATCCCCTTATAGGTGGCAGGTAGAGTGGGTGGTGCCCCCTACGGGACTTTCTTCACCATGCAGGATGGGGGGCGTATGGTTCTTGACAAAGGGCAGCAGGATTAGGAGATTGTTGTCCTTGGAGGAGGATTCGTGTGGTTGGACTCTAGGGGAAGACTTGGTGACTGGACCCTTATGTGCCTTGGGAGGAGTTTCAGGAGTGGCGCCTTTGGATATGGGAGAGTAGGCCACTTGATGAGCTAGAGTGGGATGCTATGGCCGGCCACTGCGGTCGCCAAGAAGCCACTGAGGTTCTTAGAGTACACAGCCAGGATTGGTAGACATGCACTGATGTAGGAGGACATGGATTGGGCACCTTCGCACAACAGATACTGGGCGGAGCATAGCATCACGGATGCCTTCCGTCAAACCTTTTGGCGTCACCTATGGGACATTTAGAGGCCGAGGAGGGTGTTGTATTTCCTTTGGCTTTTGGCACATGGGGGTCTGGTTGGGAGTTCGTTGGCTCGGATGCAGCAAGATGGAGGTTGTAATTGTTGCCCACAGTAGCTCTTGGAAACTCCAAAGCACTGCCTTTGGTCTTGTGAGGCAGCACAACTCGTGTGAAGAGTAGCCTATCATATTCTTCGTCATGTGGCACCCATCCTTGGCTGTATCTCGTAGCGGGACTTTTTGCTGGCAGGCAATCAGCTAGGGCCATCACCTTTTGTATGAGGTTGAGATGTAGGACACGATCTTTCTCATCGAGGCTGGGTCTTGTGCAGTGGTCGGCTTGGAGGCTCTACCTAGCCGCCAAGTATTGGAGCCCACAGCAAAGCACTCAGAGGTATGGGAGATCATAGGGAGTCTTATAGGATGGCACATTTGGAAGGCACGCTATCAAGTGATTTTTGGCAGGGAGTGCCTTTCAGTATATGCGACTTTTGCAGAGCTTTGGGCCTCCATCATCCACTCCCTCTACGGCTGTTGGAATCAGGTGCATGGCGAGTGTCTTGTGCTCGTCAGGAGCTCCGTTTCCACTTTCTGCTCACTTGGGGCAGCCATGACCTGTTCTTCACAATGCAGGGGGGCAGCCCTAGATGACGATACAACCCCCCTCCATGGCTTCTTGCCCCCATCCCCCCTAGACCGCCTTGAGAGGCTTGTATACATGATGGACTTGTGATTGGCATCAGCTCCAACTAATCTGTTGAGCACGCACACTTTGTTGTAATCAGCCTTCCAAGTAATATAATTAGCCACATTTTACTTGGAAAAAAATAATTCTTTGAGAAACATTTCCAATGCTGAAACATAACATTTGTAGTGTCTTTCCTCTGTTGTGCATACTTTTTCTATTGCTGTACACATGTTTCTTACTGCTGTACTCATTGTTATAGCTATACTTGTAAGTCTTGCTGTACCACTGTATTAATTGCTGTCTTTGCATTCATGAGGGCTGTACCTGCTCTTGCGTTGCCGTCAATTCATTTTTAGCAGTTGTACATGTACTTTTTGCTGTTAATTTACCCTGATCATCATCATCATCCATCATCTCATCCTCATCTTCAAACCGTGCCCTAGATAACATATCAGCCACTGAATTGTCTTTTCCTGCAATATGTTGAACTCATGATTTAGAGACTTGATATAGGCAATCCATCTCAACATGGCAATATTTGGAGTAGCACAACCTGCAATCATCCCAAGCTGTCTCAACTATCACATGTATACCAATAAAATACTCCTTATGACATTTAAGGGCTGTAACAACACTCAATAATTCTCTTAACCTGCGGACATCTCCTTTGTCTCTCATTTAAAACCTTTACTCCAAACTTGACTACATATTTGTTTCCCTCATAATCATCTTGACCAATCGCCCAACCAATGCTGATAGGGTTGGTACCAATAGCAGTGACAATAGGACTTCCTCTTGTATAATTTGTTAGTCTTCCTATTTTAGAGTTTGTCAATCTGTCATCTCTTGGTTGTGAGCTTTTGTCAAAGCCTAATAGAGACAAAGGAGCTTTGACAGTTTAGTGTGCATTTCCTGTGTGTTTCATACATATTGCTACCCCTTGCCACACTGCGATTGCCATGTTAGCATCTGTACTACCACATCATTATTGTGCAATCGGATTGCATTTTACTGTAGTCGCTAGAATTTTGGTGGCAGGTCAGCCATATTTTGGTCTCGGATCCAAGTCGGTCAGATTTGGGGCTTTTTAGCTATTTATAGCTGCCCCCTCACATTTGGCAGTTTATTTATCTTCTGTAGCTTTTAGGAGCACACTTCTATTGAGCTAAAATAAGCATTGCATGCTGAATTAGTCTCTTAAACGGCCCCAAAAAATGCTTAATCAATTAAATCCCTAAAATGGTGCGTAGTTCAAGAGAGTTTTTAAACAATGTGCTATATGAGGTCCCAAAACTTTTTATAAATAGACTGGCTACCCTCCATTCAGCCTTAATCTCATTTTTCTAGGTTTTAGGAGTTGTATCTTTGCTACCTACACCCCGTTCGCGGAGAACATTGTGGTCAGAGCTTCCCATTATTGTTTGCTACCATCTCGCGTCTGATTTGAGCCTCCATCATCTATATCTAGCTGTTGCTTGTTGATTCTACCAATCCTAGGTTTGTGTTTGTTGCTAGGTGCTCCTTCCCAGTTGGAGGCAACCACTTCTGTGCGGTGTTCACACTATCCAGTTGCTGAGGAGCTGTTGCTATCACTCTCCTGTTGTCGCCTCATCATTTGGTAGCTATGTTTGGTATTTTCTCTCTCCTTTGCTTGTCGTCTGGCTCCTAGTGACTGCATTCTCACTCATCTGTTGTTGCCTAATTTTTCTCTCTCCTCAGGTACTTGTGTTTTTAGTTTTTCTCTTGTCTCATTGCTTGTTTGCATCAAATCCAACCTCCTTGGCTAAGTTTGCTGGTGTTCAACTCTTAGAGGCTGCCTTTGTGCTGCGCTTTGGGATCCATTAGGAGTATGACACACTCTTCCTCTTAGCACCTTTGCCTCGGTCCTAAAGACACAAGAGTTCGGGGTACAGTTTCCATCCTTGCACGGTTTTTTTGTTGCATAAGCATTGTATATTTAATATTCAATCATTCATTCAAATTCTTTGTGCTCATTATCTCTGTGTTACTCTAACTCTAACTGTGTTCTTCTGAGTTTATGCTTTGTTGTACACGTTAGTTTATGTTTCTGTGTTAGGTATTTCTTCAGATTGTATTAGAGCAAGTTACCTTCCACAAAAGCTCGGCCTTTGATCTGGAAGCCCTTCACAAGAAGCAAGAACAACAAGAGAGCAAGATGACTTCAAACACGAAATCACCACATCATCATGATGCTCCTGATGCTAGCATATGGAGACACACACCGGAGTGGACTTCAGAGCTTGCTCCTCCATCTAACATGGCCGAAGAGACTTCGAACTACCATGGAGTCCACAGACCATGTGAGATTTCACTAGCCGAATATGACCTCATTCTCATGTATTAAGCTCAACAGCAAATTGAATATAAATTTTACTTTCCCCTTTAGATTCGGTGTACCGTCTAATGATTTTGTAGAAAGGACAGAAGATCCACAAAGAAGATCCACAAAGCACTAATCACCCTCATGTAGAAATTGACATGGAGTATAAGCCATTTTTTGCTCCACCTTCATTTACTCCCATGTTTGATACACATGATACTTCTTAATCTTTTGATTTTTTTGACTTTTTTTCTTAGGACATCTTGGATATGACTCTCTTTATCAGTTGTCATGTGGACAAATGGTTGATGGCTTTCCCCATATGAAGCTATCACAGGATGTCTATAAAGCTAGCCAACTAGGAAAATAGCACCGTATCCCATTTCCTTAGTAGTCTACACAGAGTTGAGGCACCTCTTAGATTGATTCATGTTGATCTTTGTGGTTTAACATCCAGCGCCGCCATGAATGGCGTATTATACTTTTTTTTTAATATTGTGGATAATCATTCTCGTTACATGTGGGTGTACTTTCTCAAGCATAAGTCTGATACGTTTATATATTTTTTTGCTTGGGTGTTGTTGGTGCATAACCAAACTGGTCATCATGTAGGATGAATGAGGAGTGATAGTGCGGGTGAGTTCACCTCCCACGAGTTTTCTAAGTTTCTACAGGATCATAGTTTTTCCCACGAGCTCACCTCTATCAACTCCCCCTCATAGAATGGAGTTGTAGAGCGTCACAACGGGACCATCATGAATATGGCATGCTCTATGTTGTTTGCAGTAGAGCTCCGTGAGCACCTTTGGGTCGAGGCTGTTAACACTTCAGTGTATATTCTCAACCAATGCCGGACTATGGATATTCCTCAGAGGACTTTGTATGAGGCATTCTTTGGCTCTTGGCTTGTAGTTTCCCACTTTAGAGTGGGAGTCATGCTTACATGCACATCCCTGATGACAAAATAGACAAGCTCACTCTCCGAGCTGATCTCTTGATTTTTGTAGGATACTTCTCCGAAATGAAAGCCTATGGTTTGTTGGAGAGGCCATGGACAAAGTGGATTTTTAGGGCTATGCTAAAATTTTGTGGGACTTTGGACAAATACAAGGCTTGTTTTGTGGTGCAAGGATTTCAACAGAAGCAAGGTATTGACTATGAAGAGACCCTTGCTCCTACACCATGCTTGACTTCATTTCGTTTGTTGGTTGTGCTAGGCGCTCACTATGATTGGCCAATCTATTAGATGGCCGATCTATGTGGAGCAAGCTCCAAGATTTCCTTCTATTGATTGGAAAGATAAGGTATTTGGCTTGTGGAAAGCTCTATATGGACTAAAGCAAGCACCACGGTCTTGGTTCTAGAGGATGGATGAGTTCCTTAGGACTCACGGATACCATTCTTCCCCATATGACCCGAACTTATAAAAGTGTACTACTTCAAAGGAGGTAAGATACATCTTGCTTTATGTAGATTTACTTATCATTGGCTCTGATTGTGCTACCACAACAGAGATAAAGGCCCAACTTTGCTCTACTTTTGAGATGACAAACCTTGGCTTGTTGTCTTAATTTTTGGGGATGGAGGTAGTTCGATATGAGGGTAGTATTTTTGTTTCCTAGCAGAAGTATGCTCTTTAGTTAGTGGACCAGTATGACATGAATCAAATACGGCTTGTGGTCGGGTCTCTTTTTTTTTTGCAAGTAAAATGTGGCTAATTATATTAACTAAAAGATTGATTACAACGAAGTGTGCGTGCTCAACAGACTAGCTGGAGCTGATGCAAATTACAAGTCCATCATGTATACAAGCGTCTCAAGGTGGTCTGGGGGGGATGGGGGCAAGAAGCCATGGGGGGGGGGAGGGGGGGGGGGGGGGGGGAATATCGCCATCTAAGGCTGCCCGCCTGCATCGTGAAGAACAGGTCATGGACGCCCTAAGTGAGCAGAAAGTGAAAACGGAGCTCCTAACGAGCATGAGACTCGCCTTGCACTTGATCCCAACGGCCGTAGAGGGAGTGGATAATGGAGGTCCAAAGCTCTGCCAAAGTTGCATATACTTAAAGGCACTCCTTGCCAAAAACCACCTAACAACGTGCCTTCCAAATGTGCCATCCTGTAAGACTCCCTATGGTCTTCCATACCTCTGAACACTTTGCTGTGGGCTCCAATACTTGGCGGACTGCCTACAAGCAAAAAGCCCCCCACAAGATACAACCAAGGCTGGGTGCCACACAACGGAGAATACGGCAGGCTCCTCTCTACACGAGCTATGCCGGCTCACAAGCAGGGTTGCCAGGTACGAAAGGTACGATACGATAAAATATAGTACTAATTGGTACCTTATGATTTTATAAGGTACGGTATAATATTAGTACGAAAAAAAAAAACTTGGTTATTTTGGATTATAGATAATAGAACATATGTTTAGAGCTAAAATAGCAATGTCACTTGAGTTAATAGGATGAATACATGAGGATAACAAGGAAAAACCTCATGTATAACATGCGCAATGCACTACTAGAAGACAGATGGGAGTGTATATATAATACATCAAAGAACAAAGCAAAGTTTAGGGTGGATGGACAAATAGGCTCTTCATTCTTTTGTGTGTGTGTGACGAGAGAGAGAGAGAGAGAGAGAGAGAGAGAGAGAGAGAGAGAGAGAGAGGCTTGGCAGTCAGTTTGGAGAGAGAGAGAGGGGGGGGGGAAGAGGAGGGATGCTCTTGGAATTGCATACTCATCTTGGAAGTTGGGAGAGAGAGAGAGAGAGAGAGAGAGAGAGAGAGAGAGAGAGAGAGAGAGAATGTGTGTGTGTGTGAGACTTGGAATTGTGATAATAAGCATAAGGCTTAGGAGTTGGAAGATATTGTATGGTCTAGTCTTCAGAGGCCAAAAATAGTCTGTTTTTTGGTAGGAAATGGTACGGATACGTACCGTACGGTACGATATGAACCGTACGGAACTAGTCTGTATATAGTACAAATGCAAATATGCTCACAAGACCAAAGGCAGTGCTTTGGAGTTTCCAAGAGCTACTGTGGGCAACGCTTACAATCTCCATCCTACTGCATCCAAGCCAACCAACTTCCAACAGCTAGACCCCCATGTGCCAAAATCCAAAGGAAATACGACACCCTCCTCAGCCTCCAGCTATCCCATAAGCGACGCCAGAAGGTTCGACGGAAGGCATCCGTGATGCTATGCTCTGCCCAGTATCTGCTACGTGAAGGCGCCCAATCCATGTCCTCTTGCATCAGTACATGTCTACCAATCCTAGCTGTGTACTCCAAGAACCTCAGTAGCTTCTTGGCGACTGCAGTGGTTGGCGATAGCCACTCTCAAGGGTTCCACTCCAGCTCATCAAGTGACCTGCTCTCCCATATCCAAAGGCGTCACTCCCAAAACTCCTCGCAGGGCACATAAGGGTCTAGTCGCCAGGTCTTCCCTTGGAGTCCAACCACACGAATCCTCCTCCAGGGAAGGACAACAATCTCCTCATCTTGCTGTCCTCTATCAAGAACCAGACGCCCCCCATCCTTCACGGTGAAGAAACTTCCGTAGGGGGCACTGCCCACTCCAGCTGCCACTTGTAAGGGGATACCTGCCGGTGAGAATGTAGCAGCCCACACCTCCCCAGGCTCCACCAGCTCTTGGATCGGGGGGTCTAGCCACTTCTGAGGGATCACTGAGTCAATCTCCCTCCTCCTCACCTCAGCTCCTCGCTGACAACCTGATGCTCGCTACAACACCTCCTGATATGCCATCCTGTACACCTCCTGCCACATCCTGATAGTACGAGCAGGGCCAACCTCCCAACCAGTCCACTGGGTGTGGGAGCGCTCACTAGGTCTCTTGATCCAGCTGTCCATCTTTCTAAGGATACCCTTGATTAGCCCTTCGACAAGCACAGCTATAGGTCTATAGTAGGGAAGCTTCTTTGGTTGATTCACACTAGATTAGATTTAGCTTACTTTATTAGTTTTCTTAGTCAGTATTTCACTGCACCTAGAATGTCACATTGGATTGTCTGTTTACGTGTTTTGAGATATTTGTGGTGTACCTATTCTTACGGCCTAACTTATGTATCTGGTTTATGTTTGTAGGAATACATTGGCCAGGAGATCATGATACCCTGCATTTCCATGATGGCTATCTCTTTACCTTGGGCATGGCATTCATCTCTTGGGCTAGCCATAAGCAGGAGATGGTAACAGCTTCCATGGTGTGTGAAGAAATGCTATAGATGCAAAAAACATGAAACCAATCGTACAACAAAGCACAAATTGATAAACTGAGAACACAGTTAAGGTTTGGGTTAGGATAACTCAGAGGCTGTGACACAATGAATAATAAAGTGAATGAATAATGAATATACAATGCTTATACAAGAAACACACTATGCAATGAATACTGAACATGGAACTCTCGTTTCTCTGCGATCAAGGTAGAGGTTATGAGCTGTACAGTGTATCGTACTCCGAAGGATCTCGCATCGTTGCAAAGGCAGTCTCTGAGTGTCAAACACTATCAAACGCAGTGAAGGAAGGCTAGATCTGATGCAAAGGGCAATGTAGGAGAGAGAAAGACTAAAAACGCAGCTACCTGAGGAGAGAGAAAAACTGGGCGACAGCTGTTAGATGCAAACACAAATGTTAGAGGTAAGAGAATGTCAGGCGGCAGTCAAAAACTGCAGATGCAGCATTCAGAAAAGAGAGACAATCCTAGCGAGAGCAGACAACAGGTTAGCGACAATATCCAACAGTAAGGCAACAACATCCAATTGTAGGTGATAGTTTCACAGGCCTGGCAATAGCCGCATGCACGTTCAAAAGGCTAGAATCCGGCGCTACGTGGTACCAGGTCGTTGGTGGAAGCTGTGACCGCGATGTTCTTGAAGAAGAGGGTGTGGGCAGTAGAGTTATGGCTCTTGAAACCTACAAAAATGAGATTGAAGGAGAGTGTTGGACTGCATGCATATTTATAGAAAGTTTGGGACACCTAAATTAGGGTTTTGCATATGGGACACATTAACTCTTTAGGATTGTGTTTCTTTTTTAAATAAAATGTTTTCTTTATTAATTAAGCATGTTTTGGCAGTGTTTAAGTCAGGCTAATGCATTTTTAGCTCAACATGGCAGAGGTTGAGTATTAGGCTCTTTTTTATGATACCAGAGAGACCATCTACTTGAGAAGCTTACTAGCGGTGCTACAATTTCCATGTGACTCTCCCACTGTTGTCTACTGTGATAACCAGAGTACCATTGCCTTATAGGCAATTTGATAATTACACCATGGATGTGGCATATGGGGATCCACTTTCATTTCACTAGAGAGTTTGTTGAGCTAGACACCATCCATCTAGAGTCTGTTTATTCTTTTGACAATTTTGCAAACATAGACCAAGGTGATCAAGTGACGTACTCTTTGTCTCTTCATACTTTGGTGCAAATGCTTTACTTGTAGATACAGATGATGACATGTATACTTGGATTCTCAATTCAAGTTCTTTCTTTCATGTCACCCCTCATCGTGAGTGGTTCTCTGACTTTACAGGGGGTCGACATGGTGTTGTCCATCTTGGGGACAACTATGCATGTGAGATTACAAGTATTAGCAGTGTGCAGTTACAGTTTCAGCATGGCTCTGTCTTTACACTTCAACATGTAAGGCATGTACCTCAGCTCAAGAAGAGCTTGATTAGCACAGGGTAGCTAGATGATGATGGTTTTCATACCACCTTTGATGATGGAAAATGGAAGATTTGTAAAGGATCTAGGGTTATTGCCAGAGGTTGTAAGAGTGATACTTTGTATCCACTTCATGTATCTAGTGTGCGTGACCATGTTGTTGCTGTGACCGAGCAGCCAAGTGTTTCTTTGTGGCATGGCTGGTTGGGACACATGAGTCAAACAGGAATGAAAGTACTTTCACGTTTGGGTTACTTGCCTTGTCTTCGTTATGCTGATTTTGAGCATTGTGATCATTATATTTATGGTAAACATGCATAGACATCTCACAAAAAGTTTCTTTCTTTGAAATCTTCTCCACTGGAGTTAATACATTAAGATGTTTGTTAAATGCCAGGATTATCTTTAGGGGAAAAGAAATATTGTTACCTTTGTCGATGATGCTATACGAAAGATATGGGTTTATCCTATTCGTAGCAAGGATGAAGTGCTTGACAAGTTCAAAAAATTCTTGGCATTGGTTGAAAATCAGATTGATAAGACACTTAAGTGTCTTTGCTGTGACGATGGTGGGGAATATGTGTCCAAGGTCTTTCAGGCATTTTGTGACAACAAAGGGGTAAAGAGGGAGTTTACTGCCCCTCATAATCCACCCCAAAATGGAGTTGCAGAGTGTATGAATTGGACCATACATGATAAGATCCGTACGATGTTGTCTCATGCTGCATTACCTTATGGTTTTTGGGTAGAGACTGTTATGAAAGCTGTACACTTGATTAATTGGTCACCAAATAGGTCTTTTGGGGGGGGGGGGATTCCCCAAGAAGCGTGGTCGGGAAAGCCACCTTCATATGCTCATCTGAAAGTGTTTGGCTGCAAGGCTTTTGTGCACATTCATAAAGAAAAATGCAGCAAACTTGAGCCAAAGTCTTGTAAATGCGTTTCTCTAGGATATGGTGACGAGGGTGAAATGGGGTATAGATTATGGCATCCCGAGAAAAGGAAAATAATACGCAGAAATGATGTTATCTTCCGGGAAGATCGCATGCATAAATAGCCCGAAAAGACTGAGGAGGTCTGTAGGGTTGTATTCTGGGAAGAAATACCTTTTGAACAGCAAAATGTGCCCATTGTACAGCAGCAAATACTTGCTGTAAATGAACCTGTAAATGCAGAAAATGATGTTGGAAATGATCAGCCAGCTATTGCCCATTATAATGAGCCACTACATGAGGAGGAACAGCCAGGACAGCAAGCTATTAATGCTGATTTGCAAGCTGAAATGCAAGGACAGCATGCTGAAATTGGAAATTTGCAGGAATAGCCAGTAAACAATGACCATTGGGTTAGGAGATCGTCTAGGGCTACTAGACATCCTGACAGATTTGTTCCTGGTGTAAACAATATGGCTGATTATGTCATGTTGACAGACTGTGGTGAACCATCTTGCTTCAAGGAAGCAATGAACATACAGGACAGCAAGAAATGGTATAAAGTCATGTTGTCAAAGATGGAATCTCTTGAGAAAAATGACACTTGGGACTTGGTGTAGTTGCCTAAAGGATAGAAAACACTTCCATGCAAATGGGTTTACAAGATGAAAGTCACTTCTAGTTTCTTTCCAAAGTACAAAGCAAGATTGGTTGCAAAGGGATACAAGCATGAGCATAAAATTGACTTTGATGAGATTTTCTCTCGTGTAGTCAAGATGACTACATTGAGAACCATTTTGGGCTTAGTTGCAGTTGAAGATATAGAGCTTATATAGATGGATGTAAAGACTACATTTTTACATGGTGATCTGCATGAGGATATATATATATATGCAGTAGCCTGAAGGGTTTGTTGAACAAGGGAAAACAAGATGGTATGTAACTCAAAAGGAGTTTGTATGGGCTGAAACAAGCACCAAGAGAATGGTATTATAAGTTTGATACATTCATGCAATCTCACGGCTTTGATAGAAGTCAAGTGGATCACTGCTTGTACACCAAGAAGGCAGCAGATGGCAGCCTGATTATCTTGGTTTTGTATGTAGATGACAGGCTGATTGCTGACAGGGATACTCATGCCTTGGACTCATTGAAGCAAAGTCTTCATGGCAGCTTTGATATAAAGGATCTTGGTGATGCAAATCACATTCTTGGTATGCGAATACTCAAAGATAGATCAAAATGCTTACTCTATCTATCTCAGCAGGAGTATTATCTCCAAGGTTTTGCAGCGTATCAATATGAAGGGGGGAAAAACAATTGGGGTTCCATTGCCTCCATATGTGAAACTCAGTGCAGAGGACAGCCCTACATCTGATGATGACAAGGCTGAAATGGCCAAGACACCATATGCTTCAGTTGTTGGCAGTTTGATGTATGCTATGGTTGCTACACACCTTGACATTGCCTTTGTAGTGGGAGTGGTTAGCAGATACATAGCAACCCCTGGCAAGAAGCATTGGGATGCAATGAAAGGTATTATGAGATACCTTAAAGGCACAAAGGAGTTGTGCATCTGCTTTGGAAAGCAGAAGGCATTTGTTGTTGGCTTTACGGATGCAGACTATGCTGGTCATGCGGACTGCAGAAAGTCCACTTCTGGGTATGTTTACTTTCACAGGAGGAGCAGTCTCTTGGATCTCTAGGCTACAAAAGTGTGTTGCATTGTCTACTATAGAGGCAGAGTATGTGACTGCCATTGAGGCATGCAAGGAGGCTTTATGGCTTTCACGTCTGGTGGGAGAGCTTGGCATCATAGAGTTACCTGTTCTCCATTGTGATAGTCAGAGTGCTATCATACTAGCACGGAATCTTGTCTTTCATGCAAAGACAAAGCACATACAAGTGAAGTACCACTTCATTAGAGATGTACTTGCCAGCAAGAGCATTGAGCTTGTCAAAGTACATACAGATGATAATCCTGCAGACCTTCTCAAGAAGAGTCTTCCAGCAGAGCGGTTTGCTCATTGCCGACAGATGATGGGAGTTGGATAGATATATGTATTTCAGCTTTGTACATACCTAGACTTAGTTGACCTCTTAAGGCACATTGCCTTTAGGTGGGAGGTGGTTGGGAATAAAGGCCCTCGTGCCTTTAAATGTGCTCGGGTGTGAACACACCCTTAGCACTTGTACTTACACATATATATTTATCTAAAAACCTAAAGGGACACACTCGTCATTGTACCTAAAAACGTGCACACTCTCTACTCTGCTCTTTCTCACACACTCTATCTCTCTGTGCGCAACAAACACCTACTGTCTCTATCTTCGTGCCTAACCCGTCACTACATTGATCTGATCCACTACCTAGAGAAATGCATCTCTTCATGGAACATTTACTATGGTTATACTAGTTTGATTCACTGCCTAGAGAAATGCGTGTCTTCATAGAACCTTTTAGGAAGATCCAATTCACAAAGATCCTCATGCTAGGATGGCTGAAGGCTTGCTAATGGCTTTGATTAGGATATTTCAAGACTGCTCCTAGAAAGGTTGTTACATCCTTGGACATTTGGATGGGGCACATTGTGGTCATAAAAGTGACTTAGTGTGAATGCACTAGGGACATTTTACGGTTAGGACAGTCAAGTCGTATTTATTTATAGGACTCAGGCCCTATTGTGCACATCATTGTGTGAGCACCAATCTTGCACTCTTGGCCTATAGGCTGACGTATCTACACACTGGGATGGTGTGAGTTGGTTGTATGGGGCACCAACTCCTGGGATGTGCTCATGACCCAATAGCTGCTAGCACCCATGGGACACCACTGTTTGAGTTTCCACCTTTTTGTGTGCTTACCAATGAGATGAACCAATCCCACAATTAACCTCTTTAGCATATGCTTTTAGAATTTATGAAGGCACGACCAGATGTGAAGTGCATACCCATGAGGCATTTCTCAAAAACTCTTCACATTGAATGGTGCCACAAGGAATTCACCAACCACTCTCCATGGATGTCTCCATGTATAAGCCTTAGCTTCCTCAAACCAAGCCACATCTGCTGTCAAGTGGCCTGTAAAATCAGATGGCACGCCTCCTCTGGTTGTGCTGCTAAGACAGAAAGCTTATCCAGGGGTATTGTGTTCTGGCAGGTACTGAAAATCAAAAGGAACTTATGAAGTAAATGGGTGCTATTTTACAACAATCAGCTCTGGTTTCAGAGAGCCTTAAGATTTTGCTGAATGATATCACTCTCTTCTTAGGATTTTGTGGAGGTTTTTTTTTTTTTTTGCAGCCTTTTTGTATAGGTGTTTAAGTCAGACACGTAAGATCTACTTTTCGCAATAAAAGAAAGTTCTTAACAAAGACTTATTCCAGGAATAAGGAGTTCACAAGTTTGAACAGTTTTCTGTGGTTTCTTAACTTGACTTTGTTCTTTATCTTTCCATGTGCTTACAATGCTTATGGATTTGACCATCATTTCTTCTTCGTCTAGGTACTTGTAGTGTTACCTGGGCAGAGTGCTATTGATTGTCTTTCAATACCACGGCCTTTGAAGGGCTTGCTTAAAGGACTTGATTGGCTTCGCCATCTCCTTTTTTAGCTTGATAATGTATGACGATCTCAGTTTCAACAGTGTATCAAAGATCCATGGCTTGCTAATTGGGAGCATAAGATTGCTAACACAAAAAAGTGGGAAAGGAAACAATGTGATACAAATCAAGCATTTGTTTTAATATTGGACACAACTTTTGGCTTCTGCAAACAGTATATTCGAAAAAGAGACTCTATAACAAGATTGCTAATGCAGAAAAGTGAAAGAAGAAACAATGTGATTCTAATCAGGCATTTGTCTTTATATTGGACAGAACTTTTGGCTTCTGCAAACAGTAAATTTAAAAAAGACTGTATAACATTTCACTCTTTTTTTTTGTTGAAAAAATGGATCTCTTGAAGCAATAAGAAATTCTACAGCAAACTTTTCTCTGATCATTCATGTGCCAAGGTCTGTCTAGATTTAAAACATTATTTTAGTAGCACTAACTTTTATTTCCAAAGTTCTGCAAATTTAACTGAGCCTGCATATATTCAAAGAGCTCTATGCACGCATTAGTGCAGTCTTGGCTGCAACAAGTATCCTTACAGAAGCACTCGCATAGTACTTGTGTACTCTATTTTTTTGATGTAGCCATATGGTTCCTTACAATGGCCTTCAGGTCCCCTAGCACAAGCCGTGATGATATCCATTATTCTACATGTCCACTTCTAACATTTACTTGTTGAGTCTAAAAACAGAACCAAAAAACACATTGAATTATGTGCCTACTAAAATTTACATAGTACTGTGATATGTAAGTATTGAGACAAATAATTGAGATCTCTCCACACACACACACACACACACAGGTTGAATACACCATTGCTCCAAACTCTCAAAGAAATTATTGAGATGGTACCAAATCACTAGAATACTAGATCTAATATCAACTTTGTTGATGGTGTGCAAATGCAAAGATTTTTTTTATAATGCCGGCATATTAAATATTTGAAATATGTAAAATCGAAGTTTGGGCATGGCATGTCCCTCCTAAAAGCAAAGTCTTCATGGTTGCCGTTATACTTGATATAGTAAACCAACAATAAATAAATCCACCCTTTTGCTACTACTCTTAACCTTTGGCATAGTGAATAGTTAGAGCAACATTTTTCCTTTTAACAAAAACTAGGTGAATTGACAATAAAGATTTGTTTGTATATCAACCTAAATTCATCACAACTTTCTATATGATAATATTTACATCTCAAGGATCATATACCTATTGTGGATATACTAGAGTCATGAAATCGTTCATGGCACAACATCTTGTAATGCACCACACTTGGAAGTCTCACAATCTTGGCTTTGCTTCATCTAGGTTGTGCATAGTATTACCTTCTCTCTTTTGGCCAAGGTTGGTGGACTATACTTGCCTACTAACCCAAAGAAGCCACACATGCAAGAAAGTGAGGCTATAATCAAGGCAAATAATGTTGATGGTAGCTCGTTCATCAACTTACAAGGGATCTTATTGGCTTAACAATGGACCATGTCCAATTGGTATTGGTTGCTAATATATGTAATGGCTTGCTACCAAATCTTGCATGGATGGTGAACACAATTAAGTAGAGTTGCATTGGCCTAGTGAAGGTTGGGTCATTTGCTTATTTTCATAAACACTAATAAGCAAGAAAGCAAAGTGCAAAAGGCATCCACAAATTTTTGAGAAGAAAATTTGAAACTATTGTATTAGTCGTCTTGGATATTTTATCGAGAGCTAGGATTCCTCTTGTGCAAATTGTATGCAAAATATTGAGTAGCGCTATAAGGTTAAAATGTGCACAATTTAATTGCTACATTAAGAGTAGGGTTTAGGTGTATGCAAATGAGAGAGAACTGGTCATATAGCCACAAAAGTAGGTTCAATGCTTAAGGGAAAGATGACCTAACCCAAGAAGACTTATATATAAAAGATAAAAAACAATAGAAGAAGCCATTCATGTGTGTGTAAGCTTTGCTCCCTATCTCATTGCTACTCTATTGTTTGTGTGAGAGTAAAGGAGAGTGTGTGAAGTAAGGGAAAAGAAAAAGCAAACATCCCAGTTACATGTTGCAGTCTAACATAGAGACCGCAAAGGATCTTAAACGGATCCTAGAAGAAAGAATTCTTGGAAGTAGAATTGAATTTACATTAGGTGAAATTCTCGGTATTGCAAAACGAGGATTTCATGATGTAATAATTGATGTAATTAAACGAAAAAGACAATATGTTGGTGAGAAAATTGAAGAATCTGTACATGCTTTTTTGCAAGTACTTCATGTGTATTTGCAGGATGAAGAGAAGCTGAAAACTCAAGGGATTCGATTGGAGGCAATCAAAGAATTGATTGTAGCCATAGAAGCCAAAGATGAAGACATTTATGAAGCAGAAGCTGATCAAACAAGTGTTTCAATTAAGGGAGCCATTGAGGTTATATTTGGGGATGCATGGCGAGCAGCAGCCTGAAACTATGACAAATGGGATGAGGTTGATGAGTTATGCAAGTCCATCCTCATTTGTCAAATGTTGAGCAAATGCCTTTGATAGTAGGATGACCTCCCAAATAAGCAAATGCAATAGTCTGGAGGAGCAAATGATGTTGTGAGCAACTGGGAGTGATAGGTGGTAGCAGTGGACATGTTGCTAGGGGCTGATGATGATGTGATAGTAGTTTGAAGGGGTTGGATGGCTAATGGAAAGAAGGTTGATGGGTTGAAATCTGCATGTGGAAGTGAGAAACATGTGCACAAACAGAAGCTACAGAACCTTACAGAAGATTAACAAAGATCATAAAAACCACAAAAAAAATTCAATCTTTCATAAAACTTTTAACAAAAACTCAACCATCTCTCAAAACATCCATTCAACCATCTCAACTACCAAAACAGAAACAAAACAAAACAAAATTAGACCTTACAGAACCAAACAGAGAGAATCACAGAACCCTTTAAAACAATATATCCTCATCAAAAATCAACATAAACCCTTCAAACATACTCAAACCATTTCAAACACTTTAAAACATCTTCAAATTCAAATAATCAATCACAAAAAATAGCAATTTAGTAACAAAAAAAATAAAAAATCAGCCCAAAAAATAAATCATTTTCACACTCAACATATCCCCACACTTAGAAAGGAAGCATCTTGTGACCTCAAAAAGAAAAGGAGAATAAAAGCTCTAATATATGCTAAAAAGAATCTTCAATCCATCACAAGTCACCAACTATTATCACTTCCCCAACATATCAGCTTCATAAAACATGTATCTAAAACATATATAAAAGGAAAACCAATAATACCAAGAATCATTCCAACATCATAAAACCAAAATAACTCAAACTATTAAAGGATATAAAAGTTCAGCATCCAAGTCTTCAACTACAACTATGTTATAACTAACATCATCAATCTTAGCTTCATCTTCATTAGCTCCACACGATCAAAAATTTAAAAAAACACATCACCCAACACAAAAAATATCCATATACAAATATAGTCTGAATGGCATGGATCCCCAAAAATTGGAGAGCAAAAAGAAGTTTCCATTAAGAAAAAGATGATACAATCTTGAAAAGATCCACTGCTAAGTAGGATAAAGGTATCTTTTCTTAAACTGCATACTAAGCTTGAGGCGCTCCAGGGCTTTACTCTCATCAACAAAATGCGAAGGCACATTCTAGAGGAACTGTAAACAACACATCCTTTCTAGTAAGATACTGAACCTGGTAGGGAAGGCTTGTGCAAAGTAGTACAAAACATCCATTTGAGCAATAGTTACATCCACATTTGGATTGATGGTCAATGGGGGGATACTCTTTCGAGTATTTAGGTTTGACTGCTGATGATGAAAAAAAGATACCAACAAAAATGAGCTGCAAGACAGACAATCATATCCTCAAAAGTAACATGTACTCTGAAAAAATGAAGGTAAGAGTTTGAACATGCTGCAGACATATCCCAGGACCTTGGAATAAGAGGCTAGTTAAATACTAGTCCTGTCATAGAATCATGCAACGTCCACTGTCTTCGACGAAGAATGTCATGATTATAGCCAAGTGTATTCAGCACTGACTGGGGAGGAAGGTAAATATAATTGGAGGGAGAGGGTAATGGAATAAGAGAAGAACATTGTAAATGGGGATAAGACAAATCGTAAAACAAGGGTAAATGAAGTGATAAGTAAGATGGAAAAGACATTAGGGCCAAAAACGCTTTAAAAAATGCACTTTTGTTAATCATGGGATTAAGAAAAGGGCCAAAGAGAGTTTGCCACGTGTGCAAGAATATGGTATTCTTGTCTTCTCTTTTTTGGAGATAGTAGAGTCCACTTTGTGATTCTCTCCTCCTTTTTAGCCAAAATCTCCAATGTCTGACATGTTTTGGTAGCCTTGAAGTCCTTATTTACTTATAAAATCTAACAAATGACATAATAAAGTTGCTGTGAAGTTAATGATGCTTTTTTTGAAAGTCGAGAACTTTTTGGCGCCCAATATATTTTCATTAGTCTTCTTAATATTCCTTTTTAGTTCATTCACCTTTCTCAGTGAGCTTCTTTCTCTACTTTTTAGTTCATTCATCTTTCTCGATGAGCTTCTTTCTCTGCGAATTTAATTTAAGTATGGCATCCAGAAGGCGCTCTTCTCGTTTAGTAAACTCTTGCACTGTCTATAGCCACAGAGTTGATGAAAATTGGGAGCCAAAGATCTTTAGTATGAACGATTAGGTTGCCATGCTGCCCTCTTACAAGGACTCTCACAAGGTGAAAAGAAAAAAACAAGAGGATATTAAACATCACTGGAAGGGACGTATCATTTTTTTCAAAATTATGCATGAAGGGTGGTTTATCAAACTGCAACATGTTTACATGGCGAAGGATATCCACTTGCCTCCAAACGAGCATGTTTCGCAGCAAACACATTGTAAGACTTGAGTTGATAACGTTTTTTTTTTTTCATTTAAGCAAGTACTAATAATGAATTCTTGGTTGTAGATATATTTCTATCAACAAGTACGGAATGGCAACCTATGGAAAGCTTAAGTGGAACCTTCCATGCGATTCATAAGGTGTTCACAGACATTATCTATGCTGATCAGATTGTGGGTTCTTTTATTATGCATGTTTCGTGGCTTTGTGGAGGGGAATCGGAATCAACTAGTGTGATTACCCTATCCAAAATCAACTCAAGACATTGCTCCCTTATCCATTGCATATATAAGTTAGGGTAATCTTAGCACTACGAGAAAAAATGTAACAAGTTGGTAAACTAAAAAAAGGTCCCTAAAAAAACCAACAATATGAAAGAGACTTACATTCACTCCATCTATCTTGAGTATCTTTGAATCTATTGTCCTGCAGACATTTGAAAAGCACTCTCTTTCCACAAGTATATGTATGACTGTGACTTTGCGATGGTACTTTTTGTTAGAGAGAGTTATATGGTTTTCGCGGATCAACAATATCCTCATATGTGGTGTCCAAGAAGGCAGTCACGAGCCTGTCAGCACTGCAAATGAAAACATGTAACTAAAATAGACAATCAAATAAAATAAATAATTAACCAAAAAGCAAGCAGTATTCCATTCAACCACATTCTTCCTTGGCCATGGATACCACTTAGAGAGTTCATGAGGACAATTTCTCTGGTGAGTGTATCCGATGTAATTAAAAAAAATATGGTAGTTGTGATGGAATCAAAAGCTTTGAAAGACATTGCTATATTTGAACCAAATCTCGAAAAAAATTCCATTGATAACAGTGGATCAACAATACACATAATTTTAGAGATTTATTGGCTAAGAGATACAATCAATGACCTAAAGCTAATAGCAAAAATAAAGGCGTGTTATTTGCAATCAATAGCACAACTATTCTATATACTAAAATTTTTTAGAGTCAAAATGCCTTACCTTATGCAATAATAAACTACAGAATCTAACAATTAAATATCATTTTTACAACTAGCATGGACTTGTCCTCATGAGATATGCTAAGATAGTCCTTTTCCTCAAAAGTGCAAAAAACATTGATAACCATTTGCCCATACACCTCACCCATTCTCTTATAATTAACAGGCCCAAGTACATCGATTTTTCTCTTGCAAACATCATCCTCGGTACCTTATTCTACTAATCATATTAAAATCTTTGTTCATTAGGGTGATCTTATGAGCATGAGCAGCAACAATGTAAGGATAATTCATAAAGTCATAAAGTCAACCATGTGAGGATAAGTTGATATGACGCGAGAGCAGCAAAGCCAAATTTTCGTAGGGTCATATTCGCACTGTATCGTGGAGCAGCTCATACGGCGCGAGCGTGGGAAAGTATAATGTTTGGTACTATACTTCTCGCTCCGTATCATGAATGACTTGATATGGCGCGAGAGTGGCACAACAAAATCTCTGTAGGGATCCTCCTCGCTCCGTATCGTGAAGGAGTAAACATGCGCGTGCAAAGTACGCCCCCCTTGTAATGAGTTATTTTTTGTGAGACCTTAAACCCATCAAAAAAATTCAAAAAATTTTCCATAAGGCTATAAGGCTTTGAAAAAATTTTAGAAAATTTTAAATATGTTTTTGAGCTGGTTTGCTATTTTAAAACTATTTTTAAGCAAAAAATGACCTAAAAATGACCAAAAAATCACCCAAAAATAGCATATCCGATACGGTGCAAAAATGGGGTCTTCAAGGACCCTGGAACACCCCATTTTCGCGGATGCTATTTTTGGGTGATTTTTTGGTCATTTTTAGGCTCTTTTTTGCTAAAAAATAGTTTTAAAATAGCAAACCAGCTCAAAAACATCTTAAAAATTTTCTTAAATTTTTTCAGAGCCTTATAGCCTTATGGAAAATTTTTTGAATTTTTTTGATGGGTTTAAGGTCTCACAAAAAATAAATCATTACAAGGGGAGTGTACTTTGCACACGCATGTTTACTCCTTCACGATACGGAGCGAGGAGGACCCCTACGGAGATTTTGTTGTGCCACTCTCGCGCCATATCAAGTCATCCATGATACGGAGCGAGAAGTATAGTACCAAACATTATGCTTTGCCACGCTCGCGCCGTGTGAGCTGCTCCACGATACAGCGCGAATATGACCCTGCGAAAATTTGGCTTTGCTGCTCTCACGTCATATCAACTTATCCTCTCCATGTCGTATCGACCATACCAGTGAATAGTTTTTTTTTACTCTTCCTGTCATATTCTCAGGTGCAACAATGATGACAAGGAAAAAGCAGACAATTGTCAAGGTTCCAATCTCCCCTAGAGTACTTGATCAACCAACAAATCAATCTAGATCCTCTTCTGCTCAAGGAAGTTCATGTTTTTTATTTATCTAACTTCATTGACTTGTCAAAAGTTCATGTTATTTCATGTAGAGAACTTTGTATAACATCATATAATACTCTTTAAACTATTTTTAAAAAATAAATGAGATCATGAATGCTATAGAGTAAAGGAGATCTATAATCAAAAAGATTATTTTGATGGTCTTTTTTTTGTGAAATTGAGATATATTACATTTGAAAAAAGATATACAAGGATAAAGCATCAATAATGTAGTGATGCTTTCAATTATAAAATCAGTCTGCATTAGAATCAGAGTTCTGAGAGAAAGAAATAGAGTCAAGTCCTTTCTATTTCTTCTTACAAATCAAGGGAAGAGATCTTAAGAGATTTGCTAGGATATGATAGCATGAGTAGTATCCATGACATCAAGCCACCATTTAGGTATTGAAATTTGATAGTGCTAATAAGAATCACAATTGAGGATATTGAAACTTGAAACCCCATAGTGCTAATCATAGTTGAGGGTATGATGAGAAAAATACTCCCAAGAGCTAATATCAAGTAAGAAGTTGTATCCTTCATATTCTTCGAAGCATCTTGCATCCATAAAATCGTCTTAGTCCTAAAGTTGATATGATACACAATATCACTAATACTTCTATCTATTACTTGTTTAATGTTTTTTATATTTTAAGAGACAAAATTGAATAATAAACATTTTTAATCTATTACTAGGTAAATATTTTTATCTCCCAGAAATCAAAGTACTTCCTTTCTTCTAATTATAATATATTATCCTTGTCTTATCCATTAGTGCTTGCTAAAAAGTTGATATTACAACACTATATAATGAAGATATTCTATTTTCAAGTGCCAAGATCAAGGTGAAATTTTTCACTTTCTATTCTATTAGCTTAAGGATTATCCTTAGTATATCTAGCCCTACCAATTTGCATCAACACCATGGGACTCTTTTACCAATTTTCTTATGCATCAAATTGAAGAGATTGAAGAAAAAGCTTGGATTTAGTTGAAACAAAATCTTACAAAATGGATGTCTTAGGGTTCGAAGTAAAGATGCGGCTTGGATGTCCCAATCTAGTTGGGTTTGCTGAAAACTAACGAGATGATCTCGTCTCAGGTCCATGGAGGACCATATCTCTATAGCTCAATCGGCAAGTAAGTGTTATTGATCCTCTGTGTAGAGACTTTTTTGATGTTGATCAATATTTTGTGAAAGGAGACGAAGGGAGACCAATGCACGCTGCTGGTAAGAACCGGACGTGATTTTGGTGAGAAATTTTACGACATAGTAAAATCTACTTTAAGAACTAAGAAACAAAGTGAAGAGGAGAGAACGATGATTCAAATGAATGCAGACAAAAAAAGAAGCGTGATTTTGGTGGGAAACATGATAGTAGAATATTCAAAAAGAAAGAATAATGGTCGATAAGTGACCTCTGACATGAGTTAACGTCCTTAGGCATTTAATGGCTAACCTCTTAAATGAATAATAAATTCTCTCATTAATCACGTCTGAATGGCCAAATTTGGAGGGTTCATTATTTTAAAACCTCAACTAATTAGTAACTTAATCATTTTCTTACAAGTGTCATTTTTGAAACGTTTTTGGCCCTAATGTGCAGAATTCAACAAAAAGGTCTGAAGGAAATCCGTTAAGAAAACAGAAGGAATAGGAGGAGCAGTAGGTGGAGGTTTAGAAGGGGTAGGAGATAATGTGGGATCGGGGCAATAAAAGGATAAATGGTAAGCACAGGAATATAAGGAGATCCAGAAGGGGTAAAATATAAAAGTGGAATGGTATCAAGACTGGAGGAAAGAAGGGAAACATAAAAAGGGAAACAATACGCCATAAGAGAATAAGAAAGGAGATCAACAAGATCCAATTGATAAATAGAACAATGAAAATTAAGATCATGGAAAAAGGACTCAGTAAATAACAGATGATCAACAATAAAGCTCAACAACTGAGTTTGTAATGGCTAGATATCGGATTTATGAAATACACTCCTGAGACGACGAGGTTCCAAAGCATCAACCTCCAAAGGTGGGTGCCAAGCATGCCCTCTACACCAAGATGTTTGCTCACGATAAGTCTTCAAACTTTCTGCTAGTAGAAGCTCAACTAAATGCACATACATAACAACTTGTAAGATCACATCCCCCACATAAACATTCAAGTCCTCCTCATCAGGGATTTACAAATGGCCTATAAGATACATGAAAGATAACAACTGGACCTCATGGGAAACTAGCTCATCCACGAATCTATCAAATACAGCCCTTATTAAGTCTGCAGAACCACGGAGTTGACCACCCATCCTCTGGAGGTTCCAAATCCATAGTGCTCAAAGAAATATACAAGGCAAACCTCTACTGATTATATTTGATCCAAAAGGATGGAGGAGGAGACACAAATTCAATATAACAGATAAATTCTTGTTGTATACAATCTACACATTGCTGAATGCGGTCCACTTTAGTAGAAAACCCATCACATAGTTTAGCTTTATGTTGCAACTGATCAAGCTCCTCTTTGGAAGACAAAAAAAAAGATACATGAGCTAGACTTAGAGGAATAGAAAGAACAACCACCTTTTGGTGAAGTTCTTCAATAAGTTTCTTTTGGGACTCTTTAGTTTTCTGAGAGTGCTATAATTGACCCTCACTAGTACCAAGTCTACTAGCCAAAGTGACCATTTCCTCAAGGGCAGAATGTTTCTCAAGCATCAGAGATGCATTCTCCTCCCCAATTTAGCGACCTTAGATTCCAGCTCTTGAATGGTTGCCTTCCGTGAATCCATTAAGGCTGTGGCAATAGTCATTTATTTATGCATATCGCTGAGTGTAGCTCTTTCTAAAGATAGATCCTCTAGTGCCTTACTCAATTGACTGGTTAGGGAATCCACCTTGTCTTGCATGGAAGTGTAAACACTTGTGTACAATAGCTGAAGGCAAGAAATGAGGGAGGTTTCCAAAGTAGACTCCAGACACTTGAAACCATTTGGGGAAGCATGGGTCTAGATAATATGGTTTGTAAAGATGAAGGGATCTGTGAATCTAGCTATCCTTCCCTTTGTACTGCAAATAAATTGGTACTACAAGAGAGGAATGAAGGAAGGGCACTGCCAGAAACAACAGGAGCAAATGCTTGTACAGGGGAATCTAGTACAAGAGGACCCTTTGTACGAAGGCATTTCTGTCAAGAAAAAACAACAAGGGACTCTTCATCTTCTGAATTAGGTTGCATGGACAGAGGAGAAGAGGCTGAAGGTGGAGGCTGCAAAGGAGCAAGATCAGGCACTGGTACACCACTAGGAGGAGGTGCAAAAGTGATAATGCATTGTAAGAAGGTACCATAGGAGACATTACTGAGTTGACCCTTCCGTACTCGTTGAAAATGTTGATCCATTTTGGATAGTAGAAAGCCTATCCAATTGAACTTAGCACCCTCTAGAATCTTCACAGAAGCTGTGAACAGTTCCTTGGATAGATACTTAGATGCAGATTTGCCCAATAGTCTTGGAGGAACTGACATAGCTGCTTCCATATGAAAGAAGAGATATATACAACAGATACCCCTGAATTGTTAATAAGCTGGTTGAGAAGCAAGGGGGTAGAAGTTTTCTTCCTCAAGAGTGTGAAAACCTCTTCAGTAGTAACTGGTTACCGCTGGGCACAAATGAAGTAGAAATGCGCAAGCACAATGCTTCATTGATATTAGCTGTAGATAAACAGAAGGTGCGGTTATAAACCAGACCAGACTAGTTTTTATAAGAAGCCAAGAAGGAGTAACAAAGCTTCTCATCCACATGCGGTAATGTGAGGGCAACAAATGGTCAGAGACCTACACGTTGGATTCAATCTACCTCTAAAAGGAGGGAATAATCATGGACTGCGAGGGGAACATGATGTACCATGATCGAAGGGGTAGAAGAAGGTACCATTTAGACTATATAAAAAACCCACACCCACACAAAACTAGGAATAAAAAGAGAAAACCTGCAAAACCCACAAACAAAACCACCATTGAGACCATCGATAGGAGAAAGATTTATAACAAGATTGACTTCAGACCATCCCCAAGCAAACCACATCCTATAGAAAATTCGACATGACCTACACACATATGCGATCGAAAGCTTCGTAATATGCATAACAATCAAGCACCTTGATCCCCGTAGACAAGCACACAACAGAAAACAAAAGTGTCATGCATACTATAACCAAAACACAGACTCATAAATTCATGACTGAACCAAAAACTCTGACTGAAAATATAAAGAACACCGATCAGACCAAGGTTAGCCAGACTAATAATCCTAAATCCCATGTAACGTTTAGCGTCCTATAGTGCGGTGAAGTGGATGGGTGAAACTAACAACTCATTTTTTTAGATGATCAATTAAGCACAATTTATTGTTAATTTAATTCATTAATGCATGGTGAGTTGGAAACGTAGCCTAGCCCCTCTCAGACTAGACATGACTTAACATGACTGGGCCTCTACTGATACAGTTCATTTTTACAATTATATAATGTGTGGCACTTGAGTGCATGCATGCATGAATTCGGGGGGTTCATTTTAATTACAATTTAAATGTGTCTATAACGCATATGCGTGTGCACTTATGAATGGTTTTTAATTTACAAAAATTAAGTGTGCTATAGTGCAAAGGTGCGCGTGCAACAGCGGGGTTCCTTTTACAATTAACGTTCTGTTCATTTTATTTGCAATTTTATGATGTGCATTCTAGTAATTTAGTGTGTGCAACGGTCAGTTGATTTATATTACAATTAAATGTGTGTTATGGTGCAACGTGAGAGAGAGAGAGAAAGAGAAAAAACTTGGTGATATGTGGGTCTGTTTGCAAAGTCTGATACCACGTCCTCAAAGATAGAATGCGCAATCCATGAAAATCCACAAAAATTTGACAAAAGGTTGACTAACAATAGTCTCCTGCTGTACAAAAAAAACGAAAACCAACTAACACCTTGACCAAATTAAAAAATGATACACATAACCAAAATAAATTAAAAGTGGGTGTGAAGGAGAAAATTTTAATCAATTAAGGGAGAGTTTTTGTTTTTTCTCTTGTCATGAGGTGGAATGTGAAGTGTGATAAAAAGATATATGAGCAGCATTTTGGTTTATTGTGGTTTGGATTTTGCTTTCTGTGTTTTTATTTGTTTGGTTTTGTGGTTTTTTTTCCTTTTTTCTTTTTATACCATGACGATATAGTATGGAGATGTTTTGTTTTGTTTTCTTTTAAACATTAAATGGAAAGAATTTGGGGAAGCATGAAGGAATGGTTTTTTTGTTTGAATTTTCAAAGGATTTTAAATGATAAGTATATTTTTATAAGATTTTCTCATGAAAGAATAATGTTCCAAAAAATATGTTGATAGTTTCCATTCCAAAAATTTATCCAAAATGTGAAAGAATATGAATGTGATTTTCTAGAATTTTTGAGTTTTTTTAAATTTTATGTATTTTTTATAATTTTTATGAAATTCCATCATTTTATGAATAATTTTGTCAAATTTTATTTTTTTGAAAAATTATTTAATGGCATTTTTCATGAGAAAAAATTTACAAAATGTGGAAAAAGGTTTTCAGTAATTATTTTTGTAAAATTTTAGAACTTTTTAATGGTTTTTTTTCAAAATTTTAAATGTTTTTTTTGGATTTAATGATTTTGAAGGAAATTTCGAGATTTAAATATGAATACTCGGATACATGCGTATGAACAATAGCAATCTCGCACGCCCACGAACGAGTCCGACGCACGTGAACACCCACGAAGACCACGGACACATCGACCACACACGACTACGTGTGAACAACCCCTAAGAAAACCCGAAAGCACATCCACACGTGCGAACACACACTAATCCAGGCGAGGAGACACGACATGTGAACCAAGGCGGAAAAAAATGGACCTGCACGGGGAGGAACACACACGTTTAGGGAGAGGGGATGCAATGGGATGGGGGGGTTGGATTTTGGTTGCGGGTGGAGGGGGGCTGTGTAAGAAAGGCGACTTGTGGGGGGAAGGGGGGTTTGCGGTGAGGATGAGAGGGGAGGGTGGGAAAGGGTGCTTGATGGGGGGTGGGGGTTAGTCGGTGGGAGGGTGGCCACGGGTGACAGGAAGGGTGGAGGGTGGGATGGGGATAGGGAGGGGGCAGTCGATAAGGAGAGGTGGGGGGTGGGAGGGGGGAGGGGAAAAGGAGATGAAGAAGAGGAAGAAGGGGAAGAAGGAGGAGGAGGAGGGCGGCGAGTTCATGATCGAGGAGCACGGGCCGCGGCAAGTGCAGGCAGGAGGAGCACGGGCGACAGTGGAGGCGGGAGGAGAGAGTGGAGGAGGAGGAGGAGGAGGAGGAGGAGGAGGAGGAGGAGGGAGAGGAGGATGGAGAGGGAGGGAGATAGAGGTGCGGCGGGGAGAGGGAAAGAGGGTGATGGTGAGGGGAGAGAGAGTGTCGGGGAGAGAGAGAGAGGGTAAGGGAAAGAAAAGGAGAGAAAAGAAAAAGACAGAGGAGAGGAGAGGGAAATGGGGGGGTGGGGAGAGAGAAGGTAGGTGGGGGTGGGCGAGGGGGTCGCAAGAAACGAGAGGGAAGGAGGGTGTATTGTTTTTGTTTAAAATTAAGAAAATCATTTTATTAAAAAAAACCATTAAAAGGGTGGCTCACCCCCGTCCTGCGCGCTTGTGCGGGGCGGGTGTAAAAAAATATTGTGCATTGGAGGGGTCAAAATGGGCCAAGATGGTGGCGTGGAAGTTGCGGATGCAACAGGGGCGTCTCAAGGTGCGTAAAAGCCAAAACACATGCGTTCATGTGTGAGGCGAGGCGCATGGCAACACATCGAGACAAAGAAAACTTAATAACATACAAATCGTGCATCAAAATGAAATTCTATAAAAAGGAAAAATGGGTCAGGCGACGAGGAGAAGATCAGGGAAAAGTGCAACAGGGTGTCCAGGAGAAATTAGGGCGTTCACATGGAAAAAATACAAAAAACGAGCCCAAAAATACATACAGGGATTAATATCAAAAAATCCGCTCACTAAAACGCACAGAAAAAAGAAGGAGAAAATGTGTAAAAGAATGTGTCTAAAAAATCTATCATGTCAAAAGAAGGTTCCAATTGAGATAGGATGTGTTCACATGGGAAAAACCCAGAAAACAGACTCAAAAATGGACTCGAAAATTAATACAGGAATAGTTGAGTACCGAAACGAAGGGCAGTAAAAAGGAAAAATGTCCCAAGGAAGGGAATTCATAGGATGGTCACATCAAACTCATTTTCGAGGGAACGAGGAGGGGTTCACAAAACACAAAAAAGACACTAAAAAACACGTTGAATAATTAATAACTAAAAATCCAGCATGCAAAATGGAGTGGAGAAAAAAAATGTGGGGAAAGATTGGCTAGACACGGTTATCAAATTGAACTGGAATGCCGGTGAAAATAGGGCATGTTCGCATGGAAAAATGTAAAAAATACGCACAAAAATATCTCGAAAACCCGCAAAAATGAATAACCGATGAAGCGTGCATCGGAATAACAGGTGGTAAAAAGGAAAAAGGTCAAGGGAAAGGTGTAGGGCAAGGCAGTCACATCAGATTGTTTTTCCGAAGCAAAAAGGATGTGTTCACATGGAAACACGTCCAATTCACAGAAAATGGTTCAAAAATGAATAACTCAAGAACCCTCTAGTGGAACAGGGGTTGGTGAAAAGGAAAAATGGTCATTTTGAAGGGAAAAACAAGGCTGTAAGGTGGATTTGGGTTCCGATGAACGTAGGATGCATTCACATGAAAAAAAATTCAAAACAAGGGATAAAGGGAAATAGAGAAGAAACAGCCTTAGGAATGGGCTAAAAGTGAAAGAGTGGGTGGGGAAGGGACCCCATCAGGGTAAAACCACGTCATGGCATATATGCATGATCAAATTGAGGCATATATATGGGGATATGCATCATAGATGCGCATGGACGCATCCCTACACTTAAAACCTGAACGAGAAGGGTAAACTAAACATTAGAGACATAGGACCACACATCAGACCAACTACTAATATCCCCATACTTAAGACCTGATCATTACTAATAAATAAAAGGTGTAGGGTGAGAAAAACTTGGTCCATGTTGGAGAGAATCGAGGTTGACTAGCAATGTCCCATACTGTGTCACAGTCGAATGCAGGAGAGACCAAGGTGTCTTTGCAGCACGTACATGTCCAATGGGGCAGGTACCATACACTAGCAATATCCAAGGAGGCAGCTTTGTTGAGAGAATTGCGGCAAACCGTCGATGGCAAAGAATGTTGTACTCAGCTCAAACCGTCGATGGCAAAGAATGTTGTACTCAGCTCACGGTCACTCGAATGGAATGAAAGAATAGTCACTCGCCCCATTACTGACATCACTTGAGTGAATAATGATGAAAAACCAAATCTCTTACCTGGGTTAGAAATCGACAAGGGAGATGGTACAGAGGGAGTATGCCAGGGTGCATAGTTGATGGTGCATTAGTGCGTTCAACCCCGTCTGGCATAAGTGCAAGTAAGAAGGCTAAGGAGCCTTGTTGTGTAGTGTACAGAAAAGGATGACATGTCGAGTGGTGATACTAGAGACCAATCCCATGTGTGCATAGGAAAACAAGAACATGCCTAACTCCAATTGTCATAAGGTCCCTCAATCCGCACCTCTCAATAATTGATTTAGGAAATACGAGTCACACTCAACCCCCCTTTGTCTCACACTCTGTTGATAGATATATGAGGGCAATCCGTTCCTAAAACCCATTGGTGTTATCTTCATAGTTACTTGTGTAGAGGTTGTATGCCTTGTGCGCAATTGATGGTGCAACTGTGGATCCCGCCCTGTGGTGCCGACATACGGTGCGAGAAGGAAGGCCTGGGAGCCGTATAATGCACTGCACATGAACAGATCGTGCTTTGCGCATTGAGAGGCACAACCTGTGCATGCAACACTCCATTCACACATCACACCTCTTTGTTAAATGTAAAGGGCAAGGACTGGTCACTCACTCCACCCTCTGTCTCACACTCACTGATAGATACAGAGGACAGACCATACTCACATCCCCATCCAGTTAGGATGAAAGCTCGCATCACTCAAGAAGTTGTTGATGAAGATCACTTCGTCTATTATTGTCATCAAGGTGTTGAAGATGAGGCGTACCCAGGGAGGCAACCAATATGTCTGGTACTTTGATTGGGTTGGAAAAGAGATCGTCTATTGAAGGGGTCAGATGAACTAGTGAAGTTGCAGAGACAATGCACCAAGGGAGGTGACTTGAAATTGTATCTGAAGAAGTTCTGCTAGTGAGTGAGCTATCTTGAACTATGGGGTATTACCACCTTTTCTATAGCTAGCTTCCCACCCAAGGGTGTTTACCACCTTTTCTTGGAGCGAGGTGTGCTATGACAGGGAATTGCTTCCTTTTCTCCCATAGTAGTTTGTTTGTTTTTTAAAACTTTTTTTTAAAACTTAAGAAGGAGAATGGTAGAAATACCATGTGTTAGAACCATCCTCGCCACCACTGCTAGATTAGATGAGAGGAGAGTAGAGTAGAGATGGGAGGTGTTTGGGAGGGGCTAGCAGAAGGGCATCCTTCTCGTAAAGAAGAGCATAATGGCTATTAGTAGCACAAGGAGAAGGACAGTGCGTGTTAACCCCAATTCACCAATTCGAGATGGCGGAAAATGAAGAAAAAAACGGAAAAAGGATGGAAAAAGAGCAAAGGCGTAGAGGCGGCCCCTAAAGCTAAGCTAGGGCAAAAAACATGTTTACCGCAGCACAGAGGAGCGGGAAAATGGAGCAGAGGAGTGGGAAAATGGAAAAAGGAGATAACCGAAAGGGCACAAGACAAAGGAAGGAAAAGGTGCCCCGGATGGAAGTCAGACCCTGAAAATTTTGAATGATGACCTCTCCAGAAGGCCTCAATGTCGCCTCGAGAAAAGAAAAGAGTAGAAGCGCACCATTAATTGTGAAAGCGCTCCCGAATCCTTGTAAAAGAGTGCCAAGCTCACTCCTATGCAAATTGTATGCACTAGTTGGGAATGGGATAAGTTAAAACGGTGGGAAATAGGAAAAGAGGGCCTAGGCTAATGGCCAGCCATGTAAAAAGTGGAGATGACTGCCCAAATAGTAGGGCATGTATATAAAGTTCAAAAGTGAATGAGAAGATCATTCTTGTGTGTGGCCAAAGCTTCTTCTTCTTCTTCTCTTGTTTCTTGCCTTCTTACTTGTGCTTGAGTGAGGGATTGAGGGAGTGTGAGGGAGTGAGGGAGTGAGTGTGTGAGAGTGAGGGATCGTGGAGAAGAAGCTCCCCATATTCTCTCTTCATCTTCTCTTCTCTTCTCTTTTCTCGCATGGCTATGGAGGATGGAGCTTGATGGAGAGGGCTTGAGGTTTGTTGAGCTTGCCGCAAGGATCATGGAGCTACCGGAGTGCAAGAGAGAGGAGGGAACTCAATCGAGCATCAAGGTAAGCTCACTACACCCGTAAGGTAGGCATTGCACGTCGGCTATGTGAGAGGTAGCCATGGCCGCTCGGCTTGAAACGATTGATTAATAAGTGGTCCGTAGGTCTCGGGATAGAGCTCCTTAGCTTCCCTTCATTTTGGTTCTGTTGTTGTTGGGACTGACGAAATCGAGCCTCGAGTGCCACGCGCATCGAATCGAACATAGAAGTAGGGTTTGCAGCCTGAACCGGTGCTCGAGATAGTTAGGATATTTAGGAGGTTTTAATCCTTGGAGCAAGTAAGTATTTTGATTTGTTATTGAATATTAGAGTAGGACCATCCATCTCCATCTCTGTTTTTGATTTTTGTTGCATTAGGTTAAGATTAGGATAGGAAAAAGAAGGAAAACAGAAAGGGTTCTGTTGTTGCTAGAAACGTGGAAATAGGAGCACAAATTCAAATTTCTGGTTGGAAGAGTGTGAGGGTTTAGCTTCTAAGGTTATAGCAGGTTGGGATGGGGCAATAAGAGGCCCAGGGAACCAAGAAAGACCACATTTGACATTTTGCTTTGTGAGAGAGAGTGAGCTTGAGAGCCACGGAGAGAGAGAGAGAGCTGCAGCGAGATCCTTGGAGTGCCGTTCTATTCGAGCACCACAGTGATTCTAGGTATGTCTAGCATTTCCTTGTAGTGTTTTGCACCTATCTGGAAGGAACTGGATGATTCCATGTATTAGGCGCTGAGCTTGAGTCATCGCACGCAACCCGCGGGCTGTCGTCTGTGCAGTCGGACCAAGTTGTATGGGTCCGATTCCCAGAATCGGACCACCTAATTTTTGGAGTCGGACCGTCCAACTGCGAGAATCAGACCACTCCGTCCGATCCAATTCCAGCAGTCGGACCTAGTGCCAAAATCGGACCACGTGTCCTAGTCTCAAAATCGGACCAACTGCAAGGATCGGACCACTTTTCTTAGTGTGAGAATCGGACCATTGGTCCTAGCACCACAATCGGACCACTCGTCCTATCGCAGGAGTTGGACCCCCCTGTTCGACTAGGAAAATTGGACCAAAGTAGAAATCGGATTGTCCGATTTTCACAATTGGACCACCCTGTCCGAGTCTCAAAATCGGACCAGCTCGTCCGATTCTGAGAATCGGACCACTTCACCAGAACTTAAAATAGAGGGTTTTGAACCTGCTTGACAGTCTTGGCCACCCTGTTCACATCTCTGACCCCCCTGGAAACCCAATTTAGCCCTTAGAAGCAAGAGACCAAATATGATAACCTAGGATTCACCCCAAATAGCTAGACACTGAGTGGACGGAATTTAGAACTTGACTTGATTTTCGGTAACCAACCAACCAACCCTGAAGCAGAATAGAGAACGCAGCATGGACTTTCAGTAAGACCTTAGATCAACCAGAACCTATGCTTAGAGCCATATCATGCTATGAACATGAGGGGAAGAGTGGAGTTTGCATTGAGCATTTCCTGCATCCGCACCTCACTTTTGATTTTATCACCAAAGGTGCACTACAAGAAAAGAAAAAGCCAGTTTCCGCACTGAGCACTAGAAAGCATGAAGCACAACTTGTGAATAAGATTGACAACTGCTTTCAATAACAAGGAACTCATTAGGAGATATAATAACATCAAGGAACCCACTATTAGGAGAAGATCCCAAAACATAGTTGGCTGCCTGAGAACCCATCAGTAGGACCTTAAGAGGATACGAAGATCTAGAAGGCGACAACATAGAGGATCGGACACTGACGGAGCTACTCAAATTGATCGACGACCTTGTGGAGCTGGAAGTGGGAGCAATGTTAGGATCACGAGGCGGACAAGGAGAGGACTGACTGGACTTAGGAGAATTCCCAGTCTTAGTGCAGGAGTTAGTCAATGAGTACGACTTGTTGACTAGGATGGTAGTTCAGGGCAGACCGGTAGAGGAAGTGGTAGCAAGCCTAGAAGAGGAAAGAAAGGCAATTAGAAAGGTGCTAGAGAGCATAATTGCCCATAACCACGAGCAGAAGGCTAGGAAACTCCAACAAGATGTAGACATGTACGAGGCCCAGCGTGTGCTAGCCTTGGCTGGTGCAGCCAAAGCAGGGCCAAATGTAGAGAGAGAACGAGCAGCAGAGGCTGACTTATCGTTGAGTGAACTCTAGCCAAGCGGCTCATGGAAAATACGTCCGCTGAGCAAAGCGCAATAGCCTTGGCCACCGCATTACTCTCGAGAGGATTAGGGGTCACGCAAGGGGCAATCTAGAATCCCTATTGTAGTAAAGCAGCTAGACAAGTACGAACCTAGCAATGACCCATATAGCTTTGTGGTGCAATTTGAACAAGTTTTCGAAGCAAACGGTCTCATGGACCTTGCACAATGCTCTTAAGCTTTCAGTCTATGCTTTGGTGATATGGGGAGAATTTGGTACACTAGTCTAGATGCAGCTGAGCGCACGAACTTTGCCCATCTTAAGGACCTCTTTATCAAGAGATTCTCTGAGGTAGGGTACTCTGACAATCTCATCGTCCGGTTGATGAATGTCAGTCAGAGGGAAAAGGAAGATGTAAGGGACTATGTCACTCATGTGCATAGCCTCTTCAAGAGGATCCCTGCAAATCCTAACGAGAAGGTTGTGTCTACCGTATTTATAAATGGAATTCGAAGCGAGGAGCTCTATAAGGCTTTGGCTAGTAACTCCACTCTACACCAAGACGTGTTAACTAGAGTCTTTGAAGAGGCAATAAGGGTGGACGATCAGCTTAGGGAGCGAGGCATGAGGAACACCAGTCAGGACAGCACAAGTCAGAGAGCTCCAGAGCGGTCAACAATTTCAGGAGAGAGAGAGAACTCTAGCATACAGGATAAGGGAAAGAGTGTTGACCAAGGCCAGGAGCTGGCTGAGGTGAGAATGGAGCTTGCACGATTGCAAGACCAAATGAGGAAACCTGTGCGGTCGCATGTGCAGTGTATACACTGTGGCAGTAACCACCTCCCAATCGAGTGCCAAGATCCTAGATCTAGGCTGTGCTCAAACTACAGTAGGTTTGGTCATGACGCATTACATTGTAGACTGCCAAGGAGATTCCCATATGCGCAGCAATACAACCCTCCATACTTAGGCAATAGGCCACCTAATCTCTTTGGCAAGGGAGCCCAGATGGAGCTTCCAGCACCAAATGATGCAAGACTGGCCATTCCTAGGCTAGAGATGAACCCAACAGGCATACCTAGACCACCAGGACCCTATGTAACCCATCCATCGAATGACGCTCCTGTTCACTATGTGGAAGAACCTAGTGAAGAGGAGACCTACGTGAACCCATACATATCCTATGATGAGGAAGGCAATCCAGTCCTGATGGACTACCGACTAGTACCAGTGATGACACTAGGTAGAGAAAGAGGGAGAGGCTTTGGAGGACCAAGTCAAGATCCAATCTCACGCTGGACTTGTGGTCATCCATGCCATATTTCATCACAGTGCCCGGAAAGGGAACAGACAAACAAGGACAAAGCTGACCTTTGATGCACCGAGTGTGGAATGACATACCTATTTCCTGACTATCCTAGATGGAAGCCATCAACTAGTTCTACCAATGTGCCCTCAGTACCCTTGGGGCTGTTCGGTGTGGAGACCTTTGATAGTGAGGATACACCCATCCCACTACATGTCATGACATGAGCACAGAAAAAATAGGCAGGCATCTCATTGCCATGGCCAAGTAACCTGGATGCAGCCTCATTGGGAAAGAAAAGCCGGAGGAGAAGGAGAAAGAGAACATACGCAAAGATTACCCTTAAGACTGAGGAAGCTACAACGCTAGTGACAGGAAAGAGGGTCACTGATGCAGAGGTAGAGACCTCAGCTCCTAAGATAGCAAAACTAGGGAGTGCCAAGGTAGGGGGACACAGTCACGCAGATTCCAAGACTAACTCTACACTCAGCTCCAAGGTCACTGCACATCAATGCTTTCTGGGAAGGCACTGAGATGCATGCAGTCTTACCTATCTTAGCCTTGGGGGATGCAACACGAAAAGGAATCGTAGACATAGGCGCCGGTGTCAGTGTCTTGAGCCACGCAGTTCTACAGGCCTGGGGAAATCCACCCATGGAAACGGCTAGGTTCAATGTCACATTAGCCAATGGAATGAAGGTCAGACCATTCGGGGTCCTAAAGAGCTGGCCAATGAAGGTCGCAGGGGTGTAGTTTTCCGTGAACTTCATTGTCTTGAAGGGAGTGGACTACGGCATACTGCTAGGCAAACCTTGGATGAGGAACACTCGAGTTATTGAAGATTGGGGTAACAATCTCATCTTCTTGGGGAATAGAACAGAAGCGGTAAGGGTTGAGATGGATACTTGGAAGACTACCCCAGCCAACCTTGATGCTATCTCAACCATACTAAAAGGTGATGCACAGGCAAGCAAACCTTATGGGTCATTGACTAAGTACATTCCTTGCCCTGAGGACGAGCGGGATTGGATGCACATCTTGGCAACCATTGACCTACCGTTCTCAGATGAGGAAGAGCTATATAGGCAAGCTGCTAAATCCCCAAGCATGCCAGCAAAGGAGCCCATCGTGCCACTCTCCATGATGGCAAAAAGCTCACGTAACCCAGGGAAACCGGTCTCATTCCATATCCCCACCAACAAGCTCGAGCTTTAGGAAATCATAGAGTACCTGACTGATAAACTAAAGGGCAACATGGCTGCCAATCTAAAAACCCTAAGTGATCTTTTGGCTAAGCTGAGTGGAAATGGACCAAAATTTACGATCTGAATCTATTATACAATTGGGCTTTAGTCACTGAGGAAAAGGAGATTGGAGAGGAAAGCTTGGGGGATGACAAGTAGTCAGAGGGGCAAGACTCTGATGATGAGGAGTACGAGGACTGCCGCTCTATTAGAGACAAGAGTGAAGAAGAGTTAGACACGATAGAATATGACACTGAAGGGAGAACGATCAGACAGATCAAGGCAGACTCTAGGCCTAGAAGGGAAAGGGCAGACTGGAATGAAAGAGGAGTCATGCAGATGGAGTGCGATAGATCTTGGTTGGAGCACATAGGAGCCATGGATTACAAGTAGGCAAGAGTGGCGCAACCATTGGTAGTTCTAGTGCTTAAGACGGATACACCTACTGAATTACGACCCCCTGGCGAAACTCCTTCCTCAAGCGAGGGATGTGAGTTTAACTTGGAGTCAGAAGTCAGTACAGAGAGTGATCCCGAAATACCCCAACCCTCTAAGGTCAGACGAACCAAAGGGGACTTGCCAGTCCACCTAAGGCATAGACGCTAAAGGAGGAGGCTAGGAAATGAACTAAGGACTTAGAAGCAGAGAGGCAAAAGAAGCTGTAGGATCTCCCCAAATGCTTCACAAAGTTTAAGAAGGGTGATAGAGTGGTGATTCTGCTAGGAGCAAAGAGACAAGGGCAAACTAGTGAGCCAATTGAGGGACCCGCCAAGGTCAAGGAAGTCAACTTGGCAAGGGAAGGTGAGAAGCCTCGACCTGTGGTCATTGCTGACGACTTGACCAAGGATGAGGAGGCTAAAATTATTGCTCTCCTATGAGCGTATGTCGACATGTTTGCCTTGTCCTTGGAGGAACTTAAAGGAGTCGATCCTAGGGTTGTGACCCATAATATCCCAATGGTTCGAGATGCGGTGCCAACAAAGCAACGGCCTTACCCTATGAATCCCAAACACGCCTATGCAGTGAAGGAAGAAATCGATAAGCTCCTGAAGGCGGAATTTATATATGAGATTGAGCACACGGATTGGGTATCACCTATAGTGATCGTTATGAAAAAGAATGGTAAAATTTGAGTGTGCGTGAATTACAAGAAAGTTAATGCCGCTACGAAGAGGGACAACTACCCCTTACCGTATACCGAGCACATGCTGGAGAGGGTAGCAGACAAAGAAGCCTACAACTTCTTAGATGGCTTCTCTAGCTATAATCAAGTGCAAGTGCACCCTGATGACAGGCACAAGACTGCCTTCGCCATGGAATGGGGTGTATTCGCCTACGTCGTTATGCCCTTTGGGCTAATGAATGCGCTTGCGACCTTTCAACAATTAATGTGCACCATCTTCAAGGATATGCTTAGACTCGAGCTAGAGGTGTTCGTAGACGACTTATGCATACACTCTAGTTGGGCCGAACACTTAGAAAAGTTGAGAGCTATCTTTGAACAGTGTCAGTTATACAACCTCTCGTTGAACCCCTTAAAGTGCCAGTTCGGGTGAAGCACGGATGTATCCTAGGGCATGTAGTGTTAAGGAACGGCATTGCCACTGACTTCTCAAAAGTCAAGGTCATTATCGACCTACCACCACCCATTAACTACAAGGGCGTTCAATATTTCTTAGGCCATATAGGATACTATTGACGCTTTGTATTGAATTACACACTGATTGCTAGACCATTGTACAAGCTGCTGATCATATTTGAGTAGACCGAGGAATGCCAGCGTGAATATGAAGAGTTGAAAAAGGCTCTCACCACTGCACCAATCTTACGAGCCCTAGACTGGAGCATAACGTTTCATGTACACATAGATGCCTCTAAGTTTGCTATTGGAGCTGTTCTATGCAAGCCTAGTGAGCATAACCTAGATTACCCCGTGAGTTTTGCCAGTAGTCAGCTCACTGAAACAGAGATGAACTATTTCACTACAGAAAGGGAAGGGTTAGCCATGGTGTTTGCTATAAAGAAATTTAGGCATTATCTGTTGGCCACCCCCTTCGTCTTTTTCATTGACCATCAAGCCTTGCTTTATCTCATGAACAAGCCGTGCACTACAGGTCGCATAGCTAGATGGTTACTTCTCTTGTTGGAATTCGATTTCTCTGTGGTTGTACATAAGGGAAAGTAGGACTACATGGCTGATCACATGTCCCGCATACCCACATGAGAAGTTGCTGGACAAGGCATACTTGATGACCTACCAGATGCTCATCTCTTTGGCCTATCTAGCAAAAGAGACTTGTTTAGAGCCAATTTGATGCCGTATTGGGCCGATAATGTAGTTCAAGTGCTAGAGAACGGTCTACCTGAGAGACCTATTGAGAAAGCCAGGCTAAAGAGACTTATCTTAAAGATCCAACCATACCAACTGATCGCTGGCCAACTCTATAGGCTAAGACAAGACAATTTGTTACGTAGATGTGTGTGTGAGAACGAGATGCAAGATGTATTGAGAGAAGCGCATGGTGGAATAGCTGGAGGACACTTTAGTGGGGATACAACAGCTCGTAAGGTGCACAATCCCAACTATGGTGGCCCACCCTATTTCGTGATGCTGCTAAATTTGTAAAACACTGCGATGAGTGCCAGAGGACTAAGGTGCTTGTGCGCAAGGATAAGATGGAGTTGACCCCCGTAATAGCATGACAGCCCTTCGAAAAATGGGACATTGACTTCATTGGACCTATCAGTCGTGCGGCACAGTACCCTCAAGCACGATACATCATTGTGGCAAAACTGTTTACTTGATGAAGTGGGCAGAGGCAAGAACCACTAGGAAGAATGACGCTAGAACCATTGTGAAGTTCTTGTGGGAGCAGGTCCTTTCACGTTTTGGTTGTCCAATTGAACTAGTAAGTGATCAGGGCACGCACTTCACTAATGAAGTGATATCCCACCTGCTCTCGACCTTCCTAATCATTCATAGAAGGTCCTTGCCCTACTACCCTCAAGCAAATGGCCAAGCAGAATCCACAAACAAAATCCTACTCAACGTGCTTACAAAGGTGGTATCCACATCACGAAGTGACTGGGATAATAAATTAATGGTGGCCTTGTGGGCCTATCGTATAGCTTATAAGACGACTATAGGACAGACGCCCTTTAGGCTGACTTATGGAATGGAGGCCATTCTACCCTTAGAGTTCTTTGTCCCTAGCTTAAGGATAGCAGCCCAGGAGCGTTGGGAGGGAAGAGAGGCTTGGACCAACCGCTTATTAGTGGAGTTAGAGCGCCTCATGGAGACTCGACTCTTAGCCACCCACGCTTTGATTTGTGAGAAGGTACAAAGAAAGATGTGGTTTGACAAGCATGTCAAACAGCGCAACTTTGATTAGGGGGGCCTCGTTCTACTATACTCTATGAAGGGTCACAAACAGAAAATGAAATTTCGAGGACTAGGATCTTTCCGAGTACGTACAATTAGTAGAACATGCAATGTTGAATTGGAGATGCTCGAAGGTGAAGGAATAGGCTTTTTCAATGGCAGTCGCATGAAAAAGTACTATCCTCCTTTCCATCCATTGCACGAGCCACCTATGCTTGAAGCCTCTGTCAACGACTGCATGGCTACTATTACCGAACTGACAGATCAAGATGAAGAAGCAGTGGCACCCGCCTACCTACGAATCACGGTCACTGTAGAATGGACGTATTCTTTTGATTCCTTGATCGACGAAGGTGCCGACTATAATATCTTGATGCATGACCATTGGACACACATTGGTCAACCTAAATTACAGCCCACAAATGCTAAAGTCAGCCCATTTGGGGGAAACACTTACTCACTCTCAGGAAAATGCATCTTCTTTTATGTGTTGCCAAACACTAAAGGGGCGGTAATAAGTCACTACTAGGTCGCGCTTTTAAAAAGCAGATGAATTGCAATGTGGACTATAACCTAGATCGTATCCATCTTGCTATAGGTAATGTGTGCATAGTGACTACTGTCAGCAAGGGTTATCTTGATCCTTCTACAATTGCAAAGCTATCGATAGAGACCCCTACGACCACGCCTATGACCAAGCCTAGGGAGAAGAGTTGTGATATCTCACCCCACGCTCAAATTGCTAGAAGTAAGCCCACCAAGGCCATTCACAAGGCCAAGGAGTCCACACTCATATGGGTGCCAAAACGACAAGGGCCACCTCCTTGTAAACCGCAGAAACGTGCTTCTAAACACAAAACTATCAGTCACAGCCTAAGAGGTAGCTCAGATGCTAACAACGTAGGCACACGACCATGCCGCGATGGATTCCCAAAGATCTCTTGCGAGCACAAGGATACTATGAGGGCAACCCCTGGATATGGGTGCCTAAGAGTGGACATTCAAGAGGCTCAACTCTAAGAAACCTCACTCCAGCTAGAGAGGCTTGCACATATGGAGCCCAGACTGCAAAGCAAGCTGGATCAGCACCGGTTGTGATTAATGAATCCCAACACATTTATCGTCCAAAGCTAGATGCCCCAGAATTATCCAAGTCACAGGAGTTGAGCACCCCCATGCCGGCTCAGATAGAATGCAGCACACCTCCTATGCCACTGGAGCCCCCTACAGCATCTCAAAGTGCTTTTGAGTGCAAAGTCCCATCTGTGACGCCATCAATGGAGTCACCACTATCCAGCTCAATTGCACCATCACCACCAGCAGGTCTTAGGCCTTCGTATGAAAGATGATCTTTCCTTTCAGTGGCCAAGGATCTTGCTGAGACCTCGAGAGATGATGTAGTGACATGCATCAAGGTGTTAGATAACACCTTCACCACATTCGCTAGGAGCTATGAGAGGCTTGACCTAGGACTTCTCGATGAACCCCTTACTTCTGATGTTTGTGCGTTGCCATGCACTTGGGAAGACTACGAATTTATGACCATCAAATTCCCCAAAATTGCCACCAAATTAATTGCTAATGGAGAAATCTCAAAGGAGCAAGCCATTCTCAAAAGACTAATTACCTCGTACCGCAAGCCTGCTTGCTCTGCACCTAAACAAGAACTAGAGGAGCTCACGCAGCTTGCCAGCTCTAATTCTTCATTCGTACAACTGTGGTATGCCTTGCGACTCCAATGGGAGAAAAAAGGCTGTCATATCATGACCAATGCCGAGCAAAGAAGGGCAATCAAAACAATTAAACAAGACCCTACTTATGTGGCACCTCTTTTGTTTAGGGTTTTGGCCATTACACGCAACATACACTTAGATGACCATGTGTTAGCCCACCCTTGCATTGACCAATTCCTTATGGAAGAGGAATTGCATGTTGCTAGCCGCCTCAACTCCAGGGACATATTTCATGATGTCTTGACCTATATCACCCAAGCTTCCATACGACCATGTGAACTTGATTGTCATGCCCAGCTTGAATATAACCCTAACCTCTATACTTGGCTGTTGGCCAAGTAACTCGCCCCACAAAGTCCATGTGAGTCCTCCTTCTTCCCTTGCTAATCCTAGGAAGGATTCCTTTAAAACTTAAGGAGGGGGGGGGGAGCAGAGCAAAGTGAGAGCCAAGTGATGTAGCAAGGTGTAGTGATGGATGAAAATGATCAAGTGAATTTAAATAGGAAAGAATGCAAGGAGAAAATAGATGTTGCTTTTGAATTATTTCCAAGTTTCATACCTCTGTAGCAGCATGACAAATTGTCACACATATTCTTTCTTGGGTTTTTGTTAGTGATGAGTCAATTCATAACGCTAATATTGACATGGTGTAATGACAGGAACCTACCATGGCAGGACAAGAAAAGGGGGGTAAACTTCCATTCACTGAAGAGGAGCTGACAAAGTATGGGATCAGTGTTGAGACACGTGGATTTAGCTAGTTCATGTTCAAACATACCCTGAATTTAGATGATGCCAGCCGGTAGTGAAGGAGTTGGTGGATAAATGCAATCTTCAAAAGTATGTGGAAAAGGTCGGATAGGCTGTAGATTACAGCATATGTACTGACTTTTTAAAGAGCTTTGATGAAGGTAGGAGCTATGGCACGATCACAGTAAGGACTGGTGACCAGGAAAGAAGGGTACAAGTGTCCCTTTAATGCAGCTATCGTCGAGAAAGCCCTGGGGCTTGTGTCCAAGAAGGAGAGGCGCCCAAGAAGAGATGTATATACCATGATGGGAGTAAAAAAAGATGACATGCACACAGTGGATGGAATCAGTTTGGCTGATATTCCAGACCCTACAACAAAGATGCAAGCTAAAATGGTCCATGCCCTTTTCTTAAGACAGAGATACAATGCTTTAATGAACAGAATTGGGGTGCCATTACTAGATAGCATCGCTGCAGGAGTTCTAGAGGAGGTGGATTGGAACGGTTTTGTGCAGAAAACTATCAAGAGTTCAGCCGTGCTCCTGGCTCCAGCCGCAGCACCAGCTGGTGGGGAGTCTTCTGCTTCTAGTGCACGATCCGCAAGGAAAAATCCTGCCACAAAAGCCTCCACAATCAGATATGGCGGTGTCTTGATGGCAATCATCCATGAGGCTATCAAGGATACTGGTGTAGATGAAGAGCAAGCTGTGTATCAAAGCTCACCTCACCACGAGGAAGAAGGCTCGAGTGAAAGGATAATAAGCGACAAAGGAGAGCCGGAGGTACCACTTACTCAAGCGGCTAAACCACGGGAGCAAAAGAAGAGTGACAAGAGCCAGAAGGAGAAGAAAGAAAGATTGAGCAAAGAAGAGCGAGCCAAGATGAAGAGGGCTCAAAGAGAGTCAAGAAGGGTGGAGGAGGAACAAAGGAAAAAAGAAGAGGAAGAACTCGAAAAAATTAGAGAAGAATCAAAGAGGGCAGAAGAAGAGAGGCAAAGAAGGGCAAAGGAGGAATCCGAAGAACTAAGAATGAAATAACTTGCTGAGTTGGCAGAGGCGACTCATAGATCTGCTGAAGAAACCCATGGGGGAGGAGAGATTAATCCTTTGAGTCCCCGCCATGAAGTTGAAGCAAGTGGCAGTGTGGAAACGGCCCCAGTAGTTGTAGGCAAGGGCAAGTTCCTGTTGCACCCCTTGCCTTCCTCCTTTGTGCCAGTACCAATTGACACCACAACCACAACCACCTCACAACCCATGCCCTCTCTAAACACGGCCCAATTGATGAACATGATGCATCTACTTGTCAGTAAAGTGGCTAAAATTGTACCAGAAGCCGGAGCAAAAAGGGCCGCTGCTGCCGTTGATGCCAAGTCTAGGCAAGATCCAAAATGACAGAAGCTAGAGGCATCAACCACTACAGCCCCTACTCACGTGCCATCTGGTGCCAACTATGACGCTTATGTGGCTGAGCTTCTAGCACAATTGGACAAGGCAAAAGAAGAAAAGAAGATAGCCCTAGTGGAGTTAGAGAAAGAAAAGGAAACTTCAGCAGCCTTAAGGCTGGAAGTTTCAAAGCAAGGAGCCGACCGAAGAAGGGAAGTGAAAACTCTACAAGATTAGCTGGAAGCAAAGACCAAGAAAGCCCAAGACAATGAGAGCCACCTAAGACAAAGGCTATTAGATGAAGAGCAAAACGTGGTGGCAGAACAACGAAGCTTGAAGCTACTAGTGTAGCAGTATGCTGACTTGCAATAGAGATTTTCCGAACTGGAAAGGTATAGACAGATAGAAGCTCAGGAGGGCGAGCCAAGTGAGCAACAAGAAGATGCCATAACTTTCCGGCTATGGTATAAACTTGAAGAACAAGACAGATTGGAGAGGGAAATAGAGTTCCTAGAATAGGAAAGGCCAGGAGTTTCCACAGTAGAAGCACAAAGGTTGTAGAATGAGGCACAACGACTACAAGATGCATTAGAGATTACCAAGGGAGACATAGAGGCTCTCAAGGCCATGGCCTTCACCCAAATAAGATTGCACTTCGCAGAGATCCAAAGTTATGAGCAGCTTGTGCAAGAAAAGTTAGAGCTATTTGCTGAGGCAGAAAAAAGATTTAGCATTGCAAATCAAGCAAAAGAAATTGCTCATCTGGCTTGAAAATCTAGGGAAAGGAACCAACTCTGGTTCTTAATGAATGAGCACCAGTAGGTTGTGACAACCTTGGCAAGTGAGCTAGAGGAGGGAAAAAAGAAGATGGACGAGAGAGCCATGAGTGGGAAAGAAACAATTTTGAAAGGGTTAGGGATTTAACAGAATGCTTGGCAGTGTGGCTGAGTGTGAGAGAGTGCTTGTGGAGTCCATGGCAGAAGCTATTGATGTATGTACCAGCACACAATGGCAAGCCTTCCTCAGCACAGTACTACACGTCACCCAGGCAAAGGGCAATGATTCAGTGGAGAAGGTAAGAAGGAAGCTAGAACTGACCACCGAAGCACTAAAGTATGGCCTTCAAGAATGGGAGCTTCCAACATGCACAGGAATCACAAAAGAGCAGTAATTTCACTACCTACACCATGCCGGCCTCTCCACTGTTGAGCTTAAGGAACTTGGGTTTGAAGAGCATGAGCAGCCACCACCACCACCACAAGCGGTTCCATCAGTTGTCGAGCAGAATGTTGAAGAGGGTCCGGAATTTGAGTAGGATGCTGAAGAAGAGTAATGAAGAATGCCCAGTCCGCCTCTACCAGACCTCCCACCTGAAGCGCCTGAAGATGCCCATATGCCCGAGCGCATTGTGGCAGCCAAAAGAAGAGCATGATCGCTGCCAAGACAATTCCCTGAAGAGCTTGTGCCACTACGGGGGGATCCCCATCCTATCGATTGGCCTCAGGAGTTGGTCATATGGTGTCAACAGGAGTTCTAGATGAGGCCGTTTAAAATTTCATTTGCTTATCCACACTCTCTAGACCATGCTTTGCCTCTAGGTATTCTAGCCAAGATCAAGGATATGGCTAATGATCTTGCAAACAGGTGGATAGAGGAAAGAAGACTCATAATAACTAGATGGAGGCAAGAGCCTGAAGACTACTAGCAAGACAAGGTAAACAGGGTTCCCAAAACCGTCCAAGGCTACGGGGCACAGTCAAAGCGGTGGAGGAGGATTTGGGATACCAATTTTGATGCATGGACCGCCTTTTGCAGCTCGCTCCCTAAAGAACGCAATGACCCCATCTACATGCCCTACCCCCATAGGCATGGAGTTGACTATGATCGAAATATTCATGGGGATTTTGACTTTCCTAAGATATATAATGTTAATGCCCAGAGCCCTGAGGAATGCCTAGTCTTTAGGTTAGAGGATCTCCTCCCATCTATCAACTGCTTCCTCGCAGATTTTTCTTCTTGCCTAGATCTAGCCTTCTTAACTACCTGTAATTATCTTAGGCTGATCAAGTTCCTACTAATATAGAGACCCACAACTGAGGAAGCCCACCTCCCTCCACTCTTTTTTGACATCAACCTAGGGATAGATAGTAGAGCAATGACTAGATTAATGATGAGGGCAACCCTACTTCCCTCCTTTTGCCTAGAAATCTTAGAGGATATGAGTGATACCCGCTTCACGAGGTGCAATCATCCTTTCTTTTCATCCAAACCTCTGAAGGCCCGGGCCAGTATTAAAAAATATCTACAAAGTCGTGCATTCCTATCCCAATGCTTGCGACCGCCTTGTAATCCAGCTGAAGGTGATAGGCATTTGCCAGGACATCTTCCTTGTATGCAATTCTTCAAAAAAAAAAGGAAAAAGAAAAAGAGAAAAGAAAAAGCACGAGGGCTCACTTCACTCACTACACCTAGGGTTTACACCTATCCCCTCCCCCACTTCACGCTTAGGGCACATCAAGGGCAGGACTTCCAGACCTGTCACCCTAAGTTTTGCACTGCACCTCCAACAGCACATGAACTGGGTCCTCAAGTGTGGGACATTACTAAGGGCTTACCCAAGGTTAGACCCATCTCCCAGTTCCACTACACATGCACTTACACCACATCGTGAGATAGACACACCCCTTAGGGAGTGCACAACTTCCTCTTGTAGGCTATGATTGTGACTCGGTGAATGGCTACCCAGCTAAAGAAGATCATCCATGACATCCGCTAATGACTAGAAATTTTTTCCTAAGTTGGACAGGACACCACTATAGCAGCTTGGAGCTTTTGCATACTCCAATGGTTGGATGGACCAACATGCTTGATGTAGCCGACCATCTACTTGTTGATGGCTACCATGATTGAACCAAATCAAGTAGAAGGAAAACTCAGTGATGGACCCACCATTGGCATAGATTTTGGAACCTCATATTCTCCAAATGTATGTTCAAACCCCTAGACCTATGGATTGCTTATTGATTAAGTGCTTTCGGATCAACATGTGATGCATGGCTACATGGTTCTCAACAGCCGGCTGGCAATGAACATGATTAGAGATATCCATGCAAAACCTTTATCAGCCGTCACAGAATGGGAGCTACAACTGTGTGAGAAATGCTGAGCATCTTCATGAAGTCTAAAGCACGCCGGAATCTCTCCCAATCATCGTTAATCAAACTCCATCACCTCTCATTCACAACATCACCTTTTGATTGTGGTCATCTACCCACCAGTTCCACTTAGCAACAACCCCAACTACCCCACTACTCCCCACCACAGCGCCATGGGACTGGCACTCAGTTAGGAGGGGGATAATGTTTACCGCAGCATAGAGGAGCGGGAAAATGGAGCAGAGGAGCGGAAAAATGGAAAAAGGAGATAATCGAAAGGGCATATGACAAAGGAAGGAAAAGGCACCCCGGATGGAAGTCAGACCCTGAAAAATTGGAATGACACCTCTCTAGAAGGCCTCAATGTCACCTCGAGAAAAGAAAAGAGTAAAAGTGCACCATTAATTGTGAAAGCGGTCCCGAAACCTTGTAAAAGAGTGCCAAGCTCACTCCTGTGCAAATTGTATGCACTAGTTGGGAATGGGATAAGTTAGAACAGTGGAAAATAGGAAAAGAGGGCCTAGTAGGCTAATGGCCGGCCATGTAAAAAGTGGGGATGACCCCCTAAAAAGTAGGGCTTGTATATAAAGTTCAAAAGTGAATGAGAAGATCATTCTTGTGTGTGGCCAAAGCTTATTCTTCTTCTTCTCTTGTTTCTTACCTTCTTGCTTGTGCTTGAGTGAGGGATTGAGGGAGTGTGAGGGAGTGAAGGAGTGAGTGTGTGAGTGCATGAGAGTGAGGGATTGTGGAGAAGAAGCTCCCCATCTTCTCTCTTCATCTTCTCTTCTTATTTTCTCTTCTCTTTTCTCGCACGGATATGGAGGATGGAGCTTGACGGAGAGGGCTTCAGTCCTTTGCAGTGTGGCCTTCTCCTTTACATGTGCTACAGAGAGGTTTATAGTCCATTGACCTTCTAAATTTGGAAAATTTGGTGAAATGTGCCCCTTTTTTTTTACATCTATAGCATTCAACTACTGATCTCTAGACATTGCAAGACTGTCTTCCTATGTAGCTTTGGGACGGGAACCTCCTTGGTCCAAAATTAGATCCGAACTCCCTAGGATTTGGCCTGATATCTTGGGTTGTCATCTTCAACTCCAGTAGATTGAACCTTGCGTCTTCATCTCTCTTCCGTCTGTCATGCATCTCTTTTAGAGAGCAGATATCTTCCGTATCGTTCTTCCTCAAATAGTATGAAAAGAAAGCTCCTGGGATAGTAGGTTTGCGGATACATTCAGTGGCTAAATGTCCCGGTTGATGGCATTTTCTACACCATGTATTGGATCTGAGGGCGTCTCATGCCAATTCTGTGGGATTAGACACACTGGCAGTGTTTACCTTTAGATTTTGCACCTGCTCTATGAACACATCCATGAGTTCCTTCTTGATATTTGCAACTGAGTTAGATAAGTATTCCTTCAAGCTTTTTCCTCCTGCCACGTTGGTAGTGGAGTTTTGAGGTGTCTCTATTATCACTTCATAGACTGGTTGAGTTGATGCAAAGGGTCCTCTATTCTAGTTCTGATTCAGGGCTCTTGTCTGGACTATTGACTTTGTTGATTTTAGTTGGTAGGATTCCACTGTTGAGGTTGATTCACCATTTTAGGGACTATCTGAGGCCATTGGGGTAGTTGTGGAGCCATCATGGGGGGCACTATCTATTGCCATTGTGGAGTTTGTGCATTGTACTCAGGCATTGTAGGCATCTATTGGTAGGGGTTGGGAATAGTTCTTGGGATTGTATTTGGCATATATGCCATTCCTAACATTGTAGGAGGTAGAACTCCTTTTCCTACCCCATTGAGTATTCTCATAATGGTTCTCATATATATACCTCAATTTATAATGAAATCATCAATTGTAGCTTATTCTTCTACCTTGCAATGTGTGAATACTTCACTCTTAGGGTCACCTTGCATGTGTGCACACACACACACACACACACACACACACACACACACACACACACACACACACACACTCTCTCTCTCTCTCTCTCTCTCTCTCTCTCTCTCTCTCTCTCTCTCTCTCTCTCTCTCTCTCTCTCTCTCTCTCTCTCTCTCTCTCTCTCTCTCTCTCTCTCTCTCTCTCTCTAGTTAATTATGAATCACTTAAAGTTTGTACTTGGCCTTTTAGTTTAGTTAGTGCACATTAGAATGAGGTTCAGGTCATTTTCCTTCAACATAACATTGAGAGCTTTGAGAGGATTGGTGTGAGAATAGTACCCATATCGAATAACACGAGGTGTGGAGAAAGAATAATATTCATGTTATGGCCTCATATATGTATGTATGTATGTATGTATGTATGTATGCATGTATGCATACATACATACATACATACATACATACATACATACATACATACATACATACATATAATATACTATATTGTTGGGCTCCTACTATACCTCATGCTCTCACACCCACACTTTACTCTCACTAGTATATGGCCCTTCTCCATTCATGTTAATATAACCAATTGTGTGGAAACTAATTAATTTCTTTGCCTATTCATAGACACCCCTTAAACTAATTTACTAATGCTATTGCAATACTCCTTTCATGTAAATTTAAGTTGGACCTTCGACTAACTTTTCTAATAAATTGTGGGGAAGATGTTAAATTTCTTAGCATATTTGTAGACCTCTCTTAAACTATTGTATTAGTGCTCATATAAGACAATTTAGAAAAGAATGTTGTTTATTTAGAACATTTTGTTAAGAAAAAATGAAGATATATTTAAGAGGTGACTCAACAAATAACATTGTTAAGGGCAATTTGAGCATCTTCCTGGACCTCCATAGAAGAAGCTCAAGCCCCAATCATTATTAGTATTTGGGTTAAGGTTGTAGCAATTCGGTTTAGTAGTTATAGGGATCGAATTAGATGGAATCTCATAAGTAAAATTTGAATTTACAATTTCTATGTTTCTAATATATGCTACTTTGGATAAACCATTTTCAGCAAACATGCCACTCCCCTTTGTGTTGTAGTGTGCTTTCCATTTGCATTAGTGTTGACCACCTCACCTCCCCAAGTTAGTTGACTTGCATGATGTTGAAGAAGAGTATATAAAGACTTTGGCCAATAGCCCACATATGCTCCATTTATCATTAGCCACCAATTGCCAGTCTTAGGATCCTGCAATGATTCACCCAAATCGTTTCTCAATTTTGGAAGTTGTTATCCATTTTGTATTGTGTATGTGCAAGAAAGTGATTGACTTGGGGTGATGAAGTTTCATATTATATCATTAGGGGTGGTTGAATCCTTGGAAAGAACATAGTTTATATATGGTTCCTTTAATGAAAATGAAAACCTTTATCATGGGTGATTTCTTGATTGTCCTACCTCAAGGTGAGAGAGGATCATTTGTGTGTGTGTGTAGGCGCATGCGTGCATATGTGTATATTGCAGCACAATAACATTAAATTTCCATATCATAAGCACACAAACCCCTATGTATAAGCCATTTACATACATACATACATACATACATACATACATACATACATACATACATATCTATACATATATGAGAGAGAGAGAGAGAGTGTGTGTGTGTGTGTATACACACACACACACACACACTCTCTCTCTCTCTCTCTAAAAACATTTACTAGCATTGAAAGTAAAAGTTTTTTAAAAAATGGTGATCTCTATATGTTCATCCTCTCTTGGGCCTTAGTCATAGTTCTACTGATAAACATGCATAAATGCATCCCGTATGTATGTGCAAGTCTTAGAAACTAGATTTATACAATTGATTAACTCACATGATAGGACATCACATGTAGGTCTTTTATATATAGGAAAATATATATGTTGATTTCATAGTAATATATAGCATTCAATGTTTATATTTGTATGCAAAGATCAAGGTCATGTCATGGTAAAGATATTCACTCTAAAAACTAGAAGATCTAACTCTTGTTGTTGATCATGCTTATTTGACACATTCGATATTGATCCATCCAATATAATTTCACTACTTGTTTGTATAAATCCTGAGCATTGGAGGTTGTAACATCCTCTGGTATTATAAGCATCACTCTACATGTACATGAAGGTTTAAGAAAAATTCCTAGATCATCCTTGTTAGGATCGAGTAGAGGATGCGATTGGTGACTTCAACTTGACCGTTGGCTTGGGGATAATAGAGGGTGGACTTGCAATGGCGGATCTTATACAGTTATGTCAATTCTTCCATGATTTTGTTAAGGAAGTGGGTAACTCTACTGACAAGCTCTAGGGGACTGCCAAAACGGGTGATGATATTCTGGTATAGGAACAAGGCCACGCTATTACCATCATCCCACTTCAGATCTTTAGCTTCACACCACTTGGTGACATAATCTGTACATACCATGATGTATCCGTTCTACTTCCATCTGATGGGGGGATCAATTGGACCTACGAGGTCGATGGCCCACTTCTTGAATGGCTTCAAGGGAAAGATAGGTTACAGTGGCATGGCACTGGACTTGGTGGGTTTCCCCATTCGTTGACAAGCATCACATCGCTTGCATTAATCATAGGAATCCTTGTGGAGGGTTAGTCACCAGTATCCTGCAAGTAGAGCCTTCTTGGCTATGGCTTCTCCTACAAAATGGCTTCCACACGGCTCGTCATGGCAAGCCTTCAGGATAATCCCAATATCATCTCCTGCAGCACATCATTTGAGTACTTCATCTTTGCCCTTCTTGTACAGTGCACCACCTAACATGGTATAGGGGGCTGATTCTAACAGAAGCTTCTTCCTTTTCTAGCTAGAGATACCAAGAGCATATTATTGGGTTGCCAGGAGGTTAGCAATGTCTGCATACCAGGGAGTTACAATGTCGACCAAAAACAAGGATGCATCTGGGAGGTCTTGATCCTCTTTTGCAATTTGTGGGATACACGATAGATGATCAGCCAGAACATGGGAGTGAGCAGGTTTGGTGATTACCTCGAAGTCAAACTCTTGGATTAGAAGGAGCCATCTCATCATTCTTCCCTTCACATCTGCTTTTTTCATCATGAAGGATAGGCCCTCATGATCCACATAAAATTTGGAGTGAGTTGATAATAGGTAGTGGCAAAACTTCTCTAGGGCAAACACCATTGCCAAGCATTCCAGCTCTATCACTATATATTTACGCTCTTTGCCAATGACTTTTTGGCTTGCATAGTAGATGGGTTGATCCAACTTCGAGGAGCGTTTCTGGCATAAGATTGCACCTAAGTCTTCAATTGATGCATCAGTGTGCACATGGAACTCCTTCATCCAATCAGGAGGTTGTAAGATAGGTGTCTACATCCTTTGTCCAAATGAACTCTACATCCTTCCTTAGAAGCCTATGCAGGGGGGCTGTCTTTGTTGCAAAATGGGCTATGAACCTTCTGTAGTAGCCCACATGGCCTAGAAATCCCCTCAACTATTTGAGGTTGGTTGGTGCTATCAAAGCTGCAATCTTCTTCATCTTTGCAAGGTCTATTGCTATCCCTTGTGTAGAGACAATGTGGCCCAAATAGGACTCCAAAAGAGACCCCAAGTATGCATTTGTCAGGGTTGAGGGAGATCACATAATCTTGCCATAGATGAAAGCATTGCTCCAAATGTCCCCAATGTTTAAAGATCAGACTATAAACATAGAAATCATCCAAGTATACCTCAATGAAGTCATGTAGATGATTTTGAAATGTGGCCATCATGACTCGTTGGAAGGTAGCAGGGGCATTGCAAAGCCCAAAAGGCATCACTCTGTAGACATAGGTCCCCCATTCTATTGTGAAGGTTGTCTTGGATTGATCTTCTTCTCCTATTTGCACTTTGTTATAACCATTGAATCCATCCAGGAGGGAGTAAAGCTCATGGCTTGCCACTGTGTCCAACAATTGGTCAATGAAAGGGATAGGAAAGTGATCCTTCTTCATCTTTGAATTCAACTTGCGAAAATCCACAAATATTCACAATTTTCCATTCTTCTTGGGTACGACCATGATGGGTGAGGCCCATTCACTGTTGGCCACTGGATAGATGAACTCAGCTTCCAAAAGCTTCAACAACTCTTCTTTTACCAAGGTAGAGTAGTTTGGGTTCATTCACCTCTATTGTTGCCATACAGGCTTGGCATCAGGCTCTAGATCAATGTGATGCTGACATATTGTGGGATCCGTCCCCTTCAAATCTTTATAAGACCATGCAAATAGGTCCAAGTTCTCTTTCAATAAGTTATGCAGAATCGATAGTTCCTCTTTTGGCAAGCTACTACCCACCTTTAGGTGGCATTCAGAGCCATCTGCATCCACAAAAGTCAATTGTCTTTCACCTTCTACTTCATGGATAAAGGTCCCATGGGCTTCTGGGTACAGATCTAACTCCTTCAAGGGAGTGATGTCCTCATCTGATGTTTCACTAGAACTGACTTCTTCTTTGGGTTTTGCTCTTTGGGATGTTGAAATGGGATTAGGTTTGTTTCGGGTTTGGTTTCAAAATTAGTTACCTCTTGGATCGAGGACTCATCTTTTGATGATGCATCCAAGAATTTCACATAACAGGGACCCTCTAATGTCTGTTGGGGCTGTTGGATTGGTGATTGTTGGCAAGGTGCATCATCATCATCTTTTCTTAAGAAGGATGGTGAGGGCAGCAAGAGCCACTACTAAAAGAAAGCTTATTCTTTTTAATCCATTTTTTATAAAGATTTTGCATATGAGAGGATCCATTTACCAAACCAAATGGTACCATCACCATTCTGTCCCACAGCATGAGATCTTCTTCTTTTGGTGCTTCTGGGACGTCCTCCTCATATGTATCCTCTTCAAGTGGGATAGATTCTTCCATTTTTCTTTCATAACCATCTTCCTCAATATCATCTTTGTCCTCTACGGATTTTGTCTCTGTCTTTGTCTCTGTAGGAGCTCTGTAAAAGAAGAACAAGTTCTCTGTTTCATCTTCTACCTCTGTCTCTGGCTCTGCTTTGGCCATGTAGCAGGGAGAGTAGTACATTCAGGCCTCTATCTCGCTCTTAGAGGTAATGTTAGAAGTCATTCCTGGTTTGGGCATGAAGTATTCACCCATTGACAAGGACTTTGCATCTTGAGGGAGTTGGCTTACAGTGCCCACTATTAGGGACTGTGCCTTTGTTTTCTTGGGAAAGATCTATTTAGTAGCTTCTTCTTCTATTGATGTACCATCTGTACCTTCATTGGAGGAGTCTGATAAGACTTTGATAGAGGTAGATCCATTACCTTTCTACAACCCATACAACTTCAGCACCACTTTGTTAGGTCCTCTGCCTAGGGTCCGGGTTCCTTTGAACCAATTTGTCTTCACTCTCGCTTCAAAAAGCCATGGTCTCCCCAGTAGCAGAGGGTATGAGGTCCCATAAGAATTCAGTTTCACCACCAGATACATCAACCAATAGTTTCTTTCTACTAGGGTTGTCTTCACGTATGGGAGAATTCCCAAAGGCTTGATTTTGCTCTGGTTTGCTAGTCTGATAAACCAATGTGTAGGTTGCATATCTTTTCGGCGCCTAGAACCTTCATTGTGACATTCGTCACGATGTTTACTGATGAGCCTCCATCAATTAGCGCATCTGCAATGAAGCAACCTTCAATCCACACGCCAGTCTGTGGAGTACCAGTATCTGTGGAGTAACAGGATCTAGGAAGGCGTTGGCTACATTCACTTCCTTTACAGGCTCTGGAGCCTTATTGGTCTTGGTTGCTGTTGAAGGAGCAATCCTTAATCCATGTCTTCGAGTCCAGATGCTTTTGAACTTCTTTCGGCAGTTGGGAGACAACATCAGCAACTGTTGGAATGTTAATTTCAATTCAAAAGTGTCCAGGTCTTTTACCAAGTCATATTTTTTTATGGGATCCACAAGCTTGTCCAGCCTACTAGGAAATGGGGCTACACCCATTTTCATCTTTTCTTTTTCTTCTAGCAATGGTAGCATCGGCATTTCTTCTATTTTTGGAGGTATTTCTGTATCATCTATCTCCTAGACCTTTGGTTCTATTTCTGGAACTATCTGTGGTACCTTCTATGGAACTATAGTGCTTTGTACTACAGGGTTTTGTTTTGTACTAGTCTGGCCTTCTGTTGGCAGGTTGAGCTACATAGTCTTGGCAGGAGGATCGTTCTCTTTTTGGGCAAGTGGTTCCTTCTTCTTAGCACGCGTGTAATAGTGGCAACTTCCAACTCCACCAGATTAGAGACAGGCTCACGTGCCTTCTACTGGCTATCAGTGGCATTGGCCTTGACACGGGTTGGACTGGGACAGTCCTTTGCAGTGTGGCCTTCTCCTTTACATGTGCTACAGAGAGGTTTATAGTCCATTGACCTTCTAGGGTTTGGAAAATTTGGTGAAATGTGCCCCTTTTCTCTGCATCTATAGCAGTCAACTTTTGATCTCTAGCCACCGTCAGACTGTCTTCCTATGTAGCTTTGGGACGGGAACCTCCTTGAACACAATATTAGTGAGTTTGGGAATCTCAAATTCCCATTTGTTGAATACTAAAAAAGTGGCACCCGGATAACATGCCCATAAGTTTCTCAAAACCATATGATGTGACCTATCATTGGAAAGCGCTTGGAAAATGGAATCTATTGAGCTATAGAGCACTCGATTTGGAGCTATAGTGTTCAAGTTATGACAAATCCAAAGATTTGACAATGTGTCCCAAACTTATGGGAAATTCCCATATTCTCCAATATGGTGTTCTTGGTACAAAATTAGATCTGAACTCCCTAGGCTTTGGCCTGATATCTTGGGTTGTCATCTTCAACTCCAACAGATTGAACCTTGCATCTTCATCTCTCTTCCATTTGTCATGCATCTCTTTAGAGAGCAGATATCTTTCGTATCATTCTTCCTCAAGCAGTATGAACAGAAAGCTCCTAGGATAGTAGGTTTGCGGGTACATATAGTGGCTAAATGTCCCGATTGATGACATTTTCTACACCATGTATTGGATCTGAGGGCGTCTTGCGCCAATTCTGTGGGGTTAGACACACTGGCAATGTTTACCTTTAGAGTTTGCACCTACTCTATCAATTCATCCATGAGTTCCTTCTTGATATTTGCAACTGAGTTAGATAAGTATTCCTTCAAGATTTTGCCTCCTGCCACGTTGGTAGTGGAGTTTTGAGGTGTCATCATTGCATAGATTGGTTGGGTTGATGTAAAGGGTCCTCTATTCTAGTTCTGATTCAGGGCTCCTATCTGGACTGTTGACTGTTGTTGATTCCAATTGGTAGGATTCCACTGTTGAGGCTAATTCACCATTTGAGGGACTATCTGAGGCCATTGGGGTAGTTGTGGAGCCATCATGGGGGGCACTGCCTATTACCATTGTGGAGTTTGTGCACTATATGAGGCATTGTAGGCATTTGTTGGTAGGGGTAGGGAATAGTTCTTGGGATTGTATTTGGCATATATTCCATTCCTAACATTGTAGGAGGTAGAACTCCTTTTCTGGGGGTCATTGACAATCTTGCCTCTACTTCATCATACAGTCTAGCACCTTCCACTAAAGTGTGCAGATTGGCTGGTCTTCTTAATTCCACAAACTTGCAAACTTCGGGTTGTAGGCCTCTGAGGAACACTCCTTTCTGGATGCCTTCATCATAATGATGATTGGTCCATCTCTTCAAGATGGATTCCATTCATGAGACATAAGCTTGTACTCTTTCTCTAGAGGACCGACTTAGGTTCATGAATTCCTCTTGCATCCGCTCTTCAAAACCTTCACGCCTGAATTTAGTGAGGAAGGCCCGTCCCATCTACTAGAAATCTATACCAAAAACTTTCAAGTTCTAGTATCCAATGGATAACCTTATTAGTAAGATAGATATTATTTACTAGTGGGGTAGCAAGAATAACCTTATTGGAAAAATAGACATTATTTGCTAGTTGTGGTAGCAAGGAATAACCTTAAAATGGTAAATTGTTACAACATTGCATGAACTTTCTATAGGAGAATATTACACTTATCATAACTTACTCAACTTTGGGTGAATCCTTTTCCACTTGTCTTGACTCTATTAGCATACAAAATAGGCTTCATGCATGTGAGCCTTTCTTGTAATACAGAAGCATTATCATAATGGGATCCTTTCCCATCAAGGGATTCACATAAAACTCTTTTACAAGCAGTTCATCTTATGAATGAAAACTATGAGTTCTTTAGAATTCACAAGTGACAGTCTTTATGTCACATGAACATGAAGCATTATATATCTACTTGCATTATGGGAGTCCCGTTGGGAAATGTTAGTAGGTCAAATCTTTAAGATAAGGATTACTAGTGCAAAGTATCCCATAATGGAAATAAAAGAGTTATGGTATGTATCATTAGGTGATTATGTAGATATTATGAGCTACCTACCCCATTGAGTATTCTCATAATGGTTCTCATATATATACCTCAATTTATAATGAAAGCATCAATTGTAGCTTATTCTTCTACCTTGCAATGTGTGAATACTTCACTCTTAGGGTCACCTTGCATGTGTGTGTGTGTGTGTGCGCGCGCGCACACACGCGCGCACACACTGTGTGTGGGCGCGCGCGCACGCACACACACACACACACGTGCGCGCGCGCTCTCCTTCTCTCTCTCTCTCTTTGTCTCTCTCTAGCTAATTATGAATCACTTAAAGTTTGTACTTGGCCTTTTAGTTTAGTTAGTGCACATTAGAATGAGGTTCAAGTCATTTTCCTTCAACATAACATTGAGAGCTTTGAGAGGATCGGGGTGAGAATAGGACCCATATCCAATAACAAGAGGTGTGGAGAAAGAATAATATTCATGTTATGGCCTCATATATATATGTATGTATGTATGTATGCATGCATGCATACAAACATACATACATA